>NC_073700.1:40306741-40673408 GCF_023634085.1 Falco cherrug | reverse complement strand
TGAGTTTATACCTTTTACCTGCATACATTAAAAGGCTCTTTTTTACATACTGTTTTTATATGCAGATATATACACACGTGCACTTTAGTGTACAGAGTTTAAAAATCATACAATTTCAGAAACAAGTTTTCTATGAACACGACCAGTCTTTTTCCAGAACAAAAAAAGTAGTAACGTTCTTTTATAATAATAATAATAAAAAAGTTAATTCGCTGTGCATTCCTACTAATCTTAGTTTGAGATTTTATTCAACTCATTTAGACTAGAAAAGTTAAATTAAAAGTGGGAAGGATGCTTAATACCTAGGTGCAGTAATGCCAAAAGACAGACAGGCATTCCAGTGTTAAATGACTTATGCTAACAAAAACCCCCAACCAACCAACCAACAACTCCATAAAAAAGAAGACATCATAAATTGTAAGTAAAAAGGGCAAAATAAAAACAGAAGAAATATATTTTTGAAGTTTCAAATATTAATTACTGGAAGCTTTGAAACCAGGAATTGGTGCCATCAGAACCTGCTTTTTACTGGGTTTTTTTTGCTTAAAGCACTTGTAACTATATATATATAGTTATATCTACTTATATACAGTTATACAAAAGGAATGACTAAAAAAGTTCACAATATAAAATACAACACATTGAAGATAATAGCAATCTGCAGAGCTACCTTTAAGAAGCCATGTTTCAATAACTTTTCCAATTAACAACAATTCACAGGATGGGGAGGGGAGGGGGATGTCCCTAGCTTTTAAAACTTTTAAACCAGTGCCACAGAAATAGAATAATATGTGCCCTTTTCACCCTAGTGTGCATGTCAGAAAAAAGGTCTTATCCTCAAATATTTACTGTGTGTCTCCTGGATGATGTTAACTGCAACAGCAGAATACAGGAGAGTTGAATGAAAAACAGGCTACTGCAGTTAAGCGATCTGATTTATCAATTTAAAAATAGAATTAAATTAATCCTTGCATTAGTGAAAATACAGCTTCAATGAGGAATCATGGTAAGGGTTAAAAATAAGCAGCAACATGGGTTACTGTTACATGCACAGATACTTGCCTGTGAAAATTAAAGTCACTTGTACTACAGAACACAGGAGAAAGAAAAAAAAAAAAAAAAAGACAAAATCATAAGGGCTCAGTGATTGGTGAGCGCCTGAAATGGTGGCACGAGTCAAACAACTGAAATAAGAAACTTAACAAGTCTGCATACAGTGCCATTTGCACAGATGACAAAAGTTACTACCCTACACTGGAGGGGCAACAGAAAGTAGAAGGAACCGTAAAGGGCGATTTACAGCCTGAACTACAAGCAGTTTAAAAGAGCAGCAGTGATTTACCGATACTATCTCTAAGATTTAGATGTTGCTCGTATGCAGCCTGGTTGGCAGCAGTGGCCCAGATTAGCTGCAAACTCGTCTTTTTTTACATACATTTAAATTAAATAAATAAATAGTCAAATGAGGTTAGTTTAAAATATTTCCCCAGAAGATGTACAGTCTTTGACAGAAGATGTACAGTCTTTGAAGAGGAACACAGAAATGCTTTTTGAATATACATATTCAATCCATGATTAATTTGTGGGGGTTTGGTTTTGGGTTTTTTTGAAGGGTTTGATTTGGATTTTTTTTTTTTTTTTAAGAGAAAAGGATTTTGTAGCTAAACTTGAATGAATTAACTACAGTTTCACAAATTCACAATATACATATCAGGCACAACACTATTTTTCAGGTGAGCAGATTTTGCTGCAAGGAGTCTGAACAATGCTGAAAATAAAAATCACAGGAAAAGTGCATTTCATCTATTTCTTTATCTGCAGTTGTCAATCGCCTGACACTTCAAATGCCAAGCAAGACTGTGAGAACTAATATAAAACCAACCACATCAAGTAACACAAATTATAAGTTTGAATCACATTACGACTGTTTCATTTCTTACAAAGAAAGCAAATCCTGAACAGCCACAAGTGATGCAGCATTCGTTTTATACGGAACCACACAGTGAATCTTAAAGATACAATTGTAGCATTTTCCAAGGCAATGAAAAGAAAGCAGTGCACTATGCCACATCCTGCAAACCCTGAAAATAAATTGCATCTTAATGTTAATGAACCAGTTTGTTTAAACTCCCATTGGAAATGCAAGCACATGTACTGCACACCAGCTACGCTAAGCTCTCCTGCAGCATACACACCTTTATGTATTAGAAAGCATGCTGGAACTATAGGCTAAAATCTATAGTCCCAAAGTCAATTTATTAATAAAAGATTGACATGGAGAGAGACACTACCTACCCACAAATACATCATCATCTTGAAAGAAATCAAGGGCTCTGTCAGCACACAGAAGTCTCCTTACTTCACCAAGTATGTCTGGAAGGAAAACTGAAAACAGTGGGTAGAAAATCTTGCCTTTTTCTGTCAAGTCCTCACAGTTCTCTTCTTTTCTTATACAAGGTATTTTTTTTTTAGTTTGTTTATAAGAAGAGCATTCGTTCAGTGGCTCTTTCTGCGTGTGAAGTGACTTGCTTCAGGCTGTCTTTTTTCTTCCCTTTTTCTCCCTAACTCGGTCTGTCCTTTCTTTACTGTCAAGCTTGCTTAGGTAACAATTCTTGGTGTATCTATTTAATGAGCAGGTCCGTGCACTAAAGGCAGCCAACTACATTGGAGAAAGAAAAAAAAAAAAAAAAAAAAAAAAAAAAAGGAAAAAAATAGTAATAATAAATAAATAAATGGGAATATACCACTTCCTGATTGTTATTATGGGACCTACAGACGCCCCCTCTGTAGGAATTTATAGGAAGATTTCTAAGACGTCTTGAGGGGGAAGAAAAAAATAATAATAAAATTCATCAGAGAATAGCAGGTGACTCCAGTGGCACTCAAGCCATTACCCCTGCTTGCTAAAGGACCCAGTTCACAAATCCTGCATTTGAGAAATTTTTAAACTCAAAGCAAAGCTCCTACAGAAAAGAAAGGAGCATGTACTGCACCCTGCCTCTCCTTTATCTCTTTAAATGTACTTCAGATAAAAGCCGCATCCAGTCAGGTCAAGGCCTTTCCCAATCTTATTACGCTAACAGAAGAGTGTTCAACATACTTTTCTACAGCCATCTACTGACTTCATGGTGTTATTGCTGCTGCTGTTAGCACTGCTGGGAGATAACTGCCAGTAAGAGGAACGGGGAAATACAAGGATATAGTAAAGTGTTTGCAGTAATTATTTATTTTTGGTAGGGATTTTTTGCTTGCAGTAAGACATATTTCAAAAACAAAATTAGAAAGAATTGTGATTTGTATGCTTAACAAGGGTTAGTAAAGAGAACTGGGTTTGTTGGTTTGGTTCTTTTGGGGGGGTTCTGTTTGTTTGTTAGTTTGAAGTTGAAGGTACACTTTATGCAAATGATAGAGTATGCAAAGGACTCAGGGATTTTAGATTACAGCTTAGACTTTTATCATTTGCTACAGGGAAGTATTTTTAACACATTTCACCTGTCTCATCGTAATGCACAATATATTTAGTAAATCGATCAACAGTGTCCTCAGGTGAGAGACAATTTTTCAATGGAAATGGAAAGGAGACAAACCTTGGTCACTTTTTAGGCTGTATTACTAGTCTTGAAAATCATCTCTGACCTTGTGAACTGGCAGCGTATCACACCATTGCCATAATATGCATTTGGTTATTGATGTAGAAAGCTACACAGTCTGTCTACTAAGTGCATAAACTACTACAGTATATACATAATTACTATAAATCAAGGAATAAATAAAATGAGGAGGTATAAAAATGGCCATGGGAATGAGATTACACAGAACTTTTGTCTTATTTTTATGTTTGATTACTTATTCATTATCTGTGCTCATGGACCGTGCACTCTTTCAGACAAAAATTTGTTCTTTTTAACTAAAGACTGCAGTCGATTTACATATTCAGCCTAACTATACAAGGTAAAATGTCACCTAAATAATTAAAATGCATTAACTAAATTGCATAATCATTCATTGCAGCAGGGCAGGTGGCAAATGGATAGGCACCTGCTGAAACAGCCTATAACAAGGAGACATAACAGCAAAGCAGGACTGGGGAGAGCAACCCAAAATCCATACCATTAAACAAATGGTAATCAGGAGAGTCTTAAAGACTCCTGCCACGGGGGTGAAATCCAAATAAAAATAACTGCTATACCACTAACATTTCAAAGCTGATTTAACATAGAAAAATGAAACCATGAATTAATGTGATACTTAATTCTAAGATTTATATAGAGAAATTTATCCAGATAAACAGATACATACCTACACACAGAGCTACTCAAGTTTGATCCACTAAATTCTACACCCAGGTGAAAGGTTGTTGTCTGTTTTAGTAGAAGCGGAAGAGAAAAATTTAATGTACCAATCACTAAAATGAAAACTTTTACAGTACTGCGCAAGGAAAACATCATTTTAAGTAAGTTTAGTGCAATTTTGTAAAGTAAAGCCACTTACTTTTCAAAAGTAATCCTCAAGAACTGCCTTTTGCTTACAGTTTTGGGTTAGGCCATCTGCCAATTTAACCACCAACATTTGGCAATCCAACAGGCCTAACCAGATAACTTTTAAGCTGTACACTTTCACCTCATTTTGTCTACTACATAGCGCCCTGTGTTCTTCTCTATTGAGTTACACTATTATAAACTTGAAATATCACATTAGAATGAATTAGATTATACTGCTTAAGCTGAAAATACATTTTCTGATACTGTATCTGCACATCTGCCAGCCAGTGGTTCTTCCTGATCTGTGCACCTGAACTGAACACACCAGGCTTCAGAATTTTCAAAGACCACTTAAAGATTTTATTAATATGATAACAGTGTGCACAGCTATAGCAGATAAATCACTTTCCTAACAAAATGTCCCTGTTTCTGAGCATAGCCGGCATATAAAACTTCAGTGAACTGTGTCCCAAGGCTCTAAACTAATCTTTCTGTATTCTAAATTCTCTTCATTATTAATTGGTTAATCAATTCCTCATATCTTATTCCTTCAAACAAGTGGAACAATTTCTAATGCTCCTACACAAAACCATTCATTTGAAGTGTTTTATTTTTAGTATAGCTATTATTAAATGCTTTGCTCGTTAGATTATCTGTAGTTTCTGCACAGGTAGAAAAACATAGATAAAAAGAAGATTGAGAACAGGTATATTACTCTGCTTTTGGCATCTATGACTAAAGTTTAAACCAAACCTTGTTTGCTAAGGTTAGTTCTTACATGTTCTGGATTTGCCAGCAGTGTCAAAAAGAGTAAACTGAAGGTACTGACCATGATCATTTTAACAAAGGCTGGTCCAAGAGAACTGACACTGTAATCAGGTCAAAAGCTATTGAGATCAATGAGAATCTTGCTGTTCTTTTAAATAACAGGCAATCAGAAACTCTGTTCCAACTATGAGTACAAGCCTTTTGTGTGAAGCAATGGCTCATTTCTTCTGACACTGCCAAAGATGTTCACTTGAGGCTCTTCTGTCGGGGCATTGACAGGTAGTTTAGCTTCAGAGCATGGCATTTCTGTATCTGCTCATACTACAGCCTTAACTTTCATAATCAATCAGAATATAAAATATTTTGCCCAAGGAATAACAAGGGATTGATGAGATATTAAGGGTAGATAAAAACAGCTGATAACAGCACAAATGAAATAATAAATAGTGTAATCATCATTAAAATTAGTTATGTATATGATCAGCACATTCTTATTGGCACCTAAACAACTCAGATTTATTAAAAAAAGAAAATAAGCTCTAGATTCTAGGAGTTCCATTACCTTATTAAAGAGGCATAATTCATGGACATATCTTGGCATATTTATTAATGACACAGTAGATTGGAAATAGCATCAATATTGCCGCTTACTGCATTGGAAGATAAGAAAATGCAGATTACATTTCTCATCTTGCAGGGTATGTAAGATTCTCGGGAACTGCAAGAATATTAAAGTAATCGCAGTGCTAAACGGCAGCATCCCTATTTTGCCGGGTGTGATACAGAAGGATACTGAAATCATGTATTTGACTTGCAGATTGTGAAGACAAAACTTTTGACTTTAATGAGCTCATGTTTTCAACTAAAGTGCTCTGCACTTTGGGATTTAAACCAGAGGGGGTGGTGTTTAATAATATTTTTTTAAAAATGTTTGATCAAGGAGGGAGAGACTGTGATGGGCATGGCCACTGTGACAGTACTGGTGATGAACTGGGTTTTTTGTTTGGTTGGGTTTGGGTTTTTGGTTTTTTTTTTGTATTTTTTGTTGTTGTTGTTGTTTGTTTGTTTTTTCACTTGGGCTTCACCAAGAATAGATACCATCCAAGCACATGATACATGAGCTGCAAGAACACAAAAATCTCACCTAATTTATATAGAGTACCCAAAATAATGTGAAACATTTAGAGAGCTAGAAATATTTACGTTTATGCTTAATTTCCAAACCTTACAGCCTCATCTATCATGGCTATTTATGAAATGAAAAACCGCAAATGCTTAGGTGGTATGGCAACAAAACAAGCCTTAATCTGCTCTTAAATCACTGCAGCGTGAAGGGGGTTGTTACTGGGGTTTTGGCTTTTGCTTTCTGGTTTTCAGCATAACTGTAGAAGAGCAACAGTTCAGTTGGTTTATAAACTACTCTGTGTTTTCACCACACACAGCTTTTTTCCATTTTCAATTAATCTATATTAATTTAGCACTTCTGTCTCTTTTGATGCGAGAAATTAGTTTCTGTGTTCATTTACTCTGTACTGAGCTCAGAATATTGTCCCAGGGAAGCCTGAGGAGCAACCAGCCAACAACCTGGTCATTAGACATCGCTACAAATTAAAATATTGAGTCAGGATTTTGGGCTGTCTGATGACTTTTGTTCAGTGTATAGTCCAAGGAGTGACAAGCAGGATGGAGACAGATGGGAGCTTCCTCCGATCCCAGATTCCATAACACATGCATGGGATGTACACAGCTCATAGTTTTCCACAGAACCAGAAATATGAAACTTTATTTCTGTTATCTTACCATAACAAGGTGATGGGAAAAAATCTGACACTTTGCCTGGCATGTATGCTTCATTTGTGCCATTTCTGTAACAAAGCAAGCCACTTGTTTCTCCCAACATTCAAATGTTCTATATTGACAAGACTCTTAAGGTAATTAACTGACTATAATTAAACCAAACTATTAGTGGACACTGTCCAGCTGGTAACAGCCCAATCCCTTGTCCGTAATCTCAATGGCAGGTGCTGTATTGATGCTGCTTCTCCACTGCTTTTCCTGAGAACAGACTCAGCCAGTTGTTCTGAGCAGGCAAACCCTGACAGCCACAGGGAAACCTCACGTACCCTCACCTGGTTTTAAGACGTCATAACTAGGCCCCAGTTTCAGCCCTGATCAGGGAGGGTGTCACTGGGGGATGATGATGGATTTCACTTTATTTAGAATAAGGCTTGTGAAAGGAAAATGAAGGCTTACAAAATCCTTTCCCAGAGAATTAACACAAGGACAGTGGAATCAGAATTTTCTAGCTATTAGAAAACATTGTTTTAACTCAATTTCCTGATGCGTTAATGCTTTTCTCCAATTTTTTTCTCCTAGATAATAATGCCCAGGTGTTTTTGCAAATCTTCATCTTGATTTTAGAGATTATGCTTATACAGATAACAAAAAGAAATAAATCTCTTTCGGCATGTAATCATTCACACTTGGAACAAAGCAAGTTAGATATCAAATACTGAGTCCTGGTAACAAGTGGCTCTCAATTTGTCTGTTCCTTGAGGACTTATATGGGCTGAATAAAATTGAATGAACACAAGTTAAATAACTCAGGATACTCTTGAACAGAAAAAGAAACTCATGTCATCAGAAAAATTATCTCCAGGCAAATGTTTGATTAGCTCTAGTCAACATCATCTTCCCACTGCCTGTAATATCTTTCATTCATGAGAACACAGTCTTGCAACCATCACACGTATTTTAAATCTGGTACAGGGTTTTTCCGTTTTCACAGTAGGACATAATTATATTCTCCTTAGGACAGGCTAATCTGAAACCAAGTATTGCTAACTTTTATCTGCTTATTGAAACACAGGAAGAATCTCTTGTCAAGTTACTACACTCTAATTTGTTTTGGATGAAGATCTTTTACCCAGTAGTGGAGCCAACTAACACCATTCCTCCGCTAACGTCAGCCAACAGGTTTCTGCTAGCAGAAGCATAAATCAGTTCACATCAGCTGACATAGGGACCTGATGGAGCGGGGGGTGGGGGTGGGGGGGGGTGGGGAGGGGGGACACCGGACACCTGACACCCAGATGAAGAAATAAAACTCGCTTCACAATAAATTAATACAAAGTTATGCCCATGACTTTTTTTTTATTTTAAAGTGATTACAACTTTCCTAAAGTAATATTTTGTTTTAAAAAGGGGAGTAGGGGTTAACATTATAATAATAATCATCACTAATGATAAAAGGTTGCTATTACCAATGACTTAAGGACTACTACCCTGTAATTTTCAGTTTATGAGTTTATAAATTGCTTTGTTATTTAGTGCAGGCTCCTTAAATTCCGATCTCTTTATGCACTGGATGATAACAAATGGATCAGTTTTATCACTTATAATAGTTCAGTAAATCATGAAGCAGCCTACCTTTCAGTGAAGCCATCATATAGAACTTATCACAGCAAACCTATCAGTTGTTATTTCTGACTATATATCTGACAACACAAATTCATGCACTGCCTCCTTGTAACACTTGTTTTTTAACAAGGTGAGAACAGCCTCATAACCGAGGGTTAGTTACAGCACTACCTGGACTTGGCGAGGGGCAGGCGTGTGTTAAGGGCACGCCGCCACCTCTGGGGCTGCCCACCGCACCCCTGCCGATGCCAGCAGCGTTGCTACAACAGCCACCAGACCAAGGCAAAAAGCTGCCTCGCTGCCACCTGAGATCTTACCGCCTTGGGGAGCACCAGGACTAGCCCTGCCATTAGGCTGCCCACGATCTCCACAGTCTTCACCACAGAAGCAGAAAGGCCTCTCCACCAACGTCCTGGTGAAGGCAGGTGTTGCCCGCCCGCAGGCATGCAAAGTTGCACATGGCAGAGCCAGAGGGCACTGACTTCGGGAGGCACTGGGGGGCAGGGGCAGATGGAAAAGTACAAAACTAAAATATGTGGACAATCAGAAAGGAAATGTGTAAAACACCTGACATAAGAGAATTCAGATATCCACCGAGATAGGCAAAAAGCTGCCACCACACATGCTAGTCACTTCAGGTCTATCCCGAGTCCACAAGACCAGTACCGTGTGAACTCAGTTAACAAAACAGCTGAATGTGTCATTTTTAACTGGTGACTCAAAATCTCTAGATTACCCGCCTCATTAAAGCTAGGTTTTATATAACATGTCCTGATTGAAGAGTGCAAAAACTTATGTGCAGAATTGCTAGGGTATTTTGTACACAAGTAACACCATGTTTAATGAAGTGGGGAACTCGTATGTGCAATCCCCGGCAGATCCTTTATATCCTGAATTCTCCCATTAGATGCGCAGCCAAAGCGATGGTCTGGCAGTGGCATAGGTCTGCGAAATAACTGGCTTCAGAATTTTTTTTTTTTTCCCCAGAAACTCCTATTCCTCATTCTCAAGGAAATCAGACTGCTCCAGGAGCTCTAATGGCACCATCACATCAAGAAAAGGAAGCTGTGATGCTGCTCTTTAATGAATCAGTGCCTCTTTGGCTGCCTTCCAGACCACAAAAACACTTTGGGCATCTCCGCCTGCTGTTCGTTTTGTGTCTTGTAGGACCCTCTCCATCATCCTTATGTCTGCATATATTCTTCATAGCCCTTTCTGGTTTCTTGGCTTCTACTTTGAGACTCACTGAATATTTCCCTTTAACAGGTCTCAGACCATGTTCTTCCAGAAACTTTTAATGTTTACTGGAACCGTTTGTGTGTTGATGACAGATCCGTAGTGAGACAATAGTGAAAGTTGCATCACTCTTTTCCTAATGCGTGCAATGTGCTATTTGTACACCTACACCCAAGTGATTCTGATTTTCAGAAGTGATAACTAAATCTTTAGAGATCACTTCAAACATATTGGGAAACTTCTGCCCATCAGTGCAAACTATGTGAGGGAATCCAGGGAATGTCAAGAGACAAAATGAGATGAAGAGTGCCTGTTGGGAGTCTGGCAGAGGGAACGGTATTCCTGTTGGCTGAGTGTAACACACCTGTGAACGGATCCACAAGCAGGTTGTTCACACCAAACACCTAGAACCACAAAGACTCATCTCCAGATTTAGAATTTCTTTCAACAGGACTTGGTTGTTTTGAAGAACTTCTACAAGAAAGCTAAGTGCAACACACAGCTACCTGTAGAAAAGTACTAGTGTTTACAGCTGGACATGCATACTGCAGGTAAATGCACATGGCATTGCTCCAAGGAACACGCTGAGACAAGCATTCTCCGTTCCTTCCCCCACAGTGCTAGTAGACGACTAAGTCACTACACCCCTTCCAACATACCAGTAATATGAACAATTTGTTTCCTCATTTTAAATACTTTGGGAGGATGCAGCTTACTGCGAAAGGTCACATTTGAAATCCTTCTGCCTACATATAACAAACATTACAAAACAGGTCAGTCCTATGATTCCACACCCACTTGTACAGTCACCAAAAGGCCAATAAACTAGCCAATAAGCCAACAAATCTGTACACAGTCCAGTCCACACCAATGCCTTCTTACACCCCCTGAAATTCCTTCAGCAAAGTTAAGTATGATTCCCTGACCTCTCACCATTACAAAGTTCACCTTTCCTATAGTTCCCTATTTTGTCTGAAATAAAAAATACTCACAGTGTTGTCTCCCTACATTAGCTGCCCATTCTTTCAGTTATTAAATTGATTGTACATTAGAGAAGCCGTGCTTTACCTCAGACACTCTCCATTAGGAGGGATCCAGCCTGTACACTAAATATTTAATTTGTGTTCCGAGATGCTCTGAATCTACATATATTCTGTTTTCCTAAGGGGTTCATGGTTCACATCAGTTGGATACTTCTTTCCCAGCAACAAAACGCAAATTTAACTATTTCCAGCAGCAATGCACATGTACCAACTGCAACAAAACAAAACTACACCCTATTCTGAAGTTAGTGAAAATCTGGAAATATAATCTCACCCTCAAATCAAAATGTAGATTCCTCTCATACTGTAGTCTGGAAATACTCACTTCTGAGTACATGTGAAAACTGACAGTAACCTTTTTCCCTTTGGAAAGGCAATTCTCCAGCAGTGTCACAAGGAGTGATTGTTCACTTTCCAGCTCCATCTTTCATCATAGACAAGTCACTAACATTTTGATGTCACCCAAGATTACCCTACAGTTCTGAAGCACTGCCCTGACAAAAGGGTTGGCGATACTTTAAGCTGGACTACAAAACAGCATCAGCAAGTGGCAGAAGAAACATCTGCTTTTGTCTTCAAAGAAATCTACGCACACAAGTAAAAGGAGCAGCATCCCTGTGACCACAACCTTAGGTAATAGTATCACTGTCACTTTTCTCTGGAACTACGTTAGTCTCAGCTGGGCTCCACACACAAAGTAAATTGCAAAATGCTGATCAAAGGCATCACAGTTTCTTACCACTTTTCAATGAGTGAGACCTTGCTAAACCACAGTATATTTGCAAAGTGATCGTTGCAAATAAACAATATTGAAGCATTTCAAAAGATACTTTGATTTTTAACATACAAAATTCCATGTGCTAATACAGAAAAATGGCAAAATCCATTCAGAAACTGGCACCCTGCTCCTGTTTAGTTCACCCAAAGAACGCGCTACACACAGAGCGAAGTGGCAACTAGCAAGGCTTCTTTTCCACAATGACCTGCACTTTGAACAAGGAATTCTAAATGAGTAGAGCTCGTTAATGCAATTCTTTACAGGCAGAGACTCCCAGACTGCAGTATCAGATTGCATAAAAGCCCATATGGCTGCTCAGTGCTGATATTTTGCATCGTTTCCCTCTGAGCATTAAACTCAGATGCTCTCTGTACAGTAAGTCAGTCTCCACATTAGCTAAATGTTCTGAATTAAGGTCTTCCATGATTATGGATATTAAAACATGCAAGTGAGAGAGCATGAACATCTAATTAAACATATGCCAAAATTTTCTTAGTGTAAGATACAACTTTTAAGACTATTTCTACGTTACAAATTCCAATACCATTTAAATTCTTTATACCATCTGGCAATGGAACAAACATGCACTCACTGGGCCTCCAGCCCTAACCTAAGCAGGCAAGAGGCCAAGCCGTGCAACTGACTGAGTGCTCCATGTGATGTACCACTGAAGTGCACAGCAATGCATAGATGCTGTGCTTTAGCTTCATCAAGAGAGCCAAATACACACTGAGGAACATGGCAAGCATATGGGTGAAATTTAGTTTATAAAAAACATGCAGGAACATAAATCTGCTTTTGCTATTTACTGTAATAACGTCAAAACTCTTTGTTTCAACTGAGTTTTCTCCACATTATATTGTCATACTAATTGTAGCAATTACAGTTGCATACTTAATCAACTTTGTTCTATTTTTAATAACTCCCGCATTTTCCAATGCTTTCAAAATAAAGCTTGCATGAATTTTAATCACATGTGGAAATACTGTTTCATTAAACGATTTGAACAATGAAATATATCTTCTTTCAACCTTTTCTGAAGGTTTGACCTAATGATCTTTCGAGGTTCCTTCCAACCTAGGGTGTTCTACAGTTCTTCAGATTAGGAATGACAACATTCTGGCACATATCTGAATAGCATATGGAATAGAAATTAAATTCTGTTTTCAGACCGGTTGAATTTATAATGATTCCAGATGATGGCTCCTAGGGAGTCTTCTGGGAGAATGATTAATAACAAAGCAGCTTGCTCCTCAGAGCTGGCAATGTGACTACATCCAGGTGAGCTCTTCAGCACCCCTGCCTATATATGCACCATATACCTTCACCATTCCGATGACGAGTACTCAGAAGAGAGCTGTGTGTGACCGCTTAGCTGTAATTTTTACAATGCTGTTGTCTATGCGTTCATTTACTTAATAACAATTTTGAGCAATTCTCAAACACTTTTGATGAGAACTTGACAAGCTACAGCACTCATGCCACTGACATTGGTTTAGAAATATGTAATTAAAAAGTGTTAACCACATTTCCAGAAACTTTTTTTGTTTTTTACAATTTGAACCATTAATTATTTTAAACGCATCTCACTCTACACCACTGTGCAATTATGGTAGGCTATTGAGGTTTTGTTTGCAAAGGACTAAAATGAACTCTGGTAAGTGATTTTATTAGGATTTTTTGATGCCTTGGTTATCACTGGTGTTTGGCTTTGGAGCTCCTTTCCATAGCAAGTTTCTCATTCCCCAAAATTACCCCTGATGGAAAAAGACTTGTTTTAAATTCACCCTTCCCCCAGAAATTTCCACATGGTTCCATTTTTCTCTCCCAAGTCCCTCAAGCATGTAGCTGTTGGAGGCTGTTCCATGCCACGAGGAGCACAAAGCAGTAGCTGGGAGGTTGTGAAGATCTAACTAATGCAATGAAGAATTTATCACAGGAGCATTTTAGTAGAACGTATGTTTAATGATAGTTATCAGCCTTGTTAACCGACTGCTGTTACGTGATTCCTTAACACTATGGCCCTTTCATGTCACCTCTGGTTTTTTATACATAAATAATTTCTGGTCATTATAGTGAGTTTCCATTATTCCAAGCTACACTTCCTGGAGAGTAAAGTGGGAAATAATATTTAAAAAAAAAACAAACAACAAAAAAAACCCAAACAAAAACCCACAAACAAACCAAAACCAAAAAACCAACACCTACCTCCCAAAAAATCTACATGCAAAAAACCCCCAAACAAACAAACAAAAAACCCAACAACAAAAACCACAAAACCCAGCAACAACAGATAAAGCTTAAAGGTCAAGATTTCAGAAGAAATGTGGAGGAATATGTTTATTACATTGAGGTCAAGTGGGTTATTTTTGGTGAGGTTTCTAGGTTTTGCTCCTCCATCCTAAAAGGAGCACATATTAACTATAGAGGGAAAGTTAAAAACCATCAGAAAGTTTCTGTGAATACAAATAAAAGCCAGTGTTCTCCATATCATTACATAATTGGTACCATATAAGCCACAGAGTCCTCTAAACATGGTAAAATTCTTTTTGATAGTTAAATGTAACCCTAATACTCTTATATATATATTTTTAGGATAAATCTCTGATTCCTTCTCCAAACAAGAAATGAGTGAAAAAAAATAAAAAAAAATATTATTTTGGGTCAGTCAGATGTATCCTAATTTTCATGTTCTGCATAGAGTATGGAAACTACTAATCCTTTGCAGCCATTAGATCTGAAAACTGTGTGGTGAGCATTGCTTAGTATTTTCAAAGCAGAAAGAACTGCACGGCTTTGTCAGCACACCATGACTGCTCTGTTCCCATATCAACATGTGAAAAAAATTAAACAGTTTGGACACATATGAACTTAGAAAAGTTTTGTTACATTTTAATCACTGACAAACATTTAAAATATTTTCCTGTTTCTCCCTGTAAAATCAACACTCTGGATACAAGATTATCATAACTGAAATAAAAGCCCACCACACAATCCTATACTGGACTCCACAATTCCACCTGAGCATATGACTGGGAAGATGGCCAGCACCCAAGACCTGGACATTTCAAGGGTTTAGGGTAAATTAAGTTGGTGAGTCTATAGTCTTTCCCAAATTTACAGGGGAGATCTTTTGTTTGTTGGGTTGGTTAAATTTTTTCTTTTATTTTAGGGGGGGTGGGGGTGGGGTTGTAAATCTATATTTAAAGGTGAAGAAAGAATAGTAAATAATTACTTTAGCATTCCTTTGCTGTATTTTGGATTGCTACTTTTCAATCAAATCTCAGAAAATATTTTTTCATTATTTTTGAATTAAATGGTGACTACAATTAGATTTTAAAAGTGCATTTTAGTGAAAGCAGGACTGTAGACCAGGTTTAAAATACCCTTCAACTGGGAGCCTAGCAAATGAGCCAAAAAAAAAAACAACAAACCCCTACCCAGAACAAAACAAACAAATACAACTTCTCATAGGTTTTATTACAGAACGCAGTATCAGGTTTGTACTTGGGCACTGTGGCAATGTCAAAGGAAAATTCCTGGGAGTTTCAATTATAAAAAATGGAAATCCCAGTAACGGTATCAAGGAAAAAAGAACCAGGCAAGTGGGGACTAAATGATCAAAAGTTTGGATTTTTTTCCCGCTCTATGCAGCTTTTAGATGCAAATTTATATGCACAATAATGTGTGCCTAGAATTATTAGTAAGCAGAATTGTTTACAATACCTTTATGCTACGTAACAAACAAATGATTAGTTATTGACATCACAAATCGAGGCACACAGTTGTGACCACCATCATTTTATCATTAAAAGTTGTGGGAATAAAACAGGAGAGTAATGCAATCTACCTTAACATTCCCAGGCCATTGTGTTGCGTAAAAAAGGTACACAGGCAACCAAAGGATGCATCTGCACTACCATCTGGGGCAAAGGCAGGATCTTACTTTGTGCTTGTAAAGTGCCTGTAATTTACGGTGCTAAAGAAATTATTTTTAACAATGATGAAAACAGTTGTAGAAAGCACTAGTTCAGCGAATGGGGGGAAAACAGGAGAAATGATCTGATAGTGTATGAAGCAGCCTATAGCATGTAGGGAAAAACAATGAAAGGAAATGAGTAAATCAAGGTAATAAACCTATCAATTATGTGTTCTTTGGAGGGCAGCTGCTATCAAGTAGGAAAGTGACCTTGAGATGAAGGCTACTTTTTTACTTCCAGTATTGTACTCCAAGAGATTTAAAGAATCCATAGGCAGAGACAGCTACGGTGTGAAAAGCATTTTCCCAATGAACCTGTGAGCACAGAGTACATCTGTATTTTTGCCCGTTACCTACGGAATAAACAGTTTGCATAGCATTTGATTACATACTTAGAATACACCTGTAGCCACACGTTTACATGAGGTCTTAAATTTCCAGTATTAGTGGGGCATGAAAAATGCATGTGATATGATGTATTTGGTTTTCATATCTCCTTCCTCCTGTCTAAGACATACTGGTTTTAATATAAACAGAGGTGATCAAAGCTTCCAAATACACAACAGCAAACAGATGTGGGGGGGAAACCATTCCTGAGTCAGGTCAGCTTCTCCCAGGCATGACAAACAACGTTACAAATCAGCAAAGCATTTCTACCTTTCTCAACCTCCTGGTTTAGCAAATGCATTCTCTAGATATCAGGCTACAAATTATAAAAATAGCCACTTCCACCTAATCAGTTTGTCCCCCAGTATGTACTGATACAGCAACTGCCTGAACCCAGGTGCAGGACCTTGCACTTGGCCTTGCTGAACTTCACAAGGGTCACCGTGCCACTCAAGCCTGTTGAGGTCCCTCTGGACGGCACCCCCTCCATCAGCCTGGGATCACCCACAAACTTGCTGAGGCTGTGCTCAACCCTGCCACATCACTGATCCAGGTACTAAACAGTATTGGTCCCTACAGAGACCTACCAACTTCATCATGATCTCATCAGGATCTTTTAGAACCTACCAACCTTTTTGGTTTTATTTTCTTTTTCCTCTTGGAAGACTGTGGCATCTCAACCACACCATCTCTCCCAAGCACGTATCCAGTATATGGAACAAGGAACTTGCCCCACTCCAGTGGCAGAGACTGGGGTTCCTAGGATGGTGATCTGCAGGGATTTCATCATCTGTTCTTTACAGCTGGTATTTCTGATTTTAATTTTTAGTTTGACTTAAAATATGATTTTTCACTGGACAGTCCACATGTATTGACATCATTGTCATGTGTTTTTCTGCTGATGAACTGCCAGCATAACTTCACAAATTGTTCTATGCTTAGTATAGATCAAATACATTCAAAAAAATCCATCTGCTCTGTATTTTTGGAGACATCATCAAGGTTTTTTAAACAAGCAGTAGGACAACATTTTTTTCCTACAGGTAGAACTAGAATGTATTTAATATATTTTTATATATATTTTCTCTACCTATCATGTGGGAGTTTGTCAATTACACAAATTTTAAGAAGATACTTTATAATAGGAAGGTAGTTAAAGCTAATAACTTAGCAATAATTTCTCAACATGCAGATGTCTGTCTAATTTCACAGGGGTATTTTCACCTTATGGAAATGAATAGGATAAGTAAAGGGAGCAAGATAAATCCCAAATGTTAATAACAATGACAGAGTAGGTGCCTTTTTCTAAAATTACTTTTTCCAAAGCTAGGCCTATCTGAAGCCAACGTTTCACCCTTGATGTAAACAGTATGGTGTATAAGCTCTGTCACGTGTCAACTACAAGTCTGTAGGAGTGGATCCTGAAACTGTATTTTTATATATATATATATAATACTGATGTATGCCTTTGTGTTTTTATACATCCATATTGATACTGATGCATGCAACTGCTTTTTTTTTTTTTTTTTTTTAGGATTAACGTATTCTTCCTTGTAAGTTTGCTGCTTTGAAAATAAAATGTGGAAGCTACTTTAAAAAGCATAATTAAATAATTTAATAGACAAGTCAACATGACCAGTTTAAACAAGTAAGGTTTAGAAAGACTTTACAGAACACAGAAAGACCATTACCATCAATACTAGAACATGATGACCATATTATGATCAATATTCCTTCATTCTCTCTACTTCAAATAATACAGGTGCAAAGGTCCATGTTATGCGATGGATATAACTCTTTATAATACTACATCATCTGGATTGTTGATGTAAATTATTTTTTTCAATTATGACAGTACTCTCGATGCCTGTCTTGTTCCCTTTAAAAATCTAGTTGCTCAGTCATTTGATAAAAAAGTAAATGAGAATAAAATTCCACTATGCAAAAAGACCAGAGTACATTACAACTCCAGCCCATCTACCTGTAACTGAAGAACTTTTTCTTCACTTCAAGGCTTTTCACTTGACACAGGGATGGGGGAGGGGGGGTGGGGTGGAGAGGGAGTAAAAAAAGAAAAAGTACAAGCCAATAGCACTGCCCAGCCAAAAGCACACAAGCCCCAACCCAAGCCAAGGCCAAGAAAGGCCTTGTGGAAAGAGCCTGGGGGGAAAACCAAAACCAACCAAACAAAAAAACAAACAACGAAAGCCCAAAACCAACCAAATATAAAAAACCCCTCAAAAACTGCAATAAACCAGACTGACCAACCCACAACCCCCCAAATTTACCCTATAAACTAGACAGTGTTTTCTACTTGATTTAGGTGTGAGATTAGAGGACTATGGTTTTTGCCAGGCAAACTGACTAAGCAACAGCAGTTAGAAATAAGAAGTCAGGACAGTACAACCACTGTTAAAACTGTGCACTTGAAAGTCTGGTTTCAAGATGATCAAAGAGAAACTCTAAAAGCCATATGACAAAAGAGCTCCCTTTCAACAAATACAAAATATGCAAGAAAATCCTGCTTTGCTTCTGGGACAGCACCACTGATGACAGGGAGTGCTCTGCAAAAGCAGCTGTATGCAGCCATTGCTGCCAGGCTGTGCCAGAAGTTGCTGTTGTGAGTGCAAAAGCTGTTCCCAAATACAGTGTGGATCCAGTACTCTGTATTGATGATGCTTCTGTCCCCTCAGAAGTCTGCCCCTTCCAGAGCCTTGATTACATTTAGTGAACGGTCTCACAACTCAAAAAATACCTATCCTTGGCTATCTGCACACAAACATGACTTCAAATATACATTGAGTATCTGCTGAATTCCATGAAGTGCTGCAGCTCTAGACAGAATCTGTCATGCCAAACAGACAGGTACTTGCTGAAAAGATTGCTTCAGCCTCACCAGATATCACTGTAACTCCGCAGGTTTTTTTGCAATTATCAACCACCACATAGAGAAAATACTTGGCTGTGCAAAAATCAAAGTTGAATTAGTGAAAAAGTGGCATTTGAACAACAGAAAATCCTCTGCCTACTGTTCCCAGAAAGATATGCCAAAAGAACATCAAGAAAGGAATGGAAGGTTTTCTGAATGGCATTCCAGCAGCAGCAGAGACAAGGAAAATACCTAAAGGCTTCTTTGCTATTCCTGAAAGAATGTAAAGAAACCTGAAGTGGACGGCACCATAACTGTGTACTAAGGTAAGTAGTGCCTGCAAACATTCCTTCTTCTCTAGGTCAAAGGCGCATATTATTAGCAGGTAACATTTTAAGAGGATAACAGCATCCTTGTGGCAAGAGGCTATGCCACTTTAAACATGAACCATAACAATTTTCACTGCCTAGCCATTGTTACTTTTTAAAATAATCACCATGGTTATTAAGCAACAAGTTGGAGCCCAGTGTTATCTTAAGAAAGCTACTGTGCTTAGGAGGGCTCTGGAAGTACACCAGAACTTCCACAGCAGGGCTGAAATCAGATTTCTTCAGCTGCCTTCCACTGGACACATTAGTTTCTAGCTAGATGAAAATTTAAGTGAAATGACATCCCTGCAATCAACTCCCCTCCCCAAAAGCTTGGCAGAGTATTTACAATCCTTTCATTCTTCTTTAGATTTTAGTTCCGATATTTTTTTTTCCCCAAAACTATGCTGTGCATTACTTTCCAGGTAACCACCAGGAATGTAGTTTGTAAGATGGTGAGACTAATTTAGTTCTATGTCAACGTGTAATATGGACCAGGAACCAAAAATACAGTGCCTTCTTATTAATCTCACCTACCTGTATTTTCACCATACACCCACATGGATGATGACACATCTAGCTCACTACAGGAATAACTACAGAAATTAAAGGAGGATCCTTTTAAGCCACTTGTCTAGCATGTCAAATGCAGTATAACTTACCTACAAGGATTCCTAAGAAAAGGATGAGTAGTAAACACACATCAGATTGATCCAACTCTGCTTAGCTTTTCCCCTTTTAACCTGTTTCCCTTTTTGAGAAGGATGTATAGCACTGGGTAGTTCCAGATCACCCTTCCAGGCAAAACGTACACACATTGTTTGCAAATGTATGCCGAGACGTTGTCAGAAGGAAAAGAAAAACAGTGAAATTTGTATTAATGGCCAGAACTAGCTGCCCCGTTTTGCAGAAATGCATGAATTACTGTGTTGCTTTCTAGTAACAAGACACCACTGACTCTCAAAACAAGCTTAGATACCTTTCCTTTTCTCCAGACAGAGTGGGGAGAGGTAGAGATTGAAAGCACAGCATCTTTGGCCAGCCACTAAATAAGTTCTGCTATGATACCACCATACTAAAGTATTTCAGAACATGCTCACAAATAACATTACTTCACAAATCAGCTCCACTCTGATTCTCGTTCTCTCTCCAGTTGTTTTATCCCCTCCACCCCAAGTGATTAAAAAATTAGCACCTGCCACTGAATCACAATTTACCTCCTTATGCATCAGAGGAACATTGTACACAAAAGTTATCAGTTGATCATTCTTAGGTCACTAAAGAAAGCTAATACCATAATGACGAGCTTCAAAATTTTTCTTTAAAAAGTTTCCAAAAAAAACCAAACATCTACACGACTGAAAACCTTACAACTTGATGAAGTAATGCACTCAACAAAGACACAAAGCACACTAAGCATTGCAGGATTGTGGTCGCTTAAAAATAATGCTGGACATAAATGCATTTGCTTTTGTTTTCCCTCCACTTGGCAGAACTTTAATACATTTTTGGCTGCATGTCACAGCTTATTGCATTTACTGTATAAAAGACAAGACAAATAGAATGATATTGAATGCAAAACTTCCTTTTGTCACCTTGGAAATCAGGGCACTATAAAAAAAAAAAGTAAGTTGATATTAAATACAAGATGAGAGTAAGAGCCTGCCTTTCCCATACTTCAGACCAGAGAAGGAACTCGGGCTGCATATAATGTATCTTGATAGTAAGTGCATGTGAAAGAAGCTGTTAATTAGAGCAACAACTAGGTCACTTAAAATTTCAGATCAAGGAAGTTAATCACACCATTTACCATTAGACCTCATTGGTATTCACAGGAACATTTATAAACCCTCCTAACACCACAGCTGGAAAGTGCTCTGTGCCCACCTTGGAGAGCTCAAGCACTGATGCGGAAGGACCGAAAGCATCAACTTATATAGCAAAGCTCAGGCATGGAAATACAGCTGTAGAACTTCAGTTTAAACAGTTACTTTGACTTAATAATGCAAAATAATTATTTCTTAGTTGAGAGGAAGGTTCGGTAAAGCTCAGTAAGGTTTAAAATAGCCTGTAAGTTTAAGTAATATCCTTAGGCGATGATAAAAACAAAAAGATTAAAAAAAAAAGATAAAATCCTAGGTTAATGTCAAAGCAGTAGGGAAGGTTTGGTGGAAGCAGCAGATAGCCTTCTGAAGCTGTCACTACACTTTTTATAGTTTACGTATGCTACAGCTTATTCTACCTACAGCTAGTATCCTGATTCTCTTCACAGCCTTAAATAACCTTAAATAATCATTCATGTTTCAAAGTCTGTTTTCCCAGACCCAAATACAAGAAGCAAAATGTATTTATACGATTTTGAGCAAGCTCCGAGTTCTCTGTTTTTGCAGGTCATTTATAATGCATCAGAAGGACAATTACATTAAGCTCCACACAGTGACTCATAAACCAGCAAGTTGCAGTAGAAATGAGGGTAGGGTGTGTCTGTCCAAGAAGAGATTTATAAATCAGGATTGGAGAACAGAACACAGGAGGAGGCGGCCTCAACAGGATCATTATTTTCTTTAAAGAAAATACTGACAAAGCGGTCTGTGGATGAAGTGGAGAGCAATACTGATGAGTTAATTTCCCTTTAAAGACACACTAAGTTATTTTAGTGCAATTAAAATTAAGACATATAGCAAAAAAATTACAGAAATATGAAAAAAAATCAAGGCAGCACATGAGAATGAAAATAATTTCCAATGGAAAGGGAAACTTAAAAAATGTCATTAACGGTTTGTACTTTTTGTTTGGTAATTAGATGGAAATATAGTGAAGTCAGCTGATGTTATATATTCTAATGGGGAAAAAAAGCCACACCCAAACAGCTGTGCTAGAGACGAAATTCCCATTGCTTTCTCTGTGAATTCCCATTAAAAAAATTCAGTTCTAAACATTAATGTCTAGCTGTGAATTGTACCAGGTTGGCAAGGCAAATAAGTTTCCAGTTTGTGGTCACTGCTATTCACAAAGCCTGAGCAGAAAAGGGTTAAAATATACAGGCTTTCTTAATTATTAGAATTGTCATTCATTGTAAATATAATGTATAATGGCCAGAGGCTTCAATATGAATAAGAGTTTCATTACTCTAAATGCTTTATTCCAGAGAGTCTTTGCTTTGCATTTAGAATTTAAAAGCCAATAGAACAGTTAAGAGGTGAGATATGTCTGAATAAATTATTGTAAGAAGACTTGGATATTTCTTTCTATAGCCACGCAATGTCTAATTATTTATTTGCAATATTGCACTTTAAAGGAGCCCTTCTTAAAGAGTCTTTCTTTTAGAACTTCTTTAGGACTTGCAGACTAAGGAATAAGTAGGGAATCTGAAAAGGAGACTGGCAGACACCCTGTCATCTTTACCAAGGAAGGTGGAAGATGATATGTCTTTTGTATTGTATTACGAGCTGATCTAAGAATAATCTAGTTTTAACTCAGTTTAACAAACACAAACAGATGTTAGCATTTTGTTGTTTTAATCCTGTTCTCTTGTTATATTTCAATTCTTTCAGCTGGGATGAAACAATATTTTGTTGTGAAGAGATGTGTTGCCTCACATCCATGTGTTCTCGGTAGGTCAGAAACCCCAACAGAACATCTTGCAGGCCTGAACCATCTAACTTGGCCAATTAAACATTTCTTTAACAGCACTGTTCAGTTAGGAAGCCAATTAAAAAGTGACAGAATGGTCAAGTTACACCCTGAGAGCGCTGAACCTGGCAGCAGGGGGCTGTGTGCAGCATGACTAAGGAGAGCCAAAGGTGCCAGCACTGAACTAGGACCATAACATCTCCACATGAAATATTGAAATTTCACTGTGACCTTTTGTCACAGCAGATGAGTTGCTGTAAACAAACAAACTCTGGGTACTGGTAAAGGTTTGGGCATTTGAAGACCAGGCAGGGGAAAGGACGAGCTCTGCCACGCTTGGCGTCTGTCTGCGTGAGGCTTCTGGGTGGTTACAGGTTTGTCCTACAGGCAAAAGCCCCAGCTCCGTGCACTTTCAGCACACCCCGGCCCCAGGAGCAAAGTTTACACAGATAACTTTATTTCATGCAACAGGAACATCACAGCAGTATGGAAGGAGATGTACCTAATCTTTGAAGGCTAGAGATGTTTTTTTTTTTTCCTAAGTAGTCATGAAAACTCATTTTTGATATGACACAAAGGCATCGTAAGCATTATGCTCATTATTAGATGAAAATATTTAATACTAGACCAGAAAGATACATGAAAGTTTTACTGCATCACATTTTACCCACTACTTACAAAAGTCACACATATTAACTTGAAGAAATAGCTGGGGGCCTCCTTCCATTATATTTCAAAACAATGCTTTTCCTCATTCAAAGGAGAAAACTTAATAAAAATAATAAAACCAAATGAAACTTTCTTTGTTCTCATGGCACTGCTACCTTTTGAAAAGATTGTCCTTCAGGTACTGTTGCAATATTTTAACTTTGACAGCTGCTCTGTTGAGACATTACTACTGATAAAACAAAGCTTTGTCACTCCAGCTTCCGTATAATAGCAATGCTGTCACGTGTCGGCAAGAAAAGAATCAAGGACAATATGTGATGCATCATTCTTGCAAAACTTGTTTACAAAAAACCCCATTGCAAATACGGTGAAGACCAGCTGAAGCATCTAGATATGTTGATGAAGTTAATCTAATGAATGGCTGAATGTTTAAGAACACGGCACAACTTATTTTAAGGCTAGAGTACATTCTTTGTTCTTGCAAGTCATGCAGGTACTGGTGATGCTTAGTAAACTGCAAACAAAAAATGCCACATTTTCTGTTTCCAGTATTTTTTTTTTGTTTGCATAAAGACTTTTATTTTTTCCCCTCTGGCTTGCCTCTTGCTCTCCATTACTATAAGGTAATTCAAGAAAATACACATCATGCAGTATCCATAAATGTCATCTAATAAGCAACACATGGATGACCCAGAAGCTTTTTTTTTTTTTAAATGAATATGAAATAAATAAATAATGAAAACTCTTATGCCTTTTCAAACTAATACTAGAATCAATCAGTTGAACAAGGAAATACTTGTTATGAAAAAGCATCTACAGAGATACGTAGCATAAGTAGCATTTAAAGGGAGCAAGGACTAAAACCTGTTTAAAAGACTGTCACTTTAACATAGGAAAAGGGGAAAACAAAATAAAGGTCAGTAACCTGGGTTCAGGAATTCCATCACGTTTACAGACTGCACACAACCAATACACACTAAAATATTTGGACCCTTTCTGCCAGTTCCCTCACATTCTTAGCACTGATTTCTTTCTGAAAGCACACATGCTATTAAATAATCCAAAGGACAGTATCTTCTTGTTTAAAACAATCTGGTAGTGGAGAAAGATTGAGAAACAGTGACCTTTACCACTACTAAATCTTCACATGGTGCACAGGAAGAGCATGCTGAGTGTCGGAAGAGGTCCCGTAAAGAGGTACTTACTGCCAAAGCTCATTAAATAAGGGAGTAAAAACCTCTATCTACTGTAACTTTTATATAGAGATACGTACAATATTTACAAACAAGCAATACATTTGCTAAGTATGTTCCTCTTAAATAAAGTAATCCATCTGTTGCTAGCACAAACTAGATTCTGCTTGTTTTAAAGAAACAGAACATTTTGCATATCATTGCACTTACCCTTAGTTGCTCTCTTTCACAACTCATCTGTTGATTTGCACTCTACAAGAGGAAAGAAGAAAAAACCAATATAACTTTGAAAGTATAGCATTCTTGCCACAACAAAGCTGCAATGTCTGTGTATCTTACACAGATAAATACTGGAAAATCACCATGAGTTTAAACACAATACTGTGCTATGGGCCTAGACAAAATCATTTCTGCAAAAAAGTTGGGGTTTTTTCACTTATTATTTAAAAATTTACAAACAGGAATTGACACCAGAACCCACCACAAGTATGAAATACAGAAGCATTTTTGAGATTCTAAAGGTCTCATTGGCAGTTCAGTCCAGGAAGAAGCTTTCCCCTTCTTCTGCTCTATCACACGCCTATGTTATATTTCTGAATATCCCACTACTATGATACCATGATAAGATTCACAGCACACCTTAGAAATAAAGATCTAGAAGCTTCAAGAACGGATAAAATTCATTCCTATGACAACGTCCAGTTCTGATCTGGTATAAAAATTACTCTGAAGAAGACTTGTTTCCAATGCATATTTTTCCATACTGCTGTCTTTATGTTCTGCTAGGTTTGTGAGAAACAGAGCGTGAGAGCAGGCTTCTGAGCAAGACATCGCTACCAAGTAACCGCAGACGCGAGTCATCAGTCAATGGCAGCACAATTTGTGACCACTCTGCCACAATGAAACGTGCTTCTCCAGGAAGAGCTCACAGAACTGAACAGCAGCACCGAAACATCCAGATCCTACTTTGCATTCTAGCTCACTGGTTTCTAAGGCAATCCTGCCCCAGAAGGTCTTGCTGTAAAAGATGTTGATTTGTCCAACCTGTGGCGAGAGGGGTGTTTGTTGATTGTTTGGTTTGTGGGTTTTTGTTGTTTGTTTGTTTGTTTTTGTTTAGTTGGTATCTGTTTTAAAAATAAAATATTTTTAGCATACATTTAGTATTGTTAGTATCATTAGTGTTGAAAGTAATAACTGACTTTTCTGTAACTAATGTACATGCAAACACTATTCATAACACATGACAAATGTGATGCAGTGTTTTCTAAGGATACTTTCAGAGATTCAGAGTACACATTTCACTACTTTGCACCTACAAAAACTTAAAACATGAACCAAAACTCATTTGCATGAGATACTTTTACTCTGTTGTGATGATTAAAAGGGGAATTCCTCAGGCAAATTTAGGTTACATGCAGAAGAATAACACTGCCAGCCTATTTTTCAACCCAAAAAAATGAGTCCTAACAAATAAGTTACAAGCTAAGCCTTCTATGTATGTAGCAGAAGTTTTACAACAAAGTTCCTGCACAAAATTACAAATCTAACAGAAACAAATGCTCTTCTGATATGTTCCTTAAAGTTCTCTAGCAGGGAACAAAAGGTTGAAGAATTCAGCATATGTCTATATCTACAATCTTCCCCTAAAGAGTAAAATTAAGTACAGCTAAAGTGACTACCACTTGCAGACTAATGATTCCCTTTATCACAGTTCATGCCTTCACACCATTTATAAATTAAGGTTATATGATTCTGCATTATAAGGGCCCTTGTGTACGTCTCAAGAGTTGAGTTTTGATCTGAATCTGCTCTAGATGAACCTATTCACATTGTTTAAAAAAGATAAAACAGACACTAAAATAAATAAATAGATAAAATACTTCCCATTTGGAAGGGACCTACAATGATCACCTAGTGCAGGTTTTAACTGTGTGTGGGGGGGTTTGGAGGGGTTTTGTTTTGATTTTTTTTTCCTATTATTTAGTTTTTTCTCTATGTAAGCCTTCACACCAGAGACTTTAACTTCAACCTTCACAAGAAAAGACTAGTTGAAGTGTGAATAGTTTTTGACAATGGTCTTATACACAAAAGCAAACAAGTTTTAAATCTTAACTGTCTAAGGTTACCCAGTATTTGTTAGTAGGTTATATTCCATATACATAACAACATTAATACTACCTTATGCAGTTGTGGATTTTTTCCTGAGCAGTAATAACATGAGACAGGTATCACTACGTTTTTAAATAGATAAATGGGAGCACAAAGACTTTAAGAAAATCATTTGCCAAACTAAGAGCACATGAGCTTCACTTTGCAGACTGAACAACATCCAGAATGTTTTTCTTTATAGTATTTCACAGGTCAGTTTCTTTGGATAAGGCTGTTAGTCTTACATTCTATAATTTGTGTTCTAGATTTACCAGCTATTTTTCTAGAAGTGTTAAGCCTCTACCATTAATTCCAGTACTTCTTAGGGTACAAATTAGGCATTAAAAAAAAAAAAAAAAGACCAACAAACCTGAACGAATAACATGGTGATTAATT
Organism: Falco cherrug; assembly: GCF_023634085.1. Lineage (NCBI taxonomy): Eukaryota > Metazoa > Chordata > Aves > Falconiformes > Falconidae > Falco > Falco cherrug. Next base: position 40,646,040 of record NC_073700.1, on the reverse strand, counting down.
GAATAAAACAAAGGGGGGAAAAAAGAGTACATAATAGAACACGCAATGTATTTCAGAATGCAGCAATATTGTGTATTGTGATTGCTTTCTACGTAATTCAACATAATTTTATCGAACTGCATTTTGCATCTCCTGTCAGATTTTCTGTTTCACCAGTCAGATGCCTAGAGAGCCTGACTTTTGCAGCAGGAATATTTTTAATAACAAATCTACTATGTTCTGCAGGCCAGTTATCTTTGTAGGTATTAAGTACTAGTAATACTTCAGTAGTAATAATAATTTTACAAGCTTCTTCTGAAGACAAAAATGTAAAAATGTAGAAAAGTTCATCATGAAAATCAACAGGAGATAAGAGTTACTCAAAATACTACTGTAAATTACATTGTTACTTAAGAAAAAAACAACATGAAATTTACATTTGCTTTACAGCCTCAGGATACAGAATTAGAGGATCCTTCCCTCTCATCTCTAACATGTTTATCCTCCAGTTTGCATTACCTTTGTACGGCACAGGCATACACGGCTCACAAGTTTGGTCTCTCTGATTAAAATACATAAACAAGGAGAGATTAACCAGTCTTCCCATTTCATTCACCATATCCCACTGGAGGGCTCGGACACACCGACTGCATGTTCAGGTAAACTATGAAGATAATTTGTTTATTCTGCAGCAGCTGCAAACTATTCTGTAGTATTAGTTTAGACACTTTTCCGATGATTGTGAAGAGGGTTTTGGAAAGACCTTCTAAAAATGTATATTTACTATTTTATTTCTAATTTTATATAGCAGAAAAATATATTTGGATTGTAACTTTAACATCACCCTTCAAGAGAAGGTGTTGTGCTCTCCCCCACAGAATGAAACTTTTGGCTCTGACTTCACATTAGCTGCGTTGATTTACAGGCATTCTGCCTTCAGACAGAAAGGTGACGAAGGTTGTTAAAGATAAGGAAATATATCTAGACAGGAACAAGTAGGAACACCAGAATCATCCAGCCTGGAAAAGAGATGTCTGGGAGCAGGTGCCTACGAAATTATGAATAACACTGAGATGGAAAAGCTGGAATGATTGCTGCTTCTCTTTCCCCAAAAATCAACTAGATGACAACAAATTAAAAAAAAAGAAAAAGAAAAAAAAAAGAAAAAAAAAAGGTGGCCAGTTCAAACCGAACTAAGTAAAACGATGACTCTTCATACAATGTGCAAATAAAGGGGTAGGTTGTTTGGATAAAGAGAAGAAGAAAAAAACAAACAACCCAAAACCACACACACACAATAAAAAACCCCCAACAACAACAAAAAAACCAAAACAAACCACACAATCAAAAACTTACAGAAGATTATTAAATGCAAAAAGACAACCTTTGCCACACAAAGCTCCTGGAGGCTGGCAGAAAATTTTGGAGAAGCTTGTTTTGCTCCCCTCTTCCATAGGCATCCACAAAGACGGTATCTCAGACTTACAGACCTCTGGTCTGACTCTGAGCAGCTGGTTTTATCTATGCTATTAATAGAAACACCTACGTTCCCAAGAACATGGGGTATTTGGAAACATAAGGTGGTGGCAGAAAGGGAAGAACTTTAGGATGGCAGAATGAAAAATTGGTAAAAACAAACAAAGTGTATTAAATATCTGTAGAGTGGAGCGGGAGTTACAGCTCTTGACTATTTAACCAGATAATTCACTTTGTGTTTTAATTAGCCATCTACAAGACTGTCTACTACTGTCATTTTAAACATAATGTTGAGAAATATCTAACATGACAGAGACCAGAAGAGGAAATTTTACCTAAGAATGAAAAGAAGTATTAATAAACAGTGGGAGAATACAATAGAGAAGCAGAGCGTAAATGAGAACAAAGATGCCCGAGTCAGGAGAGGGTGACTGCCTCTTCACACCCAACTGCTGTACCACACTGGAAGCAAAACAAATAGAACTGCACCATCCATTTGAAAACAAACAGCTTTCATATGAATGCAAGAGCTGTACCTAAAAATATATTTAGATTTGATCCACCACAACATCTGTGTTTACTACAAGAAACAGAGGAAGACAACAGTGGAGATATGCAGGGCACAGCAATGCAGGCAATTCCCTTTGTTCAAAGTTCATCAAATGGTTGATTCCAAACTTCATGTTTTAGCTTTAACAACAAAATCCATTTCAGTGATGGCCTCCCTCGCAAAGTGAACTCCCACATAGATAGCTCCCTCAGCACCCATCATACCAGAAGCTTCGCCAGAACAAGAGCAGCAAGGCTTAGCGATAAGGTACTATTAGTATGAGATTAAAAAGAAAAAAACAAAACAAAACAAAACAACCCCCCTGACCTTAATGAAAAAATATTTTTCATAGTTTAAACAATGATGTCATCTATCTGTCTGTCTATCCCTCTATTTATCAGTTCAAGTTTATTACAATACATCTGGGGAAGGCTCATTTGGGCACAAATGGCTTTCTGCGCAGCTAGCCAGTGCCAAATTTGCTCTCTCATTTTGTCTTTTTTGCTATCTGTGTCAGTTTAAGAGAAACATCCTGGCAGTACTAAGCACTTAAGGGAAAACATAAATAATGCATTTACAATATGTAAACCTGTACAGATAAATGAGAAAACCTGAAAGCCATAACATATTTAATTAATGATCAAAAGACCCTAGAAGCAACCCTTGTGCATATCCTGCAATTTTAAATACATTGCTTCTCAAACCTAAATTAACTTTGTTATGTCTCTGGATTGAACTATATGCAATGAACTACTTCCCTCTTTTAGTTCAAGACTGCTCGAAGAACCTGGTCAATATGTTGAGTGTCATTATGTCAAGCTCTCACACACTAAGTTTAGTGGAAGAATGCCTAAAATATTGATTCTCTTTAAAGGATTTAATCAAGGAAAAAAATTTAAAGAAATTGAACAATAGCTCAAGACTACTGGTCTTTTTATAAGATAACAGTCTTCAAAGACACTCATGCTGTCAGGCTCTACTTAAAAAAAAGATGCTTTGGAAATACTCTGCAACTTGATGGTGCCATTCTTTGGTGAGTTCATGAATACAAATATTTTTTATTTATATATTGTGTTTTTTATTCTTTAAAGAACCATAGCAGGTGGGAGACTTAAGATGTTTTAAATGTATTTATCAGTCATCCACTCTTCATGAAGACATGCAAGCCCTAGCTCTTTAGAAATAAAAAATGGACAGATTGAGAGAGCAAGAATATTACTGATGTTGCTAAGGAATACCAACAGTCCACCTGGGGAGGATTCTTTGCTGCCATGTTTTTTTAATTGTCATTTTAAAGAAAGGGTTGAGGTGACGGGGCAAAGCAAACAATACGATGGTGACAGGGTTACTTACCAAAGAGAGTCTGCTTAAAATCTAAGGGGGGGGGGGGGGGGGGGGGGGAGTTTTTTTGCAGTACAACATTCCCAAGTATTTGTTTTGCATTTACAAAATCAAATTATTTTCAGGATTGAGGTAATTTGAAATAAAGCGCACTCCCAGTGGTTGAAAGATTACCAGTGAAGATCTGAAGTCTTTTATATCCTAGATATTTTATCATAAACAAACACGTGTGGAGAACTGACTTAGCCTGTGTTCAGAAAAAAAGTGTTTATAAAGCCGTCCCATTCCCAGTGAGCAGTCACACCAGGATTAATTATCCATGACTTTCTGTGCAGCTTAAGACACCTACTCCAACAGCAGCTCCAGGAAAGGCCCTCCAACACTTCTGTCTTTCTCCTTCTACTTCAAAAAGGACAATGCAAATATGATTACCTGAATTGGAACAGCATGCCTGTTTGCATTAGGAAAGGCTAGTTTAAAGTCAGTACCTACATATAACCTGTGCAGCATCCGAGTCAAACACAAAAGATTTGGCATTGATCACAAAAAAGGTGTTTTTACCAGAATGTAACTTCACAATTAGTAACGGCTTATTCATCTGATTGAGGTCTTGTACTTCGTATTTAGCCATAGATTAAACAGCTGAAATAAAGCCATAGATTACTCCATCACATTGGAGTTGCATTTCACAAGATCAAAGTCCATACCATTTCACACTGTTTGGAAAATCTATCCACCAGCATTTTCCCTCGTTAGAGACACAACTGACTGTGAAAGTTTTATCTCAAAAATTAAATGCCTAGAGTTTTTCCTTGCCATGTTGCACAAAAACAGTGTCTTACACAACAACATACACTATGCTTTGTTATCGGGTGTATTCCACATGAAAACAGTCAATCCCCTTTACATCATTTTATAACATTAGTTTTCCTCATCTCTTTGCCCAACAGAATTCAGAACAAATGATTCTTCAAGTTATTACATATGTGGAGAGAGTATGGGCTTGTATAGAGATGTATAAATAATGTTGTGTATTAATCAAATATCTTCTTGATACTTCATGTGAAAACCCCGAACACAAATGAAATCAGTGTCCATCCCAAGAGCTCACAGTGCCACAGCGTGGAGCCTGAGGTGCTCAGATACAGAAGACTCATTAAAAATACCAGTAACTGCATAAATATACAAGCCAATTTGAACTGGAAGTGGGGTTTTCAGAGTCTTTGGTAGTGACTTACAGCATCATCAAGAGGCTTCGAAAAATAAAATCAAGAGTATTTCTTCTCAAGGAGTAACTGGGACCATCCTCCTCTTCTTCTACAAGCTCCTTACATTTTTTTTCTACATAAGGCTCTCAAAAGGCCCCCAATGTTGAAGAGAGTCTAATGAGATGATAAGAGTGCTGAAAACCTATAGATTTTTTGTGTACAGTGTTACTAATACAAAGGGTACAGAGCATATATGTCTATGCATATGCAAATTTTTCCAGAACAGAGAGCTTCGGGTTTCTCTTGGCTAGGTATGTGTGCATGCATGCACAGAATTTTAATTTCACTTGGTTTTATTACACCCATCCATTATTGTGCTATAGCAGTAGCTAGAGGGACTGATTTATTCTCAAATGCCCTTGGCTTGGTATTGTATATCGACTAGCGCTGCTGTCATAAATATATTTGGGTGAAGAACTATCTACAATTCTGTGCGTAATACTAAGCAGAGTTAAGGTTTCAAGTGTCACATACAAGTGGGTTTATTTCTACTGGAAGAAACAGGCAATTATTATGGCCCATTGAGCTCAGATTAAGCATTTCCATCAAAAAAAGAAAAAGAGCCTAGTGCTACAATCCTTGTAAAGCTGTAAATGCAAATGGGGACCATCTCATCTTCCATAAAAAATAATCTATGGTTTTATAGGCACTTCTCCCTCTCCTTTTCTTCTTATCCTCAAAATAGCAAAAGATTCAAAATAGGATAACTTTATTGAGACAAAAATGTAGAAAATATCTAAAAATAAAATAGAAACACTGTAAAAAATATTGACACATTAAAACAGCATGTAGGGAATTATTTTCTCATGTTAAAAGGCTCCTTTAATCAGTTTAGAAAGCCCAAAGTCCAATTCTCACCTGTTCTTGCCTTCATAAGGTATGATTTTTCAGCAAGAATGTATATACTGCTTGACCAGCATTGTTACTTGTTCAAATATAGTTTTGTTGGTTTTGCTTAATTTTGTTTGGTGGTTTGGTGTTGGTCGTTTTTGTTTGTTTGTTTGTTGGGGGTGTGTTTTTTTTGTTTTGTTTTGTTTTAATTAACCTTAGTTACACGCCCAGAGCATGCCGCAGACCGCAGATCCCCATGTCTCTGAATGTGCCTTTGGCTCCCCGAACGTAGCCAAGGAAACTTGTGGTGCTGCTGCGCAGCCTGAAAGCTTTTCATTTTCTGACACCCCTTTAAGCAAAGGGCCTGCAAGGTGGCACGATGCCAGCCAGCCCCGCAGCTTTCCCTGTGTCCCACCTCGTATCCCATCACATAAGTCACACTCTGTTTTTCCGCAGGAAGTTTAGGAACCATGGGTCTCTGGTATGCCCTTGTGAAAAGTGCCATGAAGACAAGAACTGGTTTATGTTTAATTTGCATCCACACTGACTAACCCTTGGACATAAAGCCACTGGTACATTTTTACTGAAAACAACTTTGCAGTAGATTTTAATATTAACTAGGAAAAAGATCTCTAAGAAAACATTTTTTGCAAGTATCATTATAGAAAAACACTTCTGCAGTAAAGTCTCAAAATTACATTCTGCATGCATGTTCTGCACATATTAAATTGTACATGCAACAATCCCATGAGAAACTTTATCTGTACTTAGCATTCAAATATAAACTCCTTTTATACATAACGGACTAGCTATAGTGCATTTTATTTAATTTCCCTGCACAACACAGTAAGTATTATAAGGAATAATCGGAAGGCAAAGGCACTGTACTAAACAAAATAAATGGTTACTATGAAAAATGTAATTAAAAATAGCGTGATGTTAAAGCAACAACCAGTATAGAATTAAAAATATGTTATTTTAGAACACAAGCACTACCAGGCCAAGCCTGGCATATTACAGATATTACACTATTTACTGCAGCATAAATCATTTTTGTTTCATAAGCATACTGCTATTAGAAGAATTTACTCTTGCAAAATCTTGTAACTTCTGGAAAATGGATCTTAATCCTCCTTCCCTAAAATCTCTATCCATAAAAAACCCCAAAAAACCAAACAACAACAAAAAGATAGTAATTAACACCAATTAACTCTGAAGCTAATATAAATATGGAATGAAGAAAATTGAGGTATAAATAACTGAGTATGTGTTACTGCTACTAGCTTTTGAATTGAAATCTAAGGGTCTGCATTAACTTAAACATAAAGGTAGCAAAAAATATGATAGTAGATATTTTGAATTAAAGATAATTGACAAAGACAATGACTAAAAACTATAGGCCAAGAACATAAAATAAAATTAAGACTGTTTTTATAGAAAAATTCCATTTTACACAGAATAGTTTCTTATATTTTGAACAGAAAAGTAGCGTTAGCCTGTTCAGGTGCCAGTGACACCGCCGATAGCGATTCAGACACCTCAAGGAAGAGCAGAGAACACAAGACTGACAATAAGGATATCACTGGAGACAGGCATGGATTTTCAGACAATTACCAAAGCCAGTTATGTTACTAAATTGCTACTATAGACATTGCCTCTCTGTTATCAGTAAACATCTAGAGGGCTACTTGCTGTGCTTGTGTGCTGATAAAAAGAAGTTCATTCAGTCACCTAAGCTTGACAAACTAAAAAAAAAACAACAACAAAAACCAAAATACAGCTTTTATCTGGCAGATCCACATTATTGGCTGAAGAGGCTGTTACAGAAGGAACTGGTCTGAGAAACAAGATATTGCCAGGTCAGCAAGAAGCCAATGAACTGATATCCAAACTTTGATTTGTCCCCGTCCTCACAGTTACTCCTTTTCCAGAAAAAAAAGTATTACTCTTCAGAGTGCTACAAAGAATAAAGGGGATATGTGTGTGTGTATATATAATATATAAAATAATTAATTTATGTGAAGTGATCCAAAACATACTAAAATGTCATTCTGCAGTATAAACCTAATAAATCAATCATTAGTAAAATTATCTGGAGAGCCTATTTTAGTTATCTGTAGGTAAAATAGGAAATCCCTAAAATTTTGAACATTAAAAACTATTTAAATTATATGTTTTTAACTGAGGGCTAATTAATAATATCCTACTACAGTTTAATTTAGGTGGTTGGTCAAGCTATTGTTTTTTTGGTTTGGGGAGTTTTCTTCTTTTATTTAGGTTTTGTTTCTAAAACAGGCAAGAACTCTTCTGGCATGCGCAGGATTTGTCTGCCAACCTTGTTACTAATAAATAAACCATGCCTACACAATTACACGTACTTTATACAGATATTCATTGTCAGTAAAATTTGATTGCAAAAAAAGGTGAAGTAAATTAATGAAAAATCATCTGTTTTCACGTATCACTCCACCTAAACAATAAAGGTTGATATTTTTGTGGATAACTTCATTATTTATGAAACACATATATCTGCTACTTCTCTTTAGCTTTTGGGAGAGAATTGCAAGGACATAAATGCAAGGTGCAAATTAATCATTAGCATCCACACATTTTCAACAGCAAGCAGGCACCTAAATGTCATTAATGCCTTTGAAATGAACCCTTTCTGTTTTCCACAGGAAATGCAAAGATAAGTTCTATGCTTGCACACACACAAAATCACAAAGCCAAACACAACCATTGTACCCTTTGCCACACTTTTTTTTTTAAATAGCAAATATTTTGAGCAAAGCAGAGGTTGCCTTTACTGCACTAATTGCTAAAACTGTGGATGCCTCAGGTGATACTCTTTTCCTAAAGCATAGCAGCGACATGAAGGAATTATGCCTTCATGAGAATCTGAGAGAGAACTTCACACCCTACATGTGACACAGCAAATGTACCCAAAATCAGAAGCGTGTTTCTTTGTTTTTGAAGGAACGAGTTAGTCCCAGAGAGAAAACATGTGCACACCCACCAGCGGGGCTGTTCTTGCTCTTACAGCATGAGCCCAACCCGCGCTTTGCATCCAGACCCACACCTGTCCTGTGCGATGCCGTTCACCTGAGCGCTTCTGGAAGCACAAGAAGCTGGAGTGAGAAGAAACTGCAGGTGGCTATTTAATGTTCTGTAAGACCAAACATAAGCAAATTTTTTACTTTTTTTTTTTTTTTCAGTTCAGATATTGTTACTCGGTGAAACTGTAGGCTGTACAAGCAGGCAGAACATTTGGCTCTTGGAGTCAAAAAACAATCATTTCTCTAAGCTGTTCAACAATCATTTCTCTAAGCTGTTCATAGTAGTATAACATGCAAAAAAACTATTTTTTTTTTTAATTGTACTGTAAATCTTACATACCGAAGGCAGTACTTTGTTCTTGCTTACAGCAGCAGAATTGCAGAGGAACTCTACTGAAACAAGTAATTTTATATTTAGAGATGCAAAGAAGGGTAAAAGTCTTCTGGCAACCATCTGAAGAATAACTCCAGTTCCTTGCACTTAGAAAATGATCACAGGTTCACTGTGGTTCAGAGCACTCCAGAGGTGTGGCAAGACAGTGCAAACACTTCTCCTGCTTGCACCTATAGATCATTATGTCATCATTTGCAACATTTTTTCAGCTGTTGTGATGTCAGGAAGAAAGCATGGATTTCAATTTGAACTAGATGACCTTTAAAGGTCCCTCCTAACCCAAAGTATTCTATGATTTAAAAGAGTAATGTAAGCAAAATCATTCATATTTCTTACTGCCTATTGTCTGCATTTTTGAGAGAGTTATCAATTAACAGTTGATTATCTCTTAATATTCATATAAAAAAAAAAGATCCAAGATAATGGCAGTGCCAAACACAGCAGTATTGAGAATAAAATACACCCATACATGAGAACAAAGTGAGCATTAATTACCTCATAATAACACTAGCTATATTCAGTCTCAGATGATGCCACTAACCAGAGAGAGATTCAAATTTTGGTTTGCCAGGTTTCTTCTCAGTGGGAGAATACACATTCACAACCCCGCTTCAGATTATAGATCTTTCTAGCAGTCCTACATTTCTACCTCCAAGACCTGATCTACAATTTGTGATCATTGTGTACCTGCTCCACTGGCGAAACGGCAGCCTGGTAAAGCCTGCATCACTTACTCTGTGTCATTAAGCCCTGTGTTGCCATTCTGTCCCTCTGTCGGGGGAAGGAACGTATGGCATTATGTAGCATAGCTATTGCAGTGCTTCAGAGGAACCCTAGATCTGCAGTATGCGTTGGGCTCAACTATTATTTATTAAACCAGGAATCCCTTCCTGGCAGTGGAGGAGAGCAATACTTCAGGAGCGTCCCTTTCCACTGGCATGGACCTTGTAGCTTGGCAAGTTTGAAACATGGGTGCTAGTATTCCAAAACGCTACTGTTGCGCCATAGCTGGTATGGTTAAATGTGTGCAAGTCTGTTGCTGATGAGAAGTGTCCCACATCAGGTGGGTAGGAGCAGAAAATTCTGGTAGGAGCTGAGAATTCTGTATTTGTATGCACACACAGCTAAAGTAACTCTGAACACCCTTGCTCAATTTAGGAACTGTCCCTTGAAGGAATTGCTTTCTGAAGAGTAAAAATTATTTTCCTTCCCGGGGAGATGTACCTTTAAGGCCTTGGAAGTATTTAACTTGGCTCCCAAATTGTCCATGACTAGCATGTGAAAAAGCAAGGGACAAACCCAAAGTTTCTTTGAGTCTTTGCAGCACTGGTATCCTGAAAGTGTTTTATTCTGGAGAATACTCAAATCCAGTAACTACACAGGGAAATGAAGGGCACAGTACCTTAATCTCCTCTCCTTAACAGCTTAACTAGCTATGGAAGACGCAGTGCCTTGCATTCGATAAGTACCCAGCGCTTTTACTTGTTCGAAGAACACATTACAAAGACTGTCAATAAACTTTAATTAGCAATATATTTTTAGTGGCAGTGCTACAGCTTGCTGCAATGAAACGTTTCTCCGAAGAATTTCTAAAGCTTTCCTAAAGAAACCTTGACACTTAATAACGAAAGACATTTAGGGATTGTCATATAAGAGCATCCATTAGGGCAGTACATTCTTCTCACTCAGAAGTGGTAAGGTTACCTTGAACAAGTAAGTCTCATTTAAAATGGTCTTTGCTTTTCTGTTAAGAAAATGAACAATCATTGGCAAAAATCAGGTGCACCTGACAAAGTTAAACATTTTCTTTCACCTCTTAATGAGTCCACAGCAACAGCCTTGCTGTCCTAAAAATAGAAAAGTAGAAGGAAACATTTGAACTTGTGTATGTGCTCACAGAGGCATGCACACCCACGCACATTTTGCAAACTAAATGTCATGTTCTTCAATGACCTCCATGATAACAAGCTTGAAATTGTAGCTTCAAAATTCTATTCTATCTATACCTGCTGAAATAATTTTAGCGACACATTGCATACAATCCTTATGCATGGAACTGCTGCTCCCAACATCTCTGGAAAATGTGGTGATGAGCTACACCAAGGTGAAGTAAACTGTGACCTGAAACCCTGTCAGTTTAGAAGACAGATAGAAATCTTTCACTATATAGACATGAAAGATCCAAATATCATATCTTTTTACACTAAATATAAGCTCTTTTCTTCTTCATATAGCTATACCTATCTTCACTATTCTGCCATATATTTAACCCAGATTGAGAGTCATCAAGGACGTCCTTCCATCTACAAGTTTTCTTTTATATATATATACACACACACGGGAGTATATATATATATATATATACACACACACGGGAGTATATATATATATATATATACACACACACGGGAGTCGGAGGGAAAGAGGAAAGTATCTCTCCTACCTATCTATGTATCTAAATATTTTTATTGCAGCACAGTATAAATCTAATGACTATATTAATAACTAATTTCAAAATCACATAATAATATACATAATTAATATAATAATTAGGATGCACAAATCCAAAGGTGCTTTTCAACCTCTTCTGCTCATGAGTAATGCCCGCAGTGTGGTGGTAAAGCCTGTGTATTCAATACCTTATAGTTGTAGCCTCAAGCAAGTTGTCATTTAACTATTTTTCATTCACTAAATTTCCAATGTTTGTGACAACTCTTTGCTGCTTTTATACATGAACAGATTTTATAGAACTTGAAATTTTGCAATGAGGTAACTATGCAAAACTACTCCAAGTCATTTTGGCTTGCACATTATTTCCTTTCCCCCCTCCTTTTTAAATCCAGAAATGCTATTTGCATACACCATCAAGAAGCAAAGTAAAAGCAAAGCCCTGAAGTAACTTCAAGAACTGCAAGACGATGCATATTACCAACGAGGTGTTGAGTAAAGCTGTTCAAAGTCAAACCCACTCCCTTTTTAGACAGTCCACTACCAACCTAAACAACTACTTTCACTTAAATAGTAGTAAAAAAGCATCACACAGAAATAATGTGTAGTTCCTCCGATGTAGGTGGCCCTTGTGGGGAAACAAGAACAAGAGAATTTAAGACAGCAGGAAGTGTTGTGATGTTCTGTGTGGTTAAATCTGAACCACCACCATCTAGTCTGGTGAACTCAAGATCCGAACTCACTCATTTTTAGTCTTGGTAAATCTAAAGGTTTAGCAAATCTTCAAGCCTGGGATTAGTTTGAGATTAAATGATTTTTAGTTTTATGATGTAAAAGCCATTTTAGTCTGCTAATTACCTGAAACAGTAAGATCAGCTTCTTGAGTAAAACCTCTCTTCCACTTACTGAGACAGGATAAGCAGCAATTGAAAGGGTAGGAAACACTCCTCTGCATGAGGTTACTTGTCTAGGTTTTCAAGATACCATAGCCCTTGGTTTGATTTCTAATTGTGCCTAGAGACTTCAGTTCCAGCCTTTTACAACTCTGTTACGTATATTCTGTGACAGGCTTGTCTCTCATTACTTCGAAGGGATTAGGACTTTTTACCTAACAGACACACACGGTTAAAATTAATAGCTCATTTCCATCACTAATAGATACTATTGCTTAAAAATTCTTACCTGTGCTCAGTTATAACTGTAATGTCCATCACGGACAAACAAGTCCAAAGCATGGAATTTATAGCATCTAACACCCATTATTGCATAAAGAAGCAAACCTTGTGGGAACCAAGCACCTCCAGTTAAAATGCAGCCTTTGCCTTGCGCCTGCTGCATGCCATAAAGGTCTCTGAATTTCTGAAGACCATTCTGAATTTAGGAAAACCATGGGATAGTCCTGAAAACCTAGAAGCAACTAGCAAGTGGAGAACAGAGAGAAACAACATGCTGTTTCCTAACAGCAAGCAGTACAGACAAAAGCTGAAACCAGGTGACATACAACAAGAGCTTTGGTCGAAACACACAAAGGGCTGCAGACAGTAAAAACCTTAATGGACCAGAAAAGCAACTGAAAAGGTATTGGTGCATACCTAGCACTAGTTATGAACAAGGTGATAAAGGCATAAGGAGGACATGGACCTGTTGGAGTGAGTCCAGAGGAGGCCACAAAGATGGTCAGAGGCTGGAGCAGCTCTCCTCTGCAGACAGGCTGAGAGTTGGGTTGGTTCAGCCTGGAGAAGGGAAGGCTCCTGGGAGACCTTACAGCACCTGCCAGTGCCTAAAGGGGGCTTACAAGAAAGATGGGGACAGACCTTTTAGTAGGGCCTGTGGTGCCAGGGCAAGGGGGAATGGTTTTAAACTGAAAGAGGGTAGACTGAGATTGGATATTAGCAAGAAATTCTTCCAACTATGAGGGTGCTGAGGCGCTGGCCCAGGCTGCCCAGAGCAGCTGTGGGTGCCCCATCCCTGGCATGTCCAAGGCCAGGCTGGACGGGGCTGGGAGCCACCTGGGCGGGTGGGAGGTGTCCCTGCCCATTTCAGGGGGATGGGACTGGGTGATCTTGAAGGTCCCTTCCAACCCAAACCACTGTTTGAATCCATGACATTTGTTCATTAGATTTGCCAGATGAACGACAACAGAAAGTTCTACAGTGTTCAACTTCAACAATGGCCTGAGAGCTTTCTGTAAGCCCACTCCCCCGTCCTTCAGTTACCAACGGTAGGTTTCTTGGGAGCAATCCAGGCACCTGACCAAGGCTCCCAGAACCATCAGCTGCCAAGCACCACTGCCAATGGACCATGTTACAGCTGGAGACCCCGAGTGTCAGAGAATCTGTGGCTCTAGAGCAACCACAAGATAAATCTCTATTCATTCTTAAAGGGTTATAAAAACCTCACTTTAATTCCAAATAGAGGCAAAAATCTGTATTGAAACATCAGAATTTTCCATAAAATTGAGGATAGGATTTATCTTGTTTTTGTTTTAACCACTTTCCTCAGTCTCAGCTCTTACTGTCCCTCTGTCTGGTTCTTGATGAAAATAAAGGCATCTAGCAAAAAACCTGAAACCTCCTTCTAAAACCTAACCTTCACAACCGTGAAAAAGTATGACAGGTTACAGATGTAGGCTGACAAGAGAAGCATACTTTGTGCTCAGTTTATGCACTAGTTTTGCATTTAGTAAGGTTCAGTACTTAATTAAAATGACTATACAGCATTCTTTAGTAAATAAAGCCAGACTTAAAATGAGTCCTGGAGATGTTAAAATGAGTCCTGGAGATGGCTTTTTTTTTTTTTTTTTTTTCTTTCCCAAATCCTATCACTCAATTACTGAAACACTAATTCATATGTGTACATTTAGCAGCCTGCAGACTTGTGAGCAAGATCACTGCAAAGAAGAAAAAACCCAACCAATCATCTTTCATCTGTCCAGGTGGAATATATATCAATAGTGAGAAATCCTTTTACCTCAAGAGAGTAAAAAATACTTTGATCTTATGAAAACAGTTTTCAGGCATCTATTAAACAGGATTTTTTGATATCCTACATATTTTCTATAGTTGTTCTCAGTTATGCTTGATTCCTAGAGCTGAATCTACCAAGTAAGCAGTATTGTACCATGGTTTATAGTGTGCATGCGTGTGGTTTGCATTCTAAGATCTGGGCCAACATTGATTTTATTTCCTCTTAGTATTTTATAGTTATTCAACAGCAATAAATTTTCCTTAAGTCAAGTCTTGTTTTAAATATGCAAGCCACGATGGAAAGGTACTGAATCTATACTATGCCATAAATTTAGTTTTACTTGTGATTTTTTATTTTATGTTACAGTTATTGGGGAGATAACTGTATGCTTAGTTTATGTACCAACTCTTCTGAAAAACCAAGGGAGATCTTGCAACACTGGAAACAGACATGCACTGCTGGTTTAGTCTTGCCTTGCACCTTACCAGCTGTTTTCTTTTTTATTTAGAGAGAACAGTGTTGCCACAATCTGTCTTTAGGAAAAATAAAATAAAACTTACGAAAAAGGGGGAAAAAATGTTTTCTCAAAGTAAGTCAAAAGCATAAGCAAAATAAGGGTGGAGGGGGGTGGGGTGGAAATCCAGAACATTATAATGGAAAATAGATTGACTGAAACATGAAATAAACCAAGGAGTGAGTTGTTCTGCATTTGATATAGTCTTTGCTATCCTTACCTAAATATCCATCTCCACGAGAAGACAAACAAATTTGGCATTTCATAGTGGGTTGGGGAAAGCGGGGAAGGAGGATAAGAGTCACTTTTGGATTTTATAACAGCTCTGAACTGATTATATGAGAAATGTATCCATAATCTCTTCCTTCTGAGAAGAAAATAAATTCATCAGTTATCTGGTAGAAAAAAAAAAAAATCTTAAAGATTTCATACATTCTTGTTGCACATGTCATTTTCCAGCTTCAGAAGTGTGAAATGCCTGGGGCCCAGAGAACAGGAAAAGAACTACTCTTCATTAACAGGTTATATAAAGTCTCTCTGATGTCTGGAATTATTTTCTAAAAATAAAGAAAATTACTGCAGTCCATTTACCCTGCATTTTACTCCTTGTAGTGCCCAATAACCAAGTTTCAAAACCTATTTTTTCTCTGTTGTTTAGAGGCAATGAGGAATACTTGAGCAGTTCTTTGCCAGACATGCTAGAAATTCCCCTTCCTACTTCGCTTTGGCAGTCAGCTCTTACTAAGCTAGAAAACCTTCAGCTTTCACCGGGATAGTACAGATTACATCTTCCCAAAAGCAGTCCATGCTTTCCTGAACAAACTGTTAGCATTCTGTCACATCCAACAAGAACTAAACAAATTTTATGTGGAATAGAAAATTCTGCATTCTGATGGAGCTGGAAAGATCTTAAGCCTAGTCCTAGGTGCCTAAGTTTCGACTTTCTCCCTTAATGAGCACTCTTGAATTGCACATTAATAAGCAGTCTAGTCCACTCTCAGTACATTGAGAGCAATCATCATTGCTGAATGCATATAGTGAACCAAAGGTATGGTTTACATGCTCGCTTGCTTACATGCCCACATCTGGCTCATCTGAGAAATGCCATGTTCATAACTTTAAATTATATTCCTTTTTCCATCTAATTGAAAAATATTATAATATTGTTTACAATCTTGACATTATTTCTCAGTGTTTACTGTACAAATTTCAAAAAACTGAAAGTTTCTCCCGCGACCACCAGTGAAGTGTAGTCAGATATATGTTGTAATACAGTATTATAATATACCAGTGAGAAAAAAAGATACCTTAACCACCTATAATCAGTTCTAAGAACATCTCACAATAGGAAGAAATAGTACAGAGACCCATAAATACATAACATAATATATTGAGATTAAGAATTGGTGCCTAAGTTCCATGACAGGACTTCTGCAGTTAAATAGTGAAAAAGTTGCTCCACCTGTCAGCAATTCTTCCCACACACCCAGATGTACATGGCACTGTCTTGACTACAAAACCAGCAGGTTGTCAGTGCAATTGAAGATCATTTTGATTACTTTTATTGCTCTGGAAAGGTGAAAAAAAAAAAAAACAAAACCCAAAATCACAAACAAACCACACCCTTTTCTTGCTTTCAAGAGTCTGTATTCAAGAGAAAAATGTGGCAAATCATAGGAGGGGAAAAAAAGAAGAAATATTCTGCTTTCCCTGTAATATCTAGATCATGTTAACTGACCTAGTACCTCATTGCTAGACAATATCAATTAGCTCACTTATTTCAGTATTTGGATGATCTTGCCTCTGCGAACTATAGATCCAACAATACTCTGGGGGAGGGTAGAACTCCTCTCTCTTTTCCTGGGGAAAAACACTTAACACCTTCTTCTCAAGTACTTGCAAGTCTGTAAGACATTCTAGGGTCACCATCTGTATTATAAGTTTTATTTCAAGAGCATAACATAGAAATTACTAAAGGTAATGGTACTGTGTGTGGCAAGCAGAAGCAACAACACCTTGTCAGTGCAGTTCCACGGAACAGTTGGATTCCCATGGGAGAAGCAGTTTCCAAGCATGCTTCACCTCCTCAGTCCTGTTTGCTATGCACTATGTTTTAGCTATATGTTTAAAAAAAAAAAAAATAAAGGTGTATAATATAGGCCTTAAGATGCTTCAGATTGAGGTACCACAACTAAATCCATTCCATTCTTAAGGAATGGTCTACAAAGATATGCACACCTATTTAATTAAACTATTAACAGTAAAGTTAAGCATTTGCATAAGTTCATCTGTTATGAAGATGCTATGTTGTTAACTTCACAGATTATTAGTGGCATCTAGCAACTTCTTTGAGAGAGAAAACACATTGAAAAAAGCATTACTGTAGTCAGTTTGTTGCTTTAGTTTGATGCCTTTAGGCTATCCATTACTACATCGGTCTTAAGAGAAAGCATCTTTGCTTTCCTTAATGTTGAGGTGCTTTGACTTTTTGCCTCAAATAACAGCAGTAACCTAAAAGAAAGGGGGGAAATATATGAACTCTTTCACTTAGACTTTACAGAATTATTCATAGCAGCTTGCAAGTCTACTGGGATTACTCCCAACTTGAAAAGAAACCCAATATTTCAATTCTAATATTGCATGTACAGCTTTCCAGCAATTATAAAACACACTGCTTAGTACTTTAACAGAGGCTAGCTTGAAATTAATTGTCCTGGAAAGAAATAAGTAGCTCTCATTTACTGCTGGAATATAACCTGAATACAGTTTTCATGTATTAAAACAATTCCCTAGTGGCAAAAACAAATGAACAAAGACTCAGTGAAGGTAAGAGTTTGTTCCACAGCAATTATTTATCATCACAGAGTCTGAACTCCCCTTTTCTTCTACTATTATTTTTAAGATGAGAGGTGTAAAGCTAACTTAACACTTCATGCAATCAAAAATATGATTAGAAAATATGCACTGTATCATGCATTTCTCAGAGAAACAGGTGCTATTAAAATCTAGTATAGTAGTATCACATTCAAAACTTTGTCACTTTTTTTTTGAATCCTGCAGTATTTTAAAAGGAAAAAATATCTGAGCAACATAAATTCTACTTTTTTTTTTTTTTTTTTTAAAAAAAAAAAGAGAAACCAAAAGATATGGTCTTTGCTTTCAGCTCACTTAAGCAGCCTGAAACAAATTTCAGGACTTATTAATCACTTAAACTAGTTTTAAATTACATTTTTATATTGAAAACAAACACTTTGAAATATTTAGAAGCTTTAGGATAAATTATCTCCTCAATTTCATCCCTGCATTCCCATTGTAACCATGTGAGGATTCATTTCTCTTGTCATTTATTTCCCTTCAGGTGTAATCACTGTTAAAGGGGGAAAGTCCTGTGCAAATACTGGCTGATCATTTCCCAACGATACTGATAAAATTGCACTGCATTGAAAATGAAATAGAAGATGTGAGCATAAATCTTACAGTGTTGGCACTAAGGTAGGGCACTAAGCTGAGATGGCTGAACAATTACTGATCACACGTGCCCATCCAGCTCCTGGAAGTGGCTGCTCCAGAATCAAAGACGCCAAAGCAAGATGCATGGCACTCATCTGTCATAGTTATGACCTAACATACAGAAATGTGAATCTTTGTATTTCCTTGCTATTTGCTTATGTAATTGTACCCAAGCTTCCCTACCTCAGCAGCTCATAAACCAAAACCCCCACCAATAACACACAGCAAAAGTAGCAAAGTTATTTTGTTCACAAAACTCGCTCTACATTTTCATGCAGAAGTGGTGCCAGGTTCTAGTCAAGAATCTCAGGAACTATGTAGTGTCAATACCTCAGTCCAATTTTTACACAAATGTTTGTATCTTGAAAGTGGTAAATTGATATAGTTGAATAAAAATAACCCATCCAATACTGGAATTAAAGCAGCCAATTATTTCCAGATGACAAAGCAAAATTACCTACAGATTGGCTTTGGTGGTTCCTCGTTGGCTAGGCAGCCATCCATTTCCCTTTCTTCAATTGCTCAAACCCACACATAAATGGTCCTTGTACTCCCTGAATGCTGAGCAGCTCTGGGACCAATCATTTATCTTTAACAAACAAACACACACACACACCCCAAAACAACAAACCACCCAAAAACAAAACCCACAAACAAAAACTGAGAAACACTGTTGACAAGGGATAAGGTGACATAAACAGAGTCACTATTCCACTCTTCCTCGGAATGTTCCCTTCCAAACACAGCTTAGAGAACCAAGCTCCCCAGAGCTTTTGGCCCCAGGGCGAGGGCAGGGCTGAAGAGCCCATGTTCCTTCACCAGGAACCCCAGGAGTGCTCTCCTTGGTCAGTGCAGGCTTGCAGCATCCTCCACATTCAAGCTTTGTCTTAACATTCAAGCTTTGTCTTAAAGCCAAAGGCCAAGTCAATGGCCAAGTCAGGTCAAAATGACAACAGGTAGGCTCATATAGGAAAACAACTAAAATTTAATATCATTATTAAAGTAATAGTAGAAAAGTCAATAACATAAGGAACAGGAAGTCTTCCCATTCTTATAAACGTGACAAATGCTCTGTTTTGGAGAAGATTTGGTTGGTTTTTATAACGGGCAGATGACCACCAGTTCCTAACTTCACTTGCTGCTCTGGGTGTACTGGTAGTAATATGTTCTAAAACAATCTATTCTTCCCCCAATCAACATGGAATACTAAGCAGACTAAAACTAGCAACCATAGGCAAACATTTACAGAAGTTAAATAAATTTGAATTCTCTAAGGGTCTGTTAAATATATTATTTTTCCCATCAAGTCTTTAAGCCTGTATAAAGTCTAATTGATTTTCAGCACAGGAAACTAGTAGCTCTCAATTCAGCACAGGGTCCTTCCTCTTTGCAGTAAGAGACCAATGTATAAATTGTTAAAGTGTTCGCAGTCAACTAGATATCTTGCACACATGTTAATATTAATTGTTTGCTTTGATTAAAATACAAAGTTTCACATCAATTTAGGGATTATCTTTTATAATGCAGATGAGTCGCTGTGTTTGAGTGCCCCTTAACATAGTGATTCATCAGGAAAACCACCCTGGCATGGGCTGTTCACGCTGGCTCTGCTGCCTGCTCCGTTCTCCCCCATAATTGCAGGATATACTTTATAGTGACAGGGGCCCGAACAGTGGAACTCCAATATGCTATACATCAGGTTCTCCATTATTGGATTAGCTAGATGTGGCATCGTTACCGCTGCACTTTCATGCCTATCATTGATCACATCATTCTTTCTATTTCACAATTAATGCAAGTCAGCTGGATTGATCAATCTTGTGATGAGTTTGGGCCACAGTCAATATATTCTTATGGCTCTGTGCTACTGATCTGTATGTTTTATAGCTGTGCCTAAGGATTTGTCATTCTGGCTACAGATTTTCTTGGGGTGTTTTTTCTTTTGTTGTTGTTTTGTTTGGGTTTTTTTTGGTTTGTTTGTTTTGGTTTTTTGTTTGTTTTTTATAATACTTCTGCTCCCACCTTGCTGTCTATACTGCAAAGTGTTTATGAATTACTCATGTCACATGAAGAAAAGAGGGAGCAAAAAAATCACAAAATTAATAATTCCAAATAATTTTTTAAACACTGAGCTTCTAAGGAATTGAAAAGATTTCATAGGATTGCAGCTATTTTAATTCCTTGTTTAAACATGTTAGCATGGTCATGACATGAGGAAATATGTCAGTAATCTGACTGTTAATATTTTGCTAACTGTGATATTTAATATAATTTTTGAAAACTTAACTCTTCTTCCAAAGGGTAGATAAATTTGCAGGAAAATCTCTCTCCACAATGTGAGAAAGAATGAAATGATGTGACATTTGGAGAAATAGTGAGCCACAATATTAGCCTAATACCACTTCTCTGTTATGCTATGTCACAAATATGATTTTGGAAAATTTAAAATTTTATCTATAGAGAGTAATATTGAGTCACTGTACTTTTCTGATAAAACATAGCCTATACACATAAGTGCAATGCTTTCCAACCTCTAATGTTTTTTTAATAAATGTGTGTACCCAGATCCATGCCTGCAGGGTTTTTTTAATGTCCACCAAATTTTCATGTTTTTGAAAACAAAACCCCACAAACACCACCACCCCCCAAAAAAAACCCCATACCAACACCAAAAAAGCCCCCACAAATCACAAAACCTACAATAATAAATAAAAACAGCCAAACCTTGAAAGGAGCAATGTTAATACTAGTGCACTATTATAGTTCCATTTTCATTCATCCACATCCTAGCCTGATGTACATTACAAGAATCCTCAATAAACAAATGATGCTGAATTTGAATATAAGAAAATTAACTGAAACTTGGACAAAAGGTACAGAATTATAATGAATACATTCAGACCAGAGTTTGGATTTTCTGGACTGGTTTGCACATTACACAGAGTGCCCTCATTAAATGAAGAATAATTGCTTTTTCTCATCACTCCGTCTCATCCAGTTGCCAATGCCAGTACTGGTGACAATTACAAGGTATTAGCAATGACAACTACACTGTGATATTGTGACAGCAACACCACAGTTTTAAATACCTTTTTTTGTCTTGAGGAATCTAAATGTACAGATTTAAAACACTGATAACTAAAATCATTAATATTTTTTTTTCTGCTCAGAAGAGCAAAACACCCCTTGAAACAGTTTTCTGGTAAGGCCTGTAAATACCACCTATAAAGGAAGAAAAGGAAACACTGTCTGAGAGTCGTAAATACTCTGTTAAATATCAGATGTGTTTTATTCAAAGCAAGTAATGTGTTTTCTTAAACATACTGTCTTAGAAGAGAGCAGGCATTTTAGATTATCCATACATAATTCAGTCCCGCTGAAAGTGCTCTACCTAAACAATTTTCCATTACGTTTCTAGTAACTCTGAAATATAAAACACAGAGCTTGTGCCTTAAACTGGGATAATATAACACAACATTCAACTGTTACACAGCTTTCAAAAGTACTTTTAAAAACAAGGAGCAAGCCTTTCCCACTGAAGGGGGGGTGCTTTGTCACCAGTGCCAATCAGACAAGGATCACTGCCAGGAACCATTGTTTTTCTCCTCTAAGAACAACATGAACTGAGAAACATGCTCAATAATTTGAAGCCTATTTAAGTCTTAAATTAGTTCATGCTTCTATATTAAGGCTACTTACATATATAGCCTGGTTTTCAGAAATGCAGAGCACAGCAAATCTCAGCAAGTCACCGTACTTAAATGTGCTCACATCTTTCAAAAATCAGGCCATTATATTTAGATGCTAATTATGGGTGCAAGTTTTGAAATAACTCAAAATTGCAGCCTAGATGAGCACAGATTACATCACAGTTCTTCTGAACTTGTTTTAATATATGACATACTATGGTAGATTGCTCATAAATGTGTAGAAGTAAATCCCCTGATAATTAGACATATATTACAATTTAATGTGTTGGGTGCTTACTGAGAAAAATAATCCTGTTTAATTTCTATTTAAAAAACCTACAGTATTTACAGCTGCAAAGAGAAAGAAATCAACGTTCTATTTAATCCTATTACCAGAAGATTTGCACTACACACAGAAAGTTGTGTTACTTTTCAGTTTCAGGAAACTGTGCAATAAGATACCAAATTACAAATTAAGACATTCCTAAAAATCAAGTAATATAGATTGTGTGTTTGGACAACTTTGTATTTCATATGAAATTGGAGAGTGATCCCAAATTTTGCAATTAAAAGATTTTAAAATATTTTATTAATGTTAAGTAAGGGTCCATTGTTAGAGGAAAACATCTCACCCATAAAAAAAGTGCTACCTTTTAAAAATTGAGATGCTTGGGATTTTTTTGGTTTTTTGTTTTTTTTTTTTTTAATATCCTCAAGAGGGAATCAGCTTCCTTCTTTTTTCTATCTAGTCACCAAATGACTTAGGCAATGGTGAGCAGAATTTATACTGAAATGTTTTGGTTTTGACATTGGTATAGCCTATTGTCTCATATATATATGAGACAATATAGTCTCATTAGGCTTTCCAAACAGAACCTTCTGGTTTTCTTAACTAGATCCTTTTGAAAGAAACTTTGGCTACATATGACTACTGATATTGCATAGAACCCTTTACCTATGCTTGCATAGAACAGCTAAACGTTATTAAAAAGCTCAGTGAGAAGAATGAGAGGCTGAGCCCTCCCCAAAATCCAGACATGTAAATCGGTGGGTTTAAGTGGGTCTTTAAAAACAGTGCAAATGCTAAAGTGTGCGTTTCTCTCTTGGTCTCTGTATTTTTATGTATCTCTTACATAAATGTATTTTATGTAAGTTTTTAGGAATATTGCAGTTAAAACCCTCAAAATACTAAAATTTTAGCTTTTCTGTAATTTATCATCTTTGTTACGTGCCTGACTATTTAACATCCTTTTAGTCTTTGAGAATTCAGTCAAAGAGTGGAGTACATGAGGAATTTAGACGGACATGAATCCACATACTCATTTCCAAGAAAACATTGCATGGTTACACTAACTGAAATTCTGTCCTCAAATAATGAAAACAAAACTAGCAACTCCTAATTTGTCTTTTACACTCAAATAAATTAACTGCATATTTCTGCTTTCAAGTTGTCTATGGAAATTACAGGAAAAAAATACTGCAGGCAGAAGAATTTTCCATATGTGTGTATATATATATAAAAATAAAAGACACATCCACTCTCCCAGGCCAAAGCTTGTGGGCTTATTCAGTCCTCGCACAGGCAAAACGCAGTCAGGATGCACACACATGCAGCCAGTGACACATGTGCAGCTCAGGCAATAGGATACACAGCCTCACCTTCGGTTCCCACCTCCTGAAATGTTTATCACTTTTTCAAAGGAAACAACTTAGAAGTAATTTATGAGGTAATACACATAATTGCTCTAGGCAGGGGAAAACACAGCTGCCAAATACTGAAAAAAAATAGGACTTTAGGTACCTTTAGGACTTACAAGGTATTGCCAGTTTTTCTTTTGCAGAGTTATAGTATAAATAGTAGAAAATGCAGTAGAAAACATAAAGTAATCTACACGTCCTTCTCAATTCTAGGCATAATCAAAATGAGCTAGTAAACATCAGTTTTCCTCATGCTTGCCCTCCTATAGAAAGTAAGCTGAAGCTCCAGCTTTTGTGTTCCCTGGGTTTTATGCCATCTCCGTTGTTTACCTGAGATTCTGAGTTTCATAACACACCATAATACATCATAAAAAATAGTATAAACCTGGATGTATCTCTAGAAAGGCATATATCAAGTTTCCACCAACAGCACCACCATGAACAGATTTTGATTCCATCTTAAATTTCTTTTCTTTGCTTACGTTTCAACGCCATTTAAATATTTACTTAACATCTTTCTGAAGACACAGCCAGCATCATTAAATCAGAAAGCAGAATTCTGTTATGAAAATTGTAATCATTACAGCTTCACCTAAAAAAAAAGCTAATGTAGGCTTTTCTTGCGTCTAATTTTGCAGACAGAAAAGCAGTTTCCTGTGGCTCACTGATCCTGACAATACCCTTAGACCAATTCCCGTGATTCCCCCATCATGGGTAGATATCATTTCAACAGATGTCAAGAACAGCTAAGTGCACTTAGTCCTATTTGTTAAATTCCTAGGGGGAGGTAGATTGGCGAAATTCATCCTGTAATTAAACCGCATATTTCTTTCAAGTTGCCTCTTCCCTCTTCGCTTCATAATCCCTCTGCCTCGCATCAAATCATTTAGGCACTTATTGGCTACAATCAATACAATATGAGATACATTAATTTAGTCCCTAGGAGATTTGCTGGGAATAGGCAGTATTGCTCTGCAAGCACTCTGAAATGTTCATGCAGGCATGCCATCAATGGCAGCGATATAGCACTTAGAGTCAGCGTAGGCAGATTTATGACAATTCCATACTGTGTGCCCACAGCTCTGGTCTGCAGCCAAACATACATAAATTGGATTGAAACGGGAAACCTAAATATATTACCTAACGCACACAAACGCTAAATAGTGCGGGTGACTGTGAAGAGTGGGAATGGCTGAACAGAATCCGAACAATTAAGCTCAAGATTTCCATATGTTCAAATACCCCTTGTGCCTCGCTATGGAGAGTGAAATTAGGATTGGAAAGAAACATTATTGAGGGTTCTCATTTACAGATACAGACTTCAAAGTAACAACTTTCACTTATATTTATATCCTGGTTTTTAACTTGCACATCCTCATATTACTGAATTAATAAGATTTGTTTTTGTCTTCAGAGAAGACAGGATGAATCTACCCCTTTTTTATTTAAAACGAGGATATAAAAAGAAACCTGAAATTAGACTACATTTCACTTTTAAGGATAGATTATTACATTTTTCAATTATAAGTAAATATATAAACCAAGTCCCTAAGACGTAACTGAAATTGAAGACTTAGAAATGTCAACAGAAAAACCATATTAAATGCTTCATAAATCCTAAGCATGCAATGCACTGGGAAACTATCAATATCTACACCAAACAATATGTCATTTGCAATCAAAATAATATTTGCAACAGTAACGACAGCTGAAATTGATACACACAGATTACTAATGCAGTAGGCCAACTCAGAAAGTGAGAGAAACCAAGACTTAATTGGATTATTTTGCTACAACTGCAAAAACTTATTGTATCAGACAAACAGAAGTTCTGAATATGATTGTATGTATTTAATTTCTACTGTAGAGAACTAATTAGCCTTTTTGTCCATTTTCAAATTAGTATAATCTATAATTTTCTGATTAACAAAATCTAAATTGGATTATGTTGTAGCGTATTTGAGCTTGTTTCCTATGGAAGCATGATGAAAACCCTCGTCTTTGGGGTGCAGTTACTTTGGGTTTTTTTTCTTTTTACAGACACTGAGGAAGAGAGGAGTGCACATAAGCAGTCGCAGGCAGAAAGAGATGAAATAATGAAGCTGTTGGAAAGACTGAATAGACTGAGCAGCACAGAGGTTTCAGATGGCCAGCAAAGTCTGCCACGGCCCTGCCTCTGGATGCTCACATTAATTTGATTTCCCAAAGATTAATTTCACACATTTTGCTCCTGCTGTTAATATACTTGCATAGATTAACATATTTAAGATTTGAAAGGACCATTCCCTTTACCTCCTTTATTCCTTTTTTAACTTTCTTTGTGTGTGTGTGTGTGAGTAGGGGTGAGAGCTGTTGCTTTAACACCTAAATGGGGTGGGAAAGGCTGTTGTAATTCACAGGTTCTCCTGTGATTAAAACTGTCACAATGCACACAGGAATCTTTTCAACTACGGGGGAAAAAAATTTAAAAAACACAGGTACCAAGAGGTCATCACTCTGCAAAGCAGTGAAGCTAATAAAATCTAGGAAAAACCAAACCCAAACAAAATACAGACTTCAAGAATTTCAGAAGGGATTTGCATTCCTTTAAAACACATTCTTTTCTCTTTGACTAAAGCTACTTTCTAGTTTAGATTGGTAACGTCTATTACAGTTTCAGCACAAAACAAATGGAGAAAAACAACCATTCATTTTATAACCAATAACCCTTCAAGTTTACAAGGTTAACTTGAACAGACTCATCTTTCTAATTGGAAAAGAAAGTCTGAATCATTGCCATTTATACTGGTAACTCTTTCACTAACTTAAAGCTGTTTCCCAGAAATCCATTTTGGACTTTGTACCAATTCCTTTTCAGGAAATATTTAACCAGATGATATTTATCTTTCAACTTCACAACTTCATGGAAAAGTCAGCCGCCTTCTTGACTCACCTTGTGCCTGAGCTTTCTTAACACAAAACCTGCGGCCAAAGGGGCATCTACTGATCCTTCCAACTGAAACTCACTCTTTTGGGTTGGGGTTTGGGGTTTTTTTGGCACTGTTTGAAAGGCACGACCCATTCCTCCATCATCTCTTACAAATAATTTCCTGGACATAACTCTCATAAATGCTCCCTACTGTCCCACTGGGATCAGGTTATAGTCAGTTGAATAAGAATGTTCAGAGTAATACAAAATCAAACACTTGAGTGGACATTTCTGTCCTTCTCCCACTTCTAAGATGGTTTTGAGGAGCAGAAAGAAGTATCCTATTTAGGGGACCAATCTGTTGTCCCCTCAAAGAAGTGTTTTGGTTTTTTTTTTTTACTTGGGGAGAGTTATCTCAAAGCAGATTGTATTTCCTAATTTAGAGTGATTGATTAAGTTTTTACTGACATGAATACAGGTGGTACACTCTACAGTAATACACAAGCATCCTTCTGACTTTCCAAAAACTTGGAGGAAAGAAAGAAAAAAAATGTCTTGCCTAGAAACACCTGACTGAAAAAAGGAGTTACAGTTCATGCTTTCAACATGGAAATATGCTGCCTTAACCTCACACTCATGAGTGGAGGGTTAAGCATTCTAGACATTAAGACATAAGGAAAAATACTCTATCATCCAGTAAATACTTTTATTATATTTAAATTCATTAGAAGTATCTTCAAACCCTCCCTGGAGAAAAAGTACAGTTTAAAATTGCTTACATCTTTCTTAAAAGATGAAATAAGCTGTTCTGTTTCATCTTATATAATCTTACTCTAAAAGTTTGCAAAAACTGCTGACTTTGCTCTGAAAACATAATTATTCCAACTATCTTTTTTCAGGTATTTTTTAGGTACACCTAATTGTTGTCTACCTTTTTTGCATTTTACTTCTGGATGCCGTGAAGATTTGAGAGCAGAAGAAAATTCAACACAAGAAAAAGAAACACTGGATACACCTGCTTAATGACAATAATTAGGCTACTATTAATTCATTAGCTGTTACTGCAGGCTCAGTAGGTAAATGACTAAGGCAGATAGCTTCAGAACAAAAATAATTAGTCCAAGTGTTTTAATATTATTTTTAGGACAACAGCTCTGTTCCATCTGCATTCTCCCTCACCCCACTCCCCAATTTTTTTTTTTTTTTTTTTTTTTTTTTTTTTTTTTTTTTTTTTTTTTTTTTTGACCCAGGTAGTCATTTCATAATTACTGGAGTAGCAACTGAAATAACTCTTCAATTTAAAGATAACTTCTCCTTTCACATTTCTCCTCTTTGAATTGTTCCTAGTATTCAGATTTATTGATTTGTAGGAGGACAAAGGAGGAATAAGTATTCTCCTGAATGCTCTCCCAGTCTACAACAGTTTGAGGTTTCAAAACCTCTTGGTACAGATTTGTGTTTAATATTTCCTGATAGACTTTTTCCCATGAAATTCTCAACTCTTCCCTTGGACCCAAGTAAAAAATTTGCATTTGCAACCTCATGTTGCAAGAACGTCTACATCTGCGTATACACTGCAGGAAGCATTGCTGCCTTTTGTGCTTTCCGACCCTGACCCTGCTAGCATCATTTAATATTCTTTACTGGCAGTGGAAAGACTGAAAAAAAAAATAAGCAAACACGAACAAAAAATAAACCCTACCCAAACCAATCTTTATCAACTATTTCCTTCTCACCCAGGATTTTATAGACCTTTTTGGTATTTCCCATCTTTTTATTCCCTTTTTCAGATTGTTTCTACTCAGCTCATGATTATCATTTTGCACCTGAATTCTGGTTTGTCTTCTCATGCTTCAAAGTCCTTCTGCAATTTCCTTCAGTTAATCCTTATCTTAAGTATCCTAATCAACTCTGTAACGTCAAGAACCCTTGTCACTAATGACTCTTTCAATGAGACTTTAACTGCATGGGTCACAGTACATAACCTTACACTACTGTAAACACTGACCATTACTTACTCCTTTTCATCTTGAATCATTATTTTTGTTTACTGAAGGACCTTCCAGTCATAAGGCCACACAGTTTGTTTAGAGCCTTTCCTGAGGGACTTCACCAAAAGTCTTCTGGAGACCCAGGCAGATTGTACCAACATGGATTTTCCTCATTTACCATTTCAAGCAGCACTAATAGCTTTGAGTCATAACCATCTTTAAAAAAAAAACAACAAACATTCTGATCCTTCACCTGCATATCATATTTAACATTGTTTTCAATACTTCTATTCTTTACTGAATATTTTATAAAAAATCAGCACCACAAGAAGGGCTGATATTGCAACTAGGAAAGGCAGAAATATGTTTTTGGAATTGGAAATATTTAGCTGAACATGCTAACATTAAGCTTTTTTGGCTCTCATTTACTTTAAGCCCATCACCTTAATTTCCTCACATTCCTTCACCTTTTAAATATTAGCAGAAGCAGGGATAGCAGGAAAAGGACTAACTTATTTCTTGCTTCTAGCAAAAGATGGTAATGCAGCATGAAAAGATGGAGATGACAGGACTTATATTTGTATTTTCTAGGGAACCTGTTATTATTTTAGAATTAAACTGCTTTTTCGAATTGAACTGCTTTTGTCCCAGTCCAGACTCTGTACCAATAAAAACCTTCCTTTTAGTGATCTGTACTCTCCATAGCTTGTGTTAGGTAGTACAGCATCTATAAGACACTTCTTAAGGTGTTTTACAAGAAAAAGATAAAAAAGCAAAGGCAACTAACCAAAAACATATGGATAACTTAGAAAGCAGGTATTTTAGAATTCTAAGTACTTTATTTAGCAGCTTTGGTTTTATTTGAATATATTACTGCTAGTGTGATAGTTGCTAATTATAAATGAGGAAACTTATTCCTTAAAAATTGCCATAGAGTTATAGAAAAAGGCAAAAAATAGTTATAGCAGGTTAAGGACCCTCTCAGTGGTTATTAACTTCCACTCATTATTATGCATTGCTATTTCAGTAGCATAGAGGGAAGGAAAGAAATTTTGTCTCTAAGAAAGATAGGTGGTCAGTAAATTCAATAGAAAATAAGTGAGTAATAAGATTCTGTGAAACACAAGTGAAAAGTGATCAATAGGAAAATGACTCTTGTTTTCATAGAATCATAATATTATTTAGGTTTAAAAAGACCTTTGAGATCATCAAGTCCAACCATTAACCCAGCACTGCCAAGCCCAGCACTAAACCATGTCCCTGAGCACCACATCTACACGTCTTTTAAACACCTCCAGGGATGGTGATTCTCCCACCTCCCGGGGCAGCCTGTTCTAGTGCTTGGCCACCCTTTCAGTGGAGACATTTCCCCAAAACCCAACCTAACCTCCCCTGGCGCAGCCTGAGGCGGCTGCCTCTTGTCAAACACAGGGTTCCAGGTGCAGCCTCACCAGTGCCCAGCGCAGGGGGACGGGCACTGCCCCAGCCCTGCTGGCCACGCTGTTCCGGGTACCAGCCAGGGTGCTGCCGGCCGCCTTGGCCACCTGGGCACACTGGGGGCTCACGCCCAGCCGGCTGCTGAGCAGCCCCCCCAGGCCCTTTCCCACCGGGCACCTTCCCAGCCCCCTGCCCCAGCCTGTGGCGCTGCCGGGGCTGGTGTGACCCACGGGCAGGGCCCGGCACTGAGCCCTGTTGAACCTCACTCAGTGGCCTCGGCCGCTCGGCCCGGCCTGCCCAGACCCCCCCGCAGAGCCCCCTGCCCCCCAGCACCCCCCAGCTGGGGGTCACCTGCAGCCTGACTGAGGGGGCACTCGATCCCCTCGCCCAGCCCGTCGGTACAGACGTTACCCAGGGCTGGCCCCAGCACCGAGCCCTGGGGACACCCCGTGTGCCCGG
This sequence comes from Falco cherrug, assembly GCF_023634085.1. Taxonomy (NCBI): domain Eukaryota; kingdom Metazoa; phylum Chordata; class Aves; order Falconiformes; family Falconidae; genus Falco; species Falco cherrug. The sequence goes on along the minus strand of NC_073700.1, from coordinate 40,615,524 downwards.
CACCGGCGGGATGTGACTCCATCCCCCACCACGCTGTGGGCTCAGCACCCAGCCAGCTTCTAACCCAGCGCAGAGCCCCCCCGGCCCCGCCGTGAGCAGCCGGTGTCTCCAGGAGATGCTGTGGGAGACGGTGCCAAAGGCTTTACACCGAGGTCCCGGTAGGCACCACCCACCGCCCTTCCCGCACCCACCGGGCAGGTCGTCCTGTCACAGGAGGGGAGCAGGTTTGCCAAGCGGGACCTGACCTCCATGAACCTGCGCTGGCTGGGCCTGATCCCCACTGTCCCACACGTGCCGTGTGATGGCACTCAGGATGGTCTCCATGACCTTCCCCGGCACTGAGGTCAGGCTGACAGGTCTGTAATTTTCCGAATCCTCCTTCCTGCCCTTCTTGTAGGTGGGCATCACACTGGCTGACCTCGTCTGCTGGACCTCCCCAGTTAGCCAGGGCTGTTGATAAATGATGGAGAGTGGCTTGGTGAGCTCCTCCGCCAGCTCCCTTAGTACCCTCGGGTGGATCCCACCCAGCCCCATGGACTTGTGCCTGTCCAAGGGGAGCAGCAGGTCACCGATTGTTTCCCCCTGGACTGTGGGGACTTCACTCTGCTCCTTCTCATGCCCGTTTTCCACCCTGGAGGGCTGAGTACCGTGAAGGTAAGCAGTCTTGCTATTGAAGACTGAGGCAAGTAATTTTGTTCCAGTTCAATTATCTTCTCTTCCAACTATGATCAGGTATAACAATAACTTGCCTCTTCATAATAATTACACACTAACTGTGATTGGAATAGCCTGAAGGCTCAGATTTGGTTGCACCTAGAGATGAAATTATTTTGTAAGCATTATTATAAGCAAATGAAGGAAAACTAGGAGAGTAAGAGCAATAATATGTAAAGCAACACTACTCTAGAATGCCTCATTAGTAAAATTAATAGTTTTCTCTTTAGAACAAGGAACTATGAAGAAGAAATATAAATCTCAGATTGCCAGACAATAGATTTTGTGCTACTGTATATTTTTATTCTAAGATTTCATGCCATTCTAAAAATTGAGACTATACTGTCTTTTTGTGAAAATTGTTCAATTTTTTTTTTTTTTTGTAGACACTAGTTAGATATCTTGCCTGTTAAACAGTAAGCCATTCTCAGCCTTACCTATAAGCCTACCTCTTAAAATCATAGGTCCTATTATTTCCCCTATAATCATACAACTTAGATCAGATCTAAACTTTTTATCTGTGAAAGCCTGAATTCAGTCTTAATTTCACCAAAATTCAGTATTGAATATTTTGAAGCTACATATTTAATTTTGCATATTTAGGTAAAGCTTCTTCCACAAAGAGAAAGTAGAACTTATCCTTGTTAATGCAGCACCAAGGAAGGGAGATACAGACTAGTTCTAAACCATCTTGGTCATCTTTTTAGGCCAATGCAGTTCCAAGATTCTTACCAGGTTTTTAAATCATGGTTTTGCACTGAGGCAGTTAGCCCTGCTTAAAACAATCTCGGTTCCTCTTACTTTGTTATTTCAAGGAAGCCCTTTCCCTCCTTAAAAGACTTCAAGGCTTCTCTTGTCTCTTGTAAGAATGTTCCCGCTTCCCACTTTTTGACATCAGTTTCCTCTCTTTATACTTCTCTGGAATCACTCACTTGCTCCCCTCTGGTTTCTCCCATCTTAAAGACAAAGATCTAAGACAAAGATCAAAAATTCAGCTTGCTGCATTTCTATGTACAATAGCCTCTTTAAACTTGCCAAATGCTGTGTTTACAATCATATCATGGAGTTTCCCTTTGACAGTTCCCATTCTGCTCTCCCATGCGATCCATCTGTTTGAGGAAATGTGGTTGGCAGAGCCTTCTAATGAATGTTTTCTAAGCCAAGGCTAAAAGCTAGTACTTCATGTTCATATTCATCTAATCTGTAAACCATTTTCTATAACATCACCCAGACAGCTGATCATAATTTCTCATGTAATTACCCTTTCTCATTATGTGTCATCTTCTTGTCTACCATCAGCTTTCCCTCCCCCCCACCCCCCCCACTCTAAGAGGTGCCTGTCCTTGCTTTCCCTTTCTTTTTCCTACACCTCTTATCTTTGGCCATTTATCACCTACAAAGACATTCTCTCATGACTCATAGGTTCATCTCTCTAATCTACATATTTGAACTAAATCTCGTTTTTGTCAAATCTCTTCATGCATATCTAACAACTGCTTCAAGTTCAAAACAGACTTGTGTTTTTTCCCTATCATCTTCCAGGCCCTCCCTTTTCAATCTTCCGTAACTTTATCATCTTGAACTCCTGGCAAAACTTCCATTTGTTTTGTGTGACATTTCTAAGATCTAGAACTCCATATCCATTCAGATAACGTAAACTCTCAGTTGACACTTCCTCATAGCACTTTACAAGTAACACTTTCTTCAACATTGGCTCTTTTTCTTTACTCATAACTTTTTAGATTGCTGCTGCAAACATAATTTTGCAAATTTGCTGTTTCGATTTCAGCCATCTTCCCTCTCCATCCCCTCAGACAGTCCTACCTCTTTCCATGTCTCATGAACAGAAGTGTTACTTTCCCATCTTCAGTTGTTGCTCATTTCTAACATTTTCATGTATATGCTTTTTTGCTTTACTTTTATGCTGCCCCCTAAATTTGCTGAGCTGTTTCCTTTCCTCCCCTCTTCAATCCCTCTTTGCTTTGCTGTGGTGGCTGCCAAAACTTGACAGACTGGTACCCTGAAGTGGTGATGGGTAGTACGATGCTTTACTATTTCCTTGTATTCACTTCTTCCAAAAGTTTTCTAAATGAAATTATCTGATCAAAATTATATTTAAGTATTTGACCTTTCAGCATGAATTACAAGAGAACTTTAAACACATCGCTAGATATCCTTGCCTTTATACTTACATAAATAAGCAAAGAGCAATAACAATAAACTACCAAACGATAAGGAACCCACACTCAAAAGTCAAACAACTAACATTTAACTTAATTAATATTCATTATGCTACTTGTCAGTAGGTTGTAAACTAAAGCATTCTTTATTCCTGGAAAAAGTGATATAAGATGTATCGCTAAAGCCACAGTGAAAGGTTATTATGTAGCCAAACAGATGCCTAGTAAACCCCTTTTATTCATATTAAGAAAAAATCCTTCAATCAGCAATTCATCACGCATTTGCCTCTATTCCACCCTTTCTTGACATCTGCACCTTTTTTTCTTATTTCCTAACCTTAAAGCCTTGAAATTATTTGGGCTCTCCTCTCCATAGCCAACAACCTGATAGCAATTAATTTGCACGCAATGCTGAGACTTTGGGGAAGACTGAAATAAAAGTTAAAAGGTGTTATACTCTAACAACTTTAAATGTTATAGTCAGGATAATGTCTATTATTTTGTTGTCAGGCTGACTCTTATTCTTTCTGTAACATATTGTTTTGTCACTGTATAAATTATTGATTTTAATCAATCACACCATGCAGTCCTACGATCAATTGAAAGGTACAAGCTAAAAAAAAAAAAAAAAAAAAAAAGGTAGCTCAGTCATTATTAGCTCTTTGTTCTAAAGAACTGTGGTTTAACTTTTGATCTATATACTTCAGACAACGTAAAATCTATTTGTTTTAGTTTAAGCCTAATCTGTGCTTTGTCTGATAATGAGGCAAACAGGATGACAGCATCACTGGAGAAGTTATGTTTCCCACAAGAGTACAATCACCTCACTTAGGTCGATGTAATGGACAGAGATCACTACTATCAAAATAACACTTAAAGAGATCTTGATGTGCTTGTGTGCCTGAGCCCAGCTGCTACAGGGAACCACCGTGTACCTACATATATATATATTTTCTCATTAGTGAGCTTCCACACTGTCCGACCAGACTGTGGAGCAGGGTGAGGTCATTGGTGCTGCTTGTGTTCATTTGGGTGCTGTGAGTGTCTCTGACCTGTTCAGCCAACTGTGTATATATGCATATGCATGTAGCATGTGTGCACACCCGTTGGGACAAATCTCCAGCCTCACTACTGGTTGAACCCCGGGATATGGTGCAGCAACAGCCTCACAACCTGAGCCATTGGCTCTGGCATGATGTTTTTTAAATTTAGCATATCAAGTTACATTTTAAAACAATAAATTAATCTAATAGATAAAAAATAGAAATATGTGCAAAGCATACATATAATATGTAATACATCCCTCTTTTACTCTCTTATGACAAATATGTTTTATTTAAAAAACAAAAATAATCCCTTCTATTGTCACCATGCCTCCTACCTGAGCTGCTAAGTAACTTCTAATTTACAGAGCTAAAAATACATCTAGTTCATCTCTCTATATATGCAAACATTACCTGTTACCCTTGCTTAAGTGAAACAATGGAACTGTTTGAGCGCACACAGCAGGCGGCAGATTCATGCCCCAGGGAATGGGCTGTCCAAGCAGAAGGACCAGTGGCCCAGCTATGGAGGAACCCAGGTGACTGTGCTGCTGTGATTTGCCCTGGCTGACATGTCTATTCCCATACTCACACAGAAAGCTGTTTAACCCTGATCTATGGAGAGAGACTATAAACCACAGCTTGATTCACCTGAAAGCCACCCAAATCACAAAAAGAAAATAATAATAATAATTAAAAAAAAAACAAACAAACAGTGTGCTTGGGCAGCAACTTAATCACAACCTTGTTCAACAAAAATAAATTAGAGTTAGATTTTTTCATGATGTTAATGTGAAACCTATACCTTCCTCATAAAAGCAAGTCCTGTGGCTTTTCCTGGGCATTTTGTTTGCCTCACTCAGGCTAGGATGGAATGATTAAACAGTTAATATCTAAACTACCAATACTGAGTAAAACTGCTCTGCATTACCTTGGAAAACTAGCATTAGCATGGGGAATCTCTCCCTGGAGCCGATGTTAAGGTTTATCGCAGAGTCTCTTTTGCTCCAAGTTCTTTCAGAACAACAAAACTTTGTTAAGAAAGCCAACTTTGGGGGCAAACTGAAACCCTAATAAAGCTGGTGGAAGTTTCTGTTATTAGCTGAAGCATATTAACAGCGTTATGTCCTAGGATTACATGATTGAAAGAGCCACTGTCAACTGCCTCCTGCTGCACACTTAAGACTTTAACGACAGCTGTTTCCTGCAATGTCTTTGGGAACATAAAATCATTTTATGACTAACAACGGGAGGATTTTTTAAAACATGACTGTATTATTGTAAAATTGTTCTAGTATCAGACAGTCATGAAAATGTAATTTTAAAGGCACACTACCACTTTAAATTCACTGTGTCCCAATCAGTTATGTTGCATATCTTAAGGTATCATGAAAAGAAACACTTGAAAACAGGGTTAAATACCTGCAGGATGTAACTTTATAGCATTAGCTCTGATTATAAACATAAAGGTAACTGATGCATTGTAATAGAATCTTCTTATGACCCAGGCTAAGACTGTAAAATGTAAAGCTTCATACTGTGCTCACCGTGTTCAGTTAAAAGCAGAAAAAAATAGTGTTGCATTTTCACTGTCATCAGCAGAACTGCCATCCTTTCTCACAGGGTTTTCTAATCCGTTCTGGCACCTGAGGCATTTGAACAGTTGGTGGGAAGAAGTGAAACTGTGACGAAGTGAGTCTCATTTCAGATTTACAGTCCAATCACTCACAAAATCTGCCAATTCATTTTATGGTGTGTACTGTGAAAATTCATTATTTAATGAGCCTCCCCCCAAAATCTATTGGTGCAGTACAGTAGCTTGACTTTGAATTAGAAATGAATAGGCAGCACAGCATGTGGAGTCTTTAAGCTTGTCATGAGGTAGCCCAGCATATACTTAAAACATCCTTTGTACATTTCAATCAAGCATTACATTTGTTCAGCCAACAAGCTGTTCTTTTCCTGTATTTTTCCTGTCTTTTTTATATGACTACTATATATGTATATATCTATGTACTCATGCATGTGTCTTAGAAACTGAGAGTACAGCAATAAACAACTGGCCTTAGGTTAGAAATGGTTTCTATTTCAAATATTTTCATCTAAACCTATTATCACAAAACTTTTCAGATCAGTTCAGCAGTAAAAGATAGAAATTCTTGAAAAAAAACCCAAACAAAACCCCCCACATTTTAATTCATCGGTTCCCAGCTAATGGAAATCATAACCACTGAGAATAGGTTAACTCTCAAAATACCTTTTTTACTTTATAGCTAGATGACTTAAGGGAAAAAATACACTACAGGGACTGTGAACCCTGTAATCACAACTGTGTCATGTGATATTGTTACTAAGTTAGAGCTAATAATTCTTCACTCTCCTCCCCGATACGGCTTTGGTTACCTTGTGCTCAAAAAAGAAAAAGACAAAAAAAAAAAAAAAAAAAAAAGGCAATTTCTCTCTTTTACAGTCCTGTCATGCACTAAGACAAAATCTTAGAAAAAATCAACTTACACGAAAAGAAATTAACAGGATGTCTCCAGGTCTGTTTTTTATTTGTATCCAGCCCTGTTGACTCATGCTGCAGAATCAAAACTGTTTTATGTCAGTACCTCTGAGAAAAGCAATAAAGTGAGAAGGAACTGGGCCATTCATCTTATCTACATGTAAAAGCAAGGGTAGTGGATTTGGATCATCACCAAATCCACACCTTGATTTGCTGCTGATCCTCACAAACCGTAACCTCACTTGGGCTGGCTGCACTCCTAGATGATTTCTGCTTCAGAGAACAGCAAAGCCTCAGTATAAATTTGTAGTTCGCAATATATCAAATAGCATCAGTTATATAGTGAGATGAGTTGACTAATGACTGCATTTACAGCTGATTACTATGCTTTAAAGTTGCATTCTAATTTTTTATTATATTTTTATGTTACAAATTTATACACAATTTAAAAGTTTGCGATTATTTATCCTACTAACAAAATTAAAACGTGCAAAATAAACCTCAGACAGGCTTGTAAGTTTTGCAAGTTTTTTTCCCCTTTATGTCTAATGCATTCTCTTTAATTCCTTACTTTTTATAGCAGCAGTTTGATATAATAAACCATAGTTTGTAAAAGCCATTAAGAGTAGGCTTGCTAGTAGCAATCCTATTAAGTTACCTCATCAAGTGATGTGCTGTAATGTTTTCACATCAACTTTCTTTAGCTTTTACATTGTAGCATTCATAACTGTCTCAGATTCCAAAAGTTTATAAGCATTTTGTTGAAATTATGAGCAACAATTTCTTAATGGAGAATAGAAAGGCAGAAACAATGTTAAAAATTAAGTTCAGTTACAAAAGTATCTTTGAAAAAGCAGTTCACGTTAGCAATACCGGAACAATAGTTAAAAGAAAGGTTCAAATTCCTAACATGGTGTGGAGGAATATGTTTACAATCCAGTGTGAGATTTTCCTCACTGTTTAAAGTGGGAATCTCAAACCTACATTCCCTTAGTTCACTTTTATTAAGGTGAATTAACATTCCTTCATTTGTGTGAGAGTATGGCATCAACATGGCAATAGCCTCCCGCATGGTCCCTCTGCACAGGGGGCTGTTAGTGGAATACTCACTTGCAACTACAACCAAAAGCTCAACATAAATCATTATGGTCATCACAGTTATCATGAGCTTCAAGGTCTCAAAAAACCATAACTCTAAAATGTTGAGAAGAAATACTCATCCAAAAGCTGAATGCAAGATAGAACAATATTTATGAGACATATCAGGCAGCATCTTATTTTTTCTAAAGGTCACGTGATAAACAGCCACACAGCTACTGTACTTCTTACAGCACACAAACTCAGGATCAAGTATGCATAATAAAAAATGTTTGACTTATTCAATTCTGACATTGCTAATTACAATGAGTTGTCAAATGATTACTAAAAATTGAATGAAAAATTTATCTTTTCTCAACCATCTTCTCAAAAATCAGGATGCAATATCCTTTGCCAAACATTTCAGCATTTCATAATTTTAAAATATATTACATGCTACCCTTTGATCTATTAACATTTATCTTTCAATATGTTTCAGGTTATATATTCTGTTTTTCTTCCACATGGTAAGTATCCAATACCAATTCTTTAAAAATGAAGCCAAAGCATGAACTACTTGTACATGTTACTTTTCCACAAAGCCCCATACTTTCTTCTACTTATATACAAAATTTTCAGTATTTTGATCCTTCCAGGTTTATCTCTCTCTTTTCATGGTAATCAGGGCTTTTAAAATGATGTATCCTGATGGCCAGAATTCCAATAGAGGAAGGATTGCCTTATCTTCTCTCAAGGTATCTTGTCTGAAGGTGAAATAGCTTGGGTTGTTGGGTTTTTTTCCACAATGAAAGAGCATCTAGCAGATTGTACAAAAAAAACCCCTTATATATGTATTTATTTATTTTAAATAAAATCCACAGTTGCCGGTTTTAATTCAGGTTTCACTAATCCAAGCTGCATAACAGCATTGTTGAATACCAGAATTTTGTCATTTTTTCTTGATTTTTCTTGTTGCTGTAATAGCTCGATGACATATCTTAAAGGGTATGACATCTGTTCTGGAGGCCTGGCAATTGAGCAGCATTGGCTGAATCTTCAGAAACAGCTGGATAATTGGTCTCATTGAATTGCATCTGTTTTGCACCAATTCAGCACTCAAGGAGAGCCACCGAAGGCCAATGTTTGCCTTTTTGCAGCCTGATCCCAATCCCATGACCCTGATGGGGTGACTGGTGAACCACATAACCCAGCTGAGGAGGCACAGGGCTGTGCTGGGCTGCAGGGGAACCTCAGCCAGGAGCCACATGCCTGGCCTTGCCTTGCCTTTACCTAGCAGTGCTGCAAGAAGCTCTCGTGAAAACATCCTTTATGAGCACAGCTGGGTTTTGTATGAAAGTGACACAATAGGCTGAAGGACCGGAAGAGAACTGCCTCCACAGACAGCGTCTGCACAGTACATTGTGAGCCCCCAGCCGTGGTCCATCCAGTACTACACGAATGGAAGCTTCCTACCACGTGAAGGAATGTAAGTTTTACTCACTATCTCTGTTTCTCATTTTATTCCATCTTATTAAAAGAGCAAATTTAAGCAGTTTTTAAGAAAGGCCCTTCTTACTGAGGTCCAGAAAGAACCCTGCACCCACCCTCTCTCATTCACCCTGAAGAACAAAACCCAGCTGGACTGTAGATTAACGTGGACCTCAAGCTCATGGGGATTTTACACACACAACAATGCACTGTTCTGCAGAACTGACACGTGTTTCTACTTCAACACCTTCTCATTGTGTTAGTATTTAATTGACCAGTGAAGTAATTAATTCCTCCAGAAAGAAATCAGTTCACTTTCCTATATATTGCAGCTAGCCCAATGTTGTTTCTAACTCTTCCTACTCAGTTCTTCAGAGAAGATAAATCTCCACCAAATTGCAGTTCCTGTTTCTCATGTTACATGCCCTTTCAGTTATTTGTGTTCCTGCTGTCTACTTTTCCCTGTTATTGGACTAAGGAAACAGTATTTTTCCCATATTGATTTCTGTATGGTTTTAATAGCTTATTTCAAAAGGAAACGTTTATGAAGTTAATAAAGCAGTGCTCTGTGCAAGGTCATCTGTTGGTGTCTCCAGCGCGTCTGCAGACAAGTTAGTTGACTTCAAAGACTTAGCTGTGTACCTTTAAGACAGCCACAAATTGTCAGGTATGTAAACAGGGTGTGAAGAATCGGAACTTAGAACCACAGCATACGGGCACCTACAGCAACAGCAAATAGCAAGCAAGAAGAAGGACACAAAAACCTATCAGGGTCTAACACCTGCACTGTCTAAGATATATAAATGGTTTGTATAAACAATAAAGGCCATTTTGTCCGAACCCAGCCACGCAGACATAGTGTTTAAGTCCGCCTCGACTTGCGTCACCACAGTCGTCTTCTCACAAATATCACATAATTATTAACAACGTATGGTATTTTTTTTTTAATAAGCTCCTTTCTTGTCCATCTTTTCTAGTGTCCCTAGGCCAAGTAACCCACAACATGAAAATGCTGCAAATTTTTTTTCACTCTAATGTTTTCACAAGGGCATACCTTACTATGTTTTATAAAGCTACTTCATTTTATTAGATGCATTTCATATAAAAACTATAAACCAGGTTTTATATCGCTTTCAGCTTTTGACCATTCATCAGTTTTTCATGATAAAGCCACAGTGAAATCAATAGCCTTGTAAAGCCAAGCTGTCAAAAGTTACTAGACTATTTCCAAAGGCAATTCCAATGAGACAGACTACCAGATGTTTTCAATATATTTTATACAAGATTGCATGATAATTTTAGTGGGACCAAAAGAAACAATACAACAGGTAGTGTTTTGGGGTTTGACATTTTAAACAGCAAGCTCGATTGATTTTTACAAGATACCTGAGACAAAAAAATGCCAGTTCTTAGAAAATTTACACCCAAACATTCATCCACAGAAAATAAGAGCAATTGTGTTGTCAAACAGCAAGAAAAAGAGATAGCCTTCAGTAACAGTCAGTATAAAATGTTCACTTTACCTATATGTGTATGAGTGTCTGTATTTATATGCAAAGCTGTGTGTTTTAGATATAGACATGTATAGGTGTATAGAAACGTATGCATTTTACTACATTAATTTAGCACTTTTGCTGATTTACAGTTTTATTCTTACAGAAGACTGCCAATTATGATTAAAATTCCCCTTATAATTAATTCAAAATTTTATTAAATCCAGCTTTTATAACTTTAAATATAATAACGCCAGCCAACCCAGGGCAAAGAATATGTCTAGTCATTAATTTTACTTGTATCATTTCTCATCCTTCCAAAAAATGGCAATAAAAGGATCCCTCCTTAGAAATCAGAGTAGCCACGGCCATGCTCATCTCCATAATAGCACAATTTCCAATTCACGCCTCATTTTCATTAATGTTTCTATCCATAAATTTTTAAGCATATGATAAAAAATTTCTGAAGCAGCATAAAACTAACATGAAGAGGGAGTTCATTAGTATGTGACCCTAATTAGAAATTCCATATTAAGTTCCCATTTCTGCTTGTGCATGTCCAATAGCAGGCCTAATATACTGTGTATCAGTCCTACGTTTGTTGTAAGAGCTCTTCCCCCGCCTTGTTATTTTTATTTTTTACATAATTTCTATGTTTCCCCTGCTATTGAATAAGTCAACAGACAACTGTATCATAGTAGCACCTTGTGTCACAAATTATCCTGGAGAACTGTAAGAAGCTACCAGCCCAATGCTTTATTAATGATACCAGATCATAAAAAGAAAGGGGAAATTGCTGACTCCAACTCTTTTCTAATGTTGGGTGATAAAAATGCTACTTCAGGATTCAGAAGGTTAAGTTCTAATGTGTATTTTGAATAGAGTATGCTGAAATAATTGCCTCATAAAGCAATGCATTGACCAGCCTGCTAATGGCTGCATAGTGCAAAACTCAGCAAAGAGTGCCAAGCTTACTGGAAAAAATGCTGCGGCGCTACTTTTGTAGCTTTCCATATTAAGTTAAGTTTCCCCTTTTTCACTTTACTTTTTTAATCCTGCCCAAAGAATAACCCCCTACCTAAACCATTACAGGCTCCTTTTGACTACGTTAAGACCAAATTATTACAAACCAGAACAAACAAAACCCCAAAAGCCAATACCCCAGGAAACTGGAACACAACAGTAAGAAATCACGATCACATTTCACTTGTATGAATATAATTTACTAATTTATTTTTATTTTTATGCTAGTTTCAGTTTAACATCAAGCCAGTTGCCAAACTGAAACCAAAGCAATAATTACATTTTAGAATATGGACGGATTTCTAGCTAATAAATCTCTCATTAACAAGAATCTATTTGATAGATAAAAGTCTCCTTTCCAGCAGCACACCCTCTAGCCCTCCAAACATACGGCATTTCAGTGTTAGCTTAAGTCTGTCCCCATTTTATTGTTCTTGGGTACAGTGATAAATAAGTGACAAGAGGTTGACACACACGCAGAGTTGTGCAATACTCTATGCAATGTACCCAGAATTAAGGAAAGAGGCGATATAAACAAACGCCGCTGGGTACCAGTACAGCACCAGCACCAGGGTTAGAGCAGGACAAGGTGGCTACGTAGCCCCTAGTCCCAACCAGGAGGGCACAGACCAGCCACCACATCCCTCCCCATGTTTGGTGCTGCTTCCAAAACTGGCATCGGCGGTGTTCCACACACACACACACACACACGCACACACCCCTCACAATCAGGCTCAGGGAATGAAGAGAGAGCAACAACGCAGACAAACAGCACAAATGCCTATGACCATACCGCACCACCAAGAGTGGCAAGCTGCGTAGCAGCTACTTGACTTCTTGGGAATCCCGTTTCTCAGCCTCGGTGTACAGACAGTAGAGGGAGATGGCAGCAAAAGCATTCCAGAGTGCAGGAGAAAATTCAAGAACAGAGACAAGTAAAAGTTATTATTGGACAAATATCAGTTGTAATTATCATTTCAGAGACCTAAGTGGCCTTTATCCCCAGGTTTTGAATGATTACAAAGAAATTACACATCTTTTTGCATCTGCACTCCTAGAATAACGTCTTTATCCAATGCAAATGTTATCAGCAGTGAAGCTTCAAGCACAGAACTACCGTATTTGCAGCTCCAGTGTTTCCTGCAGCTATTCCATGTGGTTATAGCTTGAGAAAGAACTGGGTTTAGTCACTAACACAAAGCACTAAATGCTACTCATGACAAACAGACTGTTCAGTGCCTATCACAAACATCCCACTCACTTCCCTGTGCCGTGCAGAGCACTGGAGTCTCTCTCAAGCTTCACCTCATTCGCAGCTTTACTTTCAGAAACACTGAAACTCAGGTTTCAGAAACTGTTAATATCATATAGGATTCACAAACCCCTAGACTTCGCATTTTAATGGCAAGAAACTAGGCAACCTCAGAAGAAGGTCTCACTGTTAGAATGTACTGCCCCACAAAAGGCCAATAAAACCAGCATTATACTTTTTTTTTTTAAAAAAAGGGAAAAAAAAAAAAGCCATAACCCATACATTTTTACTCCTTTCCCCTGAACTGTGTAGGTAAGAGTCTAGAAGTACACTGAAGTGGTTTCATTTGGACTTTTTTTAATGTTTGGTTGAATGTTTTTTTAATGTATCTGAAATCAGTGATCTACCAATAATTTTTACTTGAAAAAAGATAGATGAAAATATGTTACCAAGTTCAACAATAAAACAACTTCTGCCCTTAACTTTGCCTGTATTAACATACAGATACAATCCATTATGAACATTTCTGATATGCTGGTAACCACCACAAATATCTAAGAAATTACACTTCACCCAAACATATTCTGCCGAAGAGGGTCCCCCGTGGAGAGTCGGCCATGTCATGACAATCACACCAATATGTTTAATAAAGGGAGCATGGCATGTAGCCAAACAGGTCATATTTATAACTTAAACCGACTGGTCACCCGACTTTACACACAGGTGATTGGATAAAAGTCTCTGCCGACGTGGGGTCCGTGTGGCTGACTGGTGGGCATGCTGTAGGCGCCTGATCACAGTGTGCCTTTCGCAGCTCCCAAGGCTTGCTCCGCACCTGGCTTCTTGTTTGTGCATAGCTTGTTTTCTTCCTCACACTGCTTGTTCCCAGGACAATTTAAAGCTGCTCTGCAGCTTCGACTAACCAGGCCTGGGTTGTCCAACCTGGACAATGGTAACATATGTCCTCGGTCCTTTAAAAATCCCTCTACATTCTGACTCAAAGGTGGGATGGAACAGGCTGCCCAGGGATGTGGTGGAATCATCATCCCTGGAGGTGTTTAAAAAAACACACAGATGCAGACCTTCAGGACATGGTTTAGTGGTGGACTTGGCAGTCCTGGGTTAACGGTCAGACTTAAAGATCTTAAAGGTCTTTCCCAGCCTAAATGAATCTATGACTCTGTGTGTTTGGGGTGGTGTGTATCTGACTCCATCACCTTCTGTGAAAATACTGACACACAGAACAGCAAAATGATTATCACAGATCAATACAAACTTGTTTAGGATACATATTAGACCAAAACCCCAAACCTAGGAAGCATAATGACAATGCCACTGATTAAAAATACATACCAACACCAGTGTACAATGATAATCCTGCAGTCAAGTATTAAGTTTTTTAAATTGTTTGGTTTTGTCTCAATTGACAGATGTGCATTTTAAAATATAAATTGCTCATGAAAAAAACACTGACATCTTTCTGCATTATAAAAACTAATGGATCAGAACACTGATTACTGGAAGAATAAATCAGCTTTTCAGATCTTCAGATACCATAAACTAAGCATCACATGCTGTGGATATGAGACATATTACCAGAACCAATTGATTGATTTAATGTTAGTTTTGCAATCAGTCTTTTCAACCCTTTTTTTAAACCCATTATCACTTGTGCACAAAAATATTAAAAGCCCTTTGAGTGCAATGTATATCAAGTTTCATATCATATTCTTAAAAGATTTATTACAAGTAGCAATTAAAGATTCAGCTCTATTTTTTAAAGTGCCCCTACACTTTCCTTTAACTAAACACAAACAGCAATAAAAGCAAAATAGTACGGCCTTTCCAGATTGCAGTCTTATATGAAAAATGTCAAAATTAAAATCCTTAGTCATTTTAAGGGTAAAAATAGAAGTGATTTTCAGTTTCTCTATCCGCACCTCCCCCATACTTTTCCCCCTCCTAGGAAATAGTAAAAAAAACCCCCAAAATATTAGTTATTACTATAAAAAGTAGTCAAAATCCTATCAAAAGACAATTTTGATAGATTGATATTAGAATAAAAATGAGACAGGCATTGTATTTATATGATAAGTATAGATGTGATATTAAATGATATTCAGAAACTAAAAAAAATAATTATCTCTGTTTGGATCAAGTGCATTAAAATGAGACAAGCCAAAGTTAGCTCAGATTCAAATAACCTAGCAACGATGTGACCCACTTCAAATTTCTTTTCTAAGACTTGGCTGACTTAGCCAAAGTTAAGGCACACATCTTGATATAATGGGCCAGAATATAAACTAGGAATTATTTTTAATCCTCTACAGCTATTCTGAGTACTATTTTTAGAAACCATTTTTAGAAATTTAGATTTAATTAGTCAAATTTATGTTTTCATTGAACTCTGCTGCTTTTACTAATTTCTACAAAGCAAAGGGAAAAGAATAAGCATAGTTAACTGTGGCATTTACAAAAGGGCTATTAATTGGAAATAATGTTTGCCTTTATTATATTTATAGTGCATGCTATCTGCGTACCAACCTAAGACTTTTTTATGTTTATGCATCTATCTTTGAATATTCAATTAGTGTTTCGAGCAGAGTTCAAATAAACAAAATAGCAAGTAAAAGAGCAATCGGACAGAAGGTGGAATTGGATGTGACCCCACCACCTCTAGCTGAGTGCCTTAATCACCTCTGCTGCTCTGAGTAGTCACTTAACCCCACGTTTGAACCCTTTAGCTTTCTAATAAAGAATTCAACAGTCTTTGAGGCAGAAAGCATTCAAGCCACACGTAGATGGGCAAGAAACTCATCTGAGACATTAGAGTGAAGGTTTAACTCCAGCAAATACTTCACTACATTTATTAAGTCCAATCTTGTCCAAAAGGGGATTTAAAGAATTTCAGTTTACCCATATAATGAGTAGGAATTCTCAGCTACAGGTTGTGTTTTGGTCTTGAGAATCATACAATCACACTGTCACTCAGGCTGGAGGGAAACCTCAAGAGGTTTCAAGTCCAAACTCCTGCTTAAAGTATGGTCAGCTATGAGATTGCACCATAATTGTTCAGGCTTTGATCCAGACACTGGAAACCTCCAAGAACGGAGGCAACACAGCTGCCTCCCTCAGCAAGCTCTCTGAAGCTTAACTACTCACAGTGAAAATGTTCCCCGTATATCCAGTTTGAACCTACCTTATTTTAACTTGTGTCTCTTGTCCTCTGAACCTACCTTGTTTTCACTTGTGTCTCGTCCTCTTGGCATGCTCTGCTGTGGAAAACCATGCTCTTTCTTAATCTCCTCATAGGTACTTAGGGGCTACTCCTAGATGCCCCTAAAGCCTTCTGTTCTCCATCCTGAAGAAACGCTACTACCTCAGCATCTCCTCACAGGGTACATACTGCATTCCTAGCCACCTTTATAGGCCCTCTGCACCAACTACTACCTTCTTTATAGCTTCAAGGAGCTCAAAACTAGAGGCGGCACTCTAGATGAGGTATAACAAGTGCCAAGGAGAGGAAAATGACCGTTTGCCCAATCTACTTTACAGCAAAGCACCTAGACTGCCAGGTGCCAAAGCTTGTCCCATTATTACCTCCAGCTGTTCTGTGTGGGCACCAATGATAGTGCCGGGGCAATTCAGAGGCTATCAAAGAAGACTATAGATAGACTCTATAGGTGATGGTTAGGGGTTTGGTGTCCCGGGTAGCAATCTCCTCTAATCCAGCTAGCGGGGTATGGAGTGTAAGAAAGAGAGGTCTGATGCTGGTGTTGGCAACAGCAGCAGTGCTTCAGTCTTTATGATTTACGGACCTACTCTGAGAATCAATATTTGCTTGGGAGAGTTGGAATCCACCTCACTAAGCCAGGCCAAGGTATCTTTGCCAGTAGAATAACTGACCTGGTAAGAAAGCCTTTAAACTAGGAAGAGGGGAGGAAGATCGTTATCAGCTGCCCTACGAGGGAGTTATGGCCAGGGCTGATGAGCGAAGGGCCCGGGGCGCTATGAACAAAAGGGGCATACAGCATCAACAGAACAGGGCTCAAAAGGAGTCTCCTCGAGCTTGCCCACGTAAAAGCAAGGAAGTGACTACAAAGCGACATATTAGGGTGTAAGCAATCCAGGAGGTTCCCGGAGTGCATTTATGAAAAATTCCTGCTCATGCAGCTTGGATGAAGGGTACAGTGCACCCTCAGCAAGTGTGCTGTTCACACAGAACTGGGAGGAATGGCTGACCTGGCAGAGGGTTGTGCTGCCATCCAGAGGGACCTTGATTTCTTACTGCAAGGGTGAGACTGACCACGGGAACAGATTTCCCAGGCAGGCTGTAAAATCTCCGTATCAAAAGCTGCCTGGTCATAGTCCTGAGCAGCCTACTTCAGGACACCCCTGCTCGAGCAGGGGAGTTGGAGTTGAGGATCCCCAGAGCTCCCGTCCAACCCAACCCTTCTGTGATACTGACTATGCTCCTGACAATGCTGCCCAGGATGGCGCTGGCCCCTTTTGTCCGGGCACACTGCTGTCTCCTGTTCAGCTTGTCACCTACCAACACCTCTAGGTCCTCTTCAAGCTGATCTGCTCCCCAGCCACTCATTCTCCAGCACTCTGACCAGAGCCTTTGTGTATAAAAAGAGAGTACTTGCTTAGCACCTCACATTGAGTTATCTCACAGAAGCTGCATTTAACAGCATTCTAAATTTTGGCCCAGAAATGCTAAGCTGCTTTCTAATTTTCCACAGTAATGCCACTTAAAAAATGCAGCCATCCAACTGTTTCATAGACATACTGTGTTCTGCCCTGGATATGTGTTTCTAAGTTATTTTTGTTGTACGCAAAACATAATCAGGGCAATGCAGATGTTGGGAACCTCTGTATTGTTTGGCTGTTGTTTTTTTAAGTGTATTTATTTGAATGTATTCCCTGCGTAACCATACTGGTTTTCAATTAATGTAAATAAGGAATCTCATTTGCAATCCACTTCTATATATGGTGCATAAGTATTGTAGCATTGTGAGGGGAGAACAGCTGGATAAATACTCAGGAGAACAAAGACGACTTATTTCAAGACACTGCAACTTGAGAAAAGTTGAGGTCTCTTTCTGTACAAGAATCATACGTATTGACTTGACTTCAGCAAAGAACTTGACCTGATAAGAATCTGAACATTCCTAACTCCCATGATGCAAACAAATCACAGTTCTAACCTGACATAAAGCTGAAATTTTCATTCTGTTTCACTTTTTTTGAGTTATTTATAGTTACCAGAAACACGCAGGACTTGAAGCTATATTTAGGGAAAGCTGAAAATTTTAAAAATAGCACACAGACATGAATTTGCACTGCTGTTAAGCCGCTAGTTTAAAACGTCTATGTGACACATTGATAACTTTTTCTGGTTGGATATTTTTCTTTAGCTTCCCCCCATGTTTTTTTTTAACATACATCTTTCTGTATTGCTTCCTCGCTAGCACTGATAGCTGCAGCTAGTTCATAAATTCCACTGCTGCCTGCTGCCATGTGATGTGGTCATGCAGAAAATATTTCATAGGAAAAAGTGTTAGCTAGCTGGAGGCAGTATTGTCGATCATTACTGGGAACTGCAGCTACTGGTATGTGACTATGTATTCATTTCATGCATTATAACACCTAATGTACATGACAAAATGTTGAATATAAAGTTAATTCACAAACTAGAGGAGCTGGTGTTGCTGAAGCTGTATAGAGAATAGGTATTATTATTCCTTCTCCTATTCCAGTGTTTTCTAGCAATTTGAAAATTATTCAGTTTCAACATTGCTTAATTTCGCAATTTATTCTAGCTAGATTTAGTTAAAAAAGTTTGAAAAATGCTTTGATGTCCTTTGCTGGGAGCTGCCACACAATTTTACAATTTGTCCCTTTATGCTCCAGCAGCTGTAGAAATTCAAGATGACAAAATCTGTCCTTAATAAAGTTGTCCATAGCATTTTTTTCTAAGTATTAGATGGTAATTTGATTGACACTAATAACCAGAAACAAACAACAAAAATAAAAATAATGTCTTAATGCTAATATTCATTTTTAAGCAAGTGTGTATGAAGGCTTGATCAAACTATATTTTCATTTCTAGGTGTTTTGTCACAACCTAAATCTGCTTCTACTTAGGATGTCACTTTTAGCATTTTGAAAAAGCAACTGTGAACTAAAGAATTGTTTGAAAATTGCCAACTAGAATGTATGCTCTGGTATTCTTATGTCAAAGAGGCTAGCTACTCTGAGGAAGACAAATGCTGTCTGCCTAGTGAGGTAGCAGAAGGCAACCTTTATGCCAAAGATAGCTATTTTCATGTTAATTTCTTCAATACAAATATTGTATGCTAATATACATATTGTAGGCACTTCACTTGAAAAATCTTCATCTGCTTTTAACTGTACTGTATAAGAACACAGAGTTAATTGGATCATGTCAACAGGAGAAAAGATAAAACATAAAAGATAAAACAAAGAAATACATTGTTAATATCAGCTAATAAAACCCAACATTGAATCAGTCTCGGTGACAGTCAGTATTTACCTGTTTTTCCCAGGAATGACAGGTATTTGCCTAATTTTATAGCTGACTATAACATTCCTATTACCAATCACATCATTAGTTTCTTCAATTACAGTAAGTTTTCCTGCTAGCACCACATGAAAATAAGCACTTTCATTAAAAAAAAATGTTTTATAGGTGCATCGTTGTGTAAAGATATGTTTTAAGAAGGCAGCAGCTCCTGCATCAAAATAGAACATGAAAATCAAGTGTATGTGACAAAAAGCAGATGCTTTAAAAAATGAGAATGAAAAATGTACTTTATATATAAAACATACATATTATTATAAACACCAGGAACCAAATGGATAAAAGGTAAGAAATATGTGAGGCAGATTATGCATTTGCACTGCAAATTCCTATTCTAAGGACTGAAACATACCCACAAAAATAATCAAGCTAGTAACATAGTTGAAAGGGAAAAATATGGTGAGAAGAACATAGGAAAGTTATCTACCTCCAATGTATCATTTTTTTCCAAATTTTCTAATTCCAAATCAGGAACACATAGGTCTTTTATTCTACCATGGTCTCCACAGGAGCACAGGTGTTTCTCATGAGTAGCGATATCTGACAAAGACCCTGCACAGCCATTTCAAATCAAGGTATCATCCCGTTGTACCCCGGAACACAGACAATGCGGAAGATGATGAAAGAGAATTAAACCAGGTTTGCATGAAATTTCAATTCAGCCAGGTCCTGTGCAGCCACAGAAATACCTAGATTAATTAATTCTTCTTCATTCCATATGAATGCCCATAATACACAGAGAAACAAAGATAAGATTAAAAACAAACAAAATTTTCTCTTAAGAAAAGAAGTTTCTGTGGAACTTCCTTTTATAGAGTAAGAATATTGCTAGGTGACAGCTGTTTAGCTGATGAGATACGCATTACAGATATGATGGGTGAAATCGAAGTTTTGCACACCTAAACATTCTAATTCCACGATTAAATAATATGAATTTCTCTTTGCCCAATTTATGTTCACCTTCTGTTAACATTTTAAGTAACCCACTAATACAGACACAATGTCTGCAGATGGTGAATTTTGAAGTGAACTTGTCCTTTCACAGATTCCCGTGCAGTATCACTGGAACAATATTACAAACACCATGGAGCAGAAGACTCAAGGATTCTTTTGTTGAAAACATACACAATTACAGAAAAGTTGATAATTTTAAGATAATCTGCACGTGGGAAACAACACTTATAACAGCTAGATTTTCATTATTATATATGCATGTATACGTATCTTTTTAGATACAACTCCAAAGAGGCCCACTGCATATTTATATAGTCCAATTAGTATGTTCATTATGACATTGAGCACACACAACTAACCTGTAACAGTAGCAGTAACACACTCACATTTCTTAAAGACTTTTAATTGAAGTTCGAATGTAGCAGATTTGCCAACTACATCTTAACCCAATTTAGAATTTATAGTGTATATATAGATTAAAAAATTGAGATAGTCCTGTTTTTCTAAACCTGTTTCTTGAAAAGTTATTTTTCATACTTACTATGTCACCTGCTCTAGGAAATAGGAGTTTAAAATATGTTATTCCATTTGTGTTCTAATCTACAACTCATTTATGAGAATATAAAAGCAAAGTATTTCTGATTCTGTCTTGGCTAAAATAATTGCACATTTACTTCAAAAGACAACTTTTCTTTGGGTGGAGTCAAAAGAAGAGAGAGAATCATATATAAGACATTTTCTATTGCTGCAAGCAAATAAAAACACCCCTTAAAATGGGTCCTGGGACAAATGAGATTAACAAATGTTAATTACAGTAGGTTCTACCTGCATTATTTAATAAAAAAACAACCCAAAACCAAACAAACCTATTATGTAAATGTTTAGAGATATCCATTATTTGTATCAGACAATAATGAATTAGTAAGAAATGTATTTAAACATATGTTAATAGGAATTGCTAAAATCACAAGACAAGGCATAGTTATATTCCTATATATTTATGTCATTGAAACACACCTAATGGAGTTTGATTCTTCTCTCCTTTATCTTCCTCTATACCTGAAATCAAATGCTTTGATAGCACACTATGATGGGTTAACCTTGGCCAGCAGCCAAACATCCACCCACCCACTCTCTCACTCTCCTTAATGAGAAAGGGGAAGAAAAGAAGATGGAAAACTCATGGGTCGAGATTAAGACAGGGAGATCACTTACCAACTGCAATCACAGACAAAACAGACTCAACTTGGGAAAAAGAAATTCAATTTATTGCCAATTACAACAGAATTTGATAGAGACAAGCAAAACCAAAATTAAAACACCACACACATGCACACCCCCCTTTTCCAGGCTTAACTTCATTCCTTCATTCCTGACTTCTCTACTGCTTCTTCCTCCTCATGCTTTACCCCTGCCCCCACACGGGCTCTTCCTGTGGGCTCCAGTCCTTTCAGGGAAAAAGTTCTGCTCCTGCATGTGTCCTGGGTTTGGCTGGGATAGTGTTAATATCCTTCCTACTAGTTGGTACAGTGCTGTGTTTTGGATTTAGTACGAGAATAATGTTGATAACACACTGGTATTTTTAGTTGTCGCTAAGTAGTGTTTAAGTCAAGGACTTGTCAGTATCCCACCCCACCCCACCAGTAAGCTGGCTGGGGGGCACAAGGAGCTGGGAGGGGACATAGCCAGGACAGCTGACCCCAGCTGGCCAAGGGGATATTCCATACCACAGACCATCATGCCCAGTATATAAACTGGGGGCAGTTGTCCAGGGACTGCTGATCGCTGCTTGGGCACTGGCTGGGCATCGGTCGGTGGGTGGTGAGCAACTGTACTGTGCATCACTTGTTTTTTGTTTGGTTTTGGTTTGTTTTGTTTTTTTTCTGTGACTTTTACTTTTCTTTCTGTTTTTGTTATCTCCCTTTTCATTATTACTATTACTACTGTTGTTGTTGTTAATATTATTAGTAGTAGTAACTTTGTTTCAATTATTACACTGTTCAACCCATGTGTTGTAAGAGCATTTTTTGGTTTTTTTTATGGTCACAGGTCAGATCTAGTGTTAAATAGTTACCATTTGTAGCAGAAAGAATTCCTCTGCCAACCTACAGTAACATCCCAACAACAAACTGTTTATCAGATCACTGTTCTTACTGCATTGTTAACATTTCCAGAAGACAAGATCAAGCTTTGGACATTTACAATCTACTCTCACAGTGTACCAATGAGTTCCACACAGTAACACTAGCACAAATTCACAGGAGATTTGGGAAACTATCCTAAGAACATGTCATAACTCTGACAGACTTTCAAGCAAACAGTAAATTATTTTTCCCATTGAACTTCAGAACTCTTTTCTTCACAGCAGCCAGGAAACCCAGCAATGGCAAAATAAATTAACCAGCCACAGAAAGGATGGGAAACTGGTTAAGAGGTCAAAAAGATCCCACCTTCTTTAGGCAAAGTAAGGAAAACCTTTCCTAAACAAAAGATATAAGCTGAGCAAATGATGCAAATGATGCGGAAAATGCTGTATCCAAGGTAATTCTCACTGCAGAAAGATAAAATCCTACACTGCAATGAATCAATATTCTGGGGAGATTCAGTTTTATTCATATCAAAATAGGAATCTCACCATCCCTGAGTCTACATCATTCAGAACTCAATATAACCTTACCTACATGAACAAAATGAGGATAAATGATTTCACTTGACAGAAGTAAAGAATTTAAATTTGAATTTAATGTTAAGGGTCTTGAACTATGTTAAGTTACTTAGAAGAAAGTAATTCTGTGGTCTGTGAGAAGACAGAACAAAATGGTTATGCATGCAATAGATGACTATGTGCCATATATCTCTGCATGAACAAAATAAAAATTATCTCTTATCAGATACAGGGGGCTAAGGTCAGACAGTTCTACTGGTACCACACACTGCCTCTGAGGAACAAGGGTAAGGGAGAGAGTTCTCCTTTGCCTTGTACAATACAGCATATGAAGTCCCAGGTAACCCTGCTTTCTCTGCAGTGGAGAGAGTACGGGTATCTTCTCCCCTTCCAACAGTGAAGTCTCTCCAAGAAGGATCCTTAGTAAACATGAAGTAAGCACCACACTAATTCTTTGTGATTTTGTTTTGCCTTGCCTTTTAACAGTAAAAGTCAGTGCACTGCAACAAGTTAATGTCTTATGCCAGTCCTCATGTCTTAATGCATCATTCAAATGGCTTACAGAAAAGTATAGGACAGGCTGACATTTAACAACTTATGTAGTGCCTCTTCACTAGCCCCACTAAAATCACCCTTCTTCACCCAACAGGCTTTTATCTATTTTGTTTTATTTTATTACTATAAAAGTGAATGAAGAATGACTTTGTCAGCAAGTTAAATAAGTAGCAGTGGCAGTCACGATTATCAAATATCTTTGTATTTCATTGACTTTGTCAAATGTTGTGAGTTACAACAGCAACTTTGTAGTATTAGCTAATAGTTTTATTGTTCTCTTCTCCCGAGAGGAGGCTAATATATTTAAAAACCTGATATACAAATTATGTATTGTGAAACGTTAAATCCACTAGTGAAAGAACGTCTTATGAGGGAAACAGGACAGTTTTAACAGGGCACAGCATCACTACACATATCCCGAGAGAAGGAAGTGATCAACAACTTAGAAGTGTATTTTTTTGATACAATCAGAGACTTCATACACATGATAAAGGTCCCAATTGATACCATGGGAATTAAAAAGCAGGTTATTCCAAAGAGCTGGGCTCAATTCTTCCACTCTCATATGACAATAATAACAAACAACAGCCAAAGCCTCAATACAAAACAGTACGCAGAGGTTAAAATAAAGATAGCTTGGTCAGTTGTATCCCCTTGAACATATGACTGTATAACATGAACACACCATGTACAGATTACAGTTGTGAGAACACTCATGGAAGTGGACCTCCACTGATGCTGGAAAGTGTTCACTTCAATATGGCAAATATGGTATGCTTGTCAGGTTAGGTCTTGTTTTTAAAAGTATAGGAAGAAAACAGTTGTGAAAGAATGTCTGTTCTGGTTTATAATGGCTGTTACTTTAAAAAGAGTAAAAAGAGTCATGGGGTTGGTTAGGTGGAACCCCCCCACCCCACCCCCCCCACCCCCCGCAGAAAAGGGAAGTGCGGTCGTCCCTTCAGGTGCTACCAAGTATGCTTGCTGGGGAGCCGGGTGAGCACAAGGTGACAGCAAGGAACAGGCCACCCAACTCAAGAGTCAGAAAAAAAAGGCTGATGAGTAGGGACCAGCCAGAAGGGTCTCTGTGGCACACCGAGAGTTGTGCAGCGGCTCAGGGGAACACAGCAGTTTGCTGTAACTTAGAAAGTCACCAGCTGAAACGAAGTCTGTAAGCAAGGACCTGCCTGCAGGGACACAGTAGGCAGGAGAAGAGTTGTATGTAACCCCCTTTAATGACTTATTCACTCTGAGGCTTCTGTTCAAAAACCTAAATATTCAAGTTTTAGTTCTAACAGAACCTGTCATTTAAGAGACATAAAAAGCCTTTTAGCTTTCTTTCGGAACAAAGGAGAAGGTATATTTAAATCCACTTAAAAGATCTAGCTGACTCAGGGTTCCATTATGTAAGTGTATAATCGTATTACAGATAGCCAAAAAAGAGCAAAATAAAATGGGAAAACTAGCCTGCCTGTAATCCTTTACTGAACTTTGAGGACATACGTGCAGTATCAGAACAGAATAATTATTTCGCAAGTAAGCATGATAACTTTCAGTGTGATGTACGGATTGTATCTCTAAACACTAAACATTGTTAAGATTTTGGTGAATGAAGCAGAGTGAGATTCTTACTTTACTGTTTCCAAGAAAACCAAGCAAAATCCCTCAAAAGATTTATCTGCAGGTCAGAGGTCTGGTTTTGGACACGTGCAAGACAAACAGCAATAAAATTCTGGAGATAATCTCAACTCCTCTGACTATTTTATTCATAGATAAAATAAATAAGGCAAGGATGTCTTTTGGTAAAGAGGGAAACTTTGCGTTGCCCCAGGGTAAAAAATATATTGCAAAGGTCTGCTGCTAATGTGGCGTAAACCATACTGAAATATTATTTACTGTTAGATTTCTAGTATTGCTACAAGGCTTCAGAAAAAAGAAAAAAATAATCTTGCAACACAGTAACAATTTTGATAAAAGATCTTTCTGACTTCATGCTACTTTTATATACCAGTCTCCTTAAGTCAGGACAGGCTTTTTCCAATTTTACATACATATTTCTTTTTGACAGTTGTCACCACTGCATTAAATGTTTCCTTTCAACATGTTTCATATTTTGTAGTATTTTACATTTCAGTTAAATGTAAGGCTAACTTTATCCTTTGGATAAATAAATAGTTCCCTAGTACTTCAGACTGCCTCTTGTATGAAGTATGTAACCTTGTTGAATGTGGGAGGGCATTTTGGCCGAGCAGGATGGGAAGAGTGTGACCGCAGCTGCGCGTTGCCTACAGCTGCCACCAAGCACTTTCTCAGGCTCCATAGTCATGTACAATGTAACTGCCATAACTGTCAGCTACTAAGGGTAAGTCTCATTACAATCAAGCTACTACTTCCCTGACAAACTCACTTCATGCTTTGTTCCTGCAGTTTCCCAGCTGGCCCAGAAAACACTGCAGCTGGAAGCAAAAACTTTTACAGCCAGAGAAAATCTGTCCTAAGCAGTAAGTTAAGTCTTTGGCTTCATATGCCTAAAGAGTCCCTTAACCTTCCTAAATAATTTTGGAAAGCATTTTTTCTTTTTTAACTCTTGCTTCAGAAGATGGAGATAAAAACATCATTTTGCTTTTAAGGCCACAAATAGGAGTTGCAATTCCAAAGCATCCAATTCATAGAGGAACTCTTTAAAGTTGAAACTTGTAGCAGAATTTCTGTTCACTGTACTCCCAGCTTGTCCTGCAATTTATACTAAGAGTGGCGTAAAGGACATTTGTTACATAAATGAAACTTAAAAACTAAACCCAGTTATAGGATATAAAATTTTCACTAAGTTTAATTTTGTGCTTTATATGGAACAGTGGTCATTCTCAGACTCTGTATAGTGTCTTCTACTGAGAAATCCCTGAGCCAGAATGATACTTTTTGCATTCTTGCCAAGATAGTGGAGCAGGGACTCCCACACCTAACTCTTCCCTAGGGATAGGTATTATTATTTTATTTTTAATGGACTGAAAAATATAGAATATTATTTTTTTCTTCAAAAACCTATTTGAAAATAATATTATGCATATTTTCAAACACACACACTCGGGCACAGAAGTGGCAAGTACTTTCACGTGCAATGCTTGTTCACGTAAAACAGTTTCTAAATGTTACGGAACAAGTCAGAGAGCTCACTTAAGCTATCAAACACAGACATGTATTCACGTAACAAGCACTTGCTAGATAAGTACCTTATCAAGTATACATCAAACATAACACATTTACAGAATTGCCAGCTGCAACATAGTCCATGTGTGTTTAAGCAACAGTAAAGGTGAAATAGGAAAATATTGGAAAGATAAAAAATGTTTGATGTATATCATAAAGTAACATGAAACAAATAGGGGATTTTTTTTTCACCAGTACACTTGTCCTACATATACATATATATATGATATATCATATATGATATGATATATGATATATCATATATATATATGATGTAACTTTTTTTTAAATGTAGGTCAGGACAAGAGAAGCCTTAACTTTTCTTATTGGAATTAAACCAGTCTGAGTAAATCCTTTGAACAAAATAGTATAGCTACAGGAAATCCCCTGAAAGAATAATTTGTAACTATTTTTCTCTGCACTTCATAAATAATGGATAGTTAAAAAGAAAAAACAACCCACTGGTATCACTTTTTTCATGCATGAGTTATGCAAGCAGCCTACAAGTTCCTCTAAATATGAGAAAAGCTGAAGTGGATAGCGCTTTGTTTTGTAAGGAAAAACCAGATTATTCTGACACCTCGCAGTCATTTTCCCCTCACAGCTGGATTTTTAAACCTTCTAAAAAAAAAATGCTTTCCAAATAAGTGAAATGGTTACAAAACTGTTTAGATTACAAATCCATTATTCTTTCAATCTGATATCATCATATATATATTTCTTCACACAAGTAACCATCTATTAATTGTTTTTGTATATAGATTTCTACACTGAATAGGTATTCATAATCTGGCAAGGTAATTTAGTATGCTTCTATAAGCCATTATAAGTGACTTAATTTTCGAAAGACTGTAAAGGAGAAACTGTCTCACCCACACTAGATTCACAAATGCGAAAACTATTTCACCTGAAAATCTGTACTTTTGTCTCTTTTTTTTTTTTTAATGGAAGATTTTCATGTCTGAGCAAACAAGGTCATTAGACAGTGAATGTAAAACTCCTAGATATTTTTACCTTAAACCTCGTGCTCTTGAAGCAGGAAATTTGGACAATTATCAATAATTACAATGCATTGCTACCAAAATAGTTTCTATTTCTTTCTAATAACTACTTTCCAATCACTATTTTAAAGAATATATGATGTTGAGTTATAAAATGTAATATTACAACAGACAACACAAAATTCCCAAAAGGTTAATATAGGACAGAAGGATATTAGGAATGTCCTTCTCGGTGGGAACTGGTCACAGTGTTAAGCCTCACACTGTTGCTTCCTTTGAAAACTATATTAATGGAGACAGCTTTATTTTCATGTCTAACCCAAAGTCAATGTAAGACATGCCAAACAACACCACAAATGAATGTCTTCTGCTTCATCTGTGGAGTTTTCCTTGAAAAATTCATAGTATAATATCTCAGGTTAATTTATAAAATCTGTTGAGATCAGTCCAACAAGATCAGAATAATCACTTTATATAAAAGAAAAAGACATTGACAATTTCAGAAAATGGGACCCAAAACCTCTCAACCTTCTTTTATACCTTTCTTAAAGGTGTGCTATATAAAGAAACTACCTTTATTTGTGTTGAGTCTTCCTTTAGTGCTATCCATTATTGCTGTAAAACACAGGTCTGTCACTAGACCAAACCCCTATTATTACCAAAGCAGTATAATGCAGTTCACCCAAAAGATCCACTGAATGATCCTATCAAGGCTAAAGTATGGATCTATCTCAGGAATCTCCTAGCAGACTTAGGGTTAATGCTGAATCTTAAATTTCCTCCTCAGATATTAAACACAGGTCTACATGCTCTTGGATGCCACCTGAAAATCACAGTGTCACACAGGCAACATGGCTCTCAGTGACCCTGCAGGTTCACTGCCCTTCTCAGCATTCACAGATAGACTTATAGCAGCACAGAAGCCTCCCTTTTCCCAAACAAACTTACTTTCATATATTCTCTCAGAATCCAAGACTTGGCAGCATATAAAGTAAAAGGGACCTTCCACCACTAAATATGCACAGAAACTCTAAAAAACCCCACCAACCTGTAACCAACCACCCACAAATTATGTACTGGAGGTCTTAGAGGAATTCAGTCCTCCGTACATCCATTATTTACCATCATCCCTTACCTTAATCACATTGGGGAAATAATCTAAAATTCTCATGGAAAGAATCTTACTAAAGTACTAAGGAAGATATAAGTATGGTTATGTAGTTTCATAATATAACATCCATACTTCCATTTTCCAAAATAAATGAAAAAAATCACTGACATTCTCCAAATATATAACACTTTTGTATGCACCAAGTTGAAAATTTTAAAAAATACCATGAAAAGACACTTGCACAGTATTTATTTCATAGATCATTATAAGTAATTTAAGACCAGCTATTGCTTTTTATGCATATATTTGAAAATTATGAATGAAACAAGATTTAATGTAATGGAAACATATAAATGGCATAGTATTTTGAAGAAGAAAAAACTGCTTCAAGTTTTCTTAGCAATGAAGCAGCCAGGTAAGTTATTTTTATGCATGCAATTGGCAGAAAAAGTTCAAATATTATTATGCACACTGTGAGTGCATCCTACTATCCTTTTTATTAGTCAGATAATTAAGTGTTAATTGTGAGAGTGGGAAATTACTTAGCAGGTGTAGAACACGCAGAGCAAAAAACTAACAGAAGGGAGAAATAAAGAAGGAAAGCACTCATGCCTTGGAGAGGAAGATGAGAAAACCCGCTAACGTGAACTGATAAGAATCTAAAACACAAAATAAGAACAGTGATCTTTTGGAAATGAGGTTATTATTCACTGATTCTTGACCTGACTTGATTCAGGTTATCTTTTAATGCAAATATTAAAATGATGTGTAGGTATGAATTTTTTTTTAATTATTATTTTTCAACAACGTAATTTTTTTTAATATTTTCACTGTTTTAAGTGCCTAGTTACAAAAAGGTATAGTACTGGGAATTTTGAACAAAGGCTGACCAAAATAGTAATTAAAGAATTTTTAAAGATTAATTTTTAAAGAAATTAAAAAGATTAGTAATTTTGAAAGCCCAGTTTGTTACAATTTCCCTTATACACATCATAAAAATATTTTAAATTACATTTTCAAAACCAGTATATCTTAAATTAGTCCAGTGTGGTATGCAGTGCACAGTAAAGTTTAACCAAGTCGAAGATACTGAGAATTTTTATGAACAAGACAAATCAGAGGAGCTAGCTCATGTTATATTTCCTCCCATATGAAGCATTTTAAAAATTTTACATTCTCACTACCAAGAATCATTCTACTTTTCAGTCTTTGCTGTCCTAGCCTAGTGCACTTTTCCTATACTCAATAACAATTCTCACTTCACTTGCATGAACGTAACATCATTCACTTCACTTGACACACCTCTGACTTAAAACAACACTTAAATAACTTTAGAATCAATCCCATTAACTCCATCTTTCAGGAAATGGAGAAGGAAGGTAAAACCTACACTAATGAATAACCTCAATGTTAAATGGACTTGTGATAAAAAGTGTAATTTAAGTGTCAAAACAGCAAATGCATCCAGTTTTAGATTTAGTACTTACATTCCTTCAACGGCACCTGAACAACAGCTCTGCTTGCAACATGTATTGCCACAAAGTCCATAGTATTAGCAACACACTTTTAAAAAACCAGCCAAGCACTTAATGTGCATTCCTTTCAATGATGTAAAGCAACTAGATCTTTATATATTAGTTTTATGTAGCTGCAATATTAGAAAACCATTATACAATCTGAAGTTGTTTTACATCGCAGAGGATGCATTACCACAGTCACAGAATGGCTGCAGTTGGAAGGGACCTCTGGAGGTCATCTGGCCCAACCCCACTGCTCAAGCAGGGCCACCTAGAGCTGGTTGCCCTGGACCATGTCCAGACAGCTTTTGGGTATCTCCAAGGCTGGAGACTCCACAGCCTCCCTGGTCAACCTGAGCCAGTGCTCAGTCACGCTCTCAGTACAAAAATGTTTTCCAATGTTCAGAGGGAACCTCCTGTTTTTCAGTTTGTGCCTGCTGCCTCTGGTCCTGTCACTGGGCACCATGGATGAGAGCCTGCCTCCATCTCCCCTACAGCATTCCTTCAGATTTTTACACATGTTAATGAGATTCCCCCTGAGCTTTCTCTTCCCCAAGCTAAGTAGTCCCAGCTCTCGGCCCTTCCTCATATACAAGATACTAGAGTAACTTACTCATCTTTGTGGCCCTTCGCTGGACTCTGTCCAGTTGCACGGTCTTGCTGTTACACTGGGTAGGCCAGAACTGGACACAGTACTCCAGCTATGGCCTCACTGGTGCTGAGCAGACAGAAAGTCACACCTCCCTCAACCTGCTGGCAACACTTCTAATGAAGCCCAGAATACTACTGGCCTTCCTTGTGGCAAGGGCGTATTGCCAACTCATGTTCAACTTGGTTTCCATCAGGACCTCCATGGCCTTTTCTGCAAAGCTGCTTTCCAGCTGGATGGCCCCCAGTGTGTCCTGGTGTCTGGAAGAGTTCCTCCCCACCTGCAGGACTTTGGAGTTCCATGGTGGGTTGGCCTTAGCTTGGTGATTCCATACCGACTGCTCCCATTCACCCTCTTGTCCTTCATATGCCTGGAAAAGGTTCCCAGGGCTAGTTGCCCCATCGCCTTCCCAGGGATCGAGGTGCGGCTGACCACCGTGTACTTCCCTGGGTCCTTCTTGCCCTTTTTGCAGACAGGACGCCCATCTGCTTCCCTCCAGCCCTCGGGCACCGCTCCCACTTGCCAGGAATGCTGGGAGGTTATAGAGAATGGCCCTGTGATGGCGGCAGCTGGCTCCCTCAGCACATGTGAGCACATCCCATCAAAGCCCACACACTTACCTGCGGCCCGTTTGCTTAAGCATTCTCTGACCTGAGCCTCTTCCACCAAGGCTGTGTCTTCCTTGCTCCAGACCTTCCCTGCAGCTTCCGTGGCCTGGGATTCCCAAAGACTGGTCTTACTAGTGGAGGCGGCGCTCCGTACCTCTGCCTGCTCCATGCCGGGTGTCACCAGGGCCCTGCACCATGCAGCCATGGCCCTGCGCTTCCCCTCGTCCTCCTTTTGCCACGCGGCTGCTTAGAGCAGCCCTTCGTGTTGCCTTTGACATCCCTCGCCAGAGTCAGCTCCAGGTAGGCTCTGACTTTGCCGCCCATTCCTCTGCAGGCCTGGACAGCGTCTCTGTACCCTTCCCAGGTTACCTGTCCCTGCTTTCACCTTCTCTGTGCTTCCCGTCTGTGCTTGAGCTTTGCCAGGAGCTCCTTACTCATCTCTGCAGCCTATTGGAGATTTTGCTTTGGAAGAGTTGATTCTTGACCCAGCTCTCTGGGTCCCTCCTCCCTCCAGGGCCTATTTCCATGGGAGTCTTCCAAGCATATTTTTTTTCTGTGGAAGAGGCCAGTGTCTGCTTTCCTGAAGTACAGGGTGGTGATCCTGCTTTTTGCTCTGCTCCCTCTTCTCAGGATCCCAAACTCCACCATGTCATGGTCACTGCAGCCAAGGAAACATTTGACCATTATACACCCAACAAGCCCTTCCATTTTTGTGAGTGTGAGGTCCAGCAGAACATCTGTCCTTCTTGGATCCTCTGTCAGTTTGGTTCTTTTATCATTTTGTCTCATCTACCCCAGTACATTTCCTATATACAGCAGGCAAATGAATGAGTCCCTTACATTAGAGGAAAGCTAGAGTGCAGATATGTATCAGCAAGTCCCAAATAATATTTTTGATTGAAAGACCCAGACTGAAACTCCTCTGCCTTGTCTCCTAAAATATCCCAATTTATGGGCTAAGAGGCCACAGAACATAATGTAAGTAGTCATTAAGTTCAGAAACAAGAGAAATCTTGTAACCTATGGATTACTTTTGGTTTTGTTTGACCTTGGTATCTTGGAAGGAATAAACAGTATGTGAAGCTTTTCTGGGACTCTAAACTGCTGATATATATGTTCCTTATATGTATTATTTGATATTACTGAAGATCCGGCTGTAAGCTTACCCTAATTTGATGGACTTATAGGCTAATTCTTAGCACTACAACTATGTGCTTCCTAAAATCTGGGGCATATCCACACAGACATAGCAGAAATAGTAAGTAATATGACTTCATAAGCCTTATTTCCCCCCAAAACTGTGCTGCATTCAGAACAAAACAAAACCATTAACACAAAACCAAATTAACACAAAGGTTTAACATTTATATGAAAATAACTGATCAGGAAACAAATTATTTATCAATTAGGAGGGCTGGCTGCACAAGTATATAAAAATTTCTTGTGAAAATTTTGCCACTTTAAAAAAACACCATCCAGTTGTACTTTATAAAGATAATGGTACTACTCCTGGAGATGGTAGTTCAAGGTTGACACCGATATATAAAATAACTCTCGAGTGTGTTAGAAGCTGCAGAGTATGAAGACTCTTGTTGCTCTTTAGTTACACAGCTTTTATCACTGCGGTGGAAAGCTTCTCAGTTTTCACCAGGATTAATAAAGAAAAACTTGTCCCTTGCATCTTTTACAAAATATATGTCAATGGCCTAGTATGAAAGGGCACTGACTGACAGTCAAATGCTGAATAAAACGATAGTAAATAAATGAATACATTAAGTCTCTTCCCCTATTCAAGCAGGGGATCAGAAGAGTGAGTCAACATACATTCTAGTGAAGAAAAGGAGAAATTACATGGTGGATTTAAAAATCTTTCCCAGACTGTAAGAGACTGTCTTGATATTTCTACTGAATTCAGTCTTTTCATTCTAACATCTCATGTGCTACTCACAGTCCACAAAGTGCTACCAGCAAAAACATATTAAACCTAATCTTGCTTTTATATTAAAGTTCAGATATACCACGATTTGGCTCAGGTTCTTTCAGAATTATCCAATTAAAACAGGTCTCTCAATAACATTAATTCACACATGGCAAAGTGATGGTTGTGCCCTATTTTAATGGCATTCAAGGCTACAGTCATATAAACCTTCGGATCAAAGAGCCTAGAAAAAGTAGAAACTCTCTTGCCAAATCATTAATGAATTTCTAAGAAGACAAGGGAGTTATCTTCCTGTAGAGATTGCCTTACTTTTGCTTTGTGTATTCATCTCTAAGCACGAATTGCTACATGTCAATAGACAAACAGCTAGACAGAACACTGATGTGATTTAAAATTCTATGTTGAAATGGTTGGGGGTTTTTGAGTGGTTGTGTATTTCTACTCTTCTAATAAGGCTTCTGAGAAATCCGTTATGCATCGACAAAAAAAAAAAAAAAAAAAAAAAAAAAAAGCTTTTGTTTAATTTTTGGTACTTTTTACTGTTTTACCAATTCTTGCTTCAGATGATGCAGCTCACTTTAAACCCTGAAGACAAACTGAAACCTTAATTCCCTGCAAGGATGGAAACAGAACTGTCCTTAGTAATTCTTATCAATGTCACAGTCTAAAGAGTGACACTGGTAAGTAATCAATCCCTCAGTAGGTTTCTGGTAGGTACCTGAACAGTATTAAGATGATGGCCCAGGAGGCTGTTGTCAGGTAGGACACAAATTGTGTGCTTTCTTTTGGCAGGTAGAAATCCTAGTCTCTTCTCCATCCACCTTAGGTAGAAATGGGCACGCACATGCACATATAAAGGAGCAGGCCTTCATTCTTCTTGCCTAAGCCTAATTTGGGAAGTATTTCAGTTTTGAGGAAGAGGAATGAGATACAGTACAACTTAAGAAATAATTCCCATGGGTACTGGGCATAACCTGAATGGTTTGCCACCTTCATGCACGAGCAGCTAATTAATTTACAGACGAGTGCCCAAGCAGCTCATGTTTGCTTCCCCAATTAGCTCACATACGAGCACCGTATTAGCTCTTGCATAAGTGTTTAATTAGTGCATGCATGGGTACCCAGCAAATTTATGCATGAGTGCCCAATTAGTTCATGCATGGGCAACCAATCAGTTAACATATGTGTTGGCCATACATTGCAGGGTTTAGGTAGCCAGTCACAGGTGGGTCCAAAGGGCCCTGACACCAGTGTGAGCAAGGCACCACATGTCAGAACTCCAGTTGGTCAGAGGAGCACAGAGCACCTGGGCTCACACGTACCCAGCAAGAGCATCAGCTGCTAGGGAAGGAGCAACGTGAGGGGAAACATGCTGGGAGACACTTGAAAAGACTCCTGGCAGGAGAAACTGCTGAAGATACATGCAGCTGGATCTGGAAAAGTGGGACATCTTTGCTGAGCTGCTGAAGTTTTAAAAACTAATTACTCCAAATGAGATGGAACAGCTGTGGACTGTGGGTCTCCTATGCCTCGGCTATTTCCTTAATCATTCTGCTCTTTCACTAACTCATTCTGTCATACTAACATGTCGTTTTGGTGAAAAATAAAAGTAAATATTCTAGTCTTACTTCTAGTATATTCAGCTACCATTAACAGTCAACTAGGTGGAGTAAGGATCAGGATAGCTAAAAAAGTGAAAAGGCATGCTAACTTTTAATATGGCAGTAAACTTGATGATTTTTGGAAGACAAATACTACAGATGTAATGCTACAGATAAATCCTTGATGGGAATAATTTAATAGAAACCAGCCTAGTAGCAAATCATCTACTAGTATAGATTTTAAATTGGTTTGTTACCTCCTTACTTCTATACCCAGCATCACATAAAATATAACTCTAATAATTTCAGCTGTGTTAGAAAAAGTCAGAATCATAGTCACACAGCAAGCACACACACATAAATATAAATAGGCAAGCACACACTTATTTAAGTGATTACAGTCATTTCTGACAAAGCACACGTATATTATAATATATACACCAGTTAGCCAGTGTAGTGGAATTGATTAAAAATTGTAAATCACAATATTTCAGGAGGTGTTTGGTGTTTCCTTTATAAAGTTGCCCAAACAAAAACTTCAGAGCACTAATCGCTAAGTTTCAGAAATGCAATTATGCCACATGCAGTGATTGCAAGCATGCCGCAGTCTCATTTTTCAGCCACGATGGACTCTGCAATATGCTATCAAATACTTAACCACTGGTTGCCCATGTACTTCCTATTTGGAGATCTCTCTAGTGTGCTAATTAGTTCAGAATGTAGCTGCCAAAATAAAATGACATAAAAGAGACTAATGCATCATAAATATCCCTCCTGAGTAAAATAAGAAAACATCTGTTAAAGAGCCTCGAACATTCATTTGCCTATTGTGGGGGGGGGAAAAGTAATGAATAAAAAAGAAAAAGCAGAAAGTTAAAAAAGCAGGGAACAAATGTCCAATTCTTCCTCTTTTTCTCAAGACTCAGTAATTCATTCTGGTAGATGGCTTCTTCCTATGTAGCAGGTCCAAATACAGGCTTATTTGCACATGGGAGTGGCAATTGGGTCTGGTCCTTCGGTGAAAGACATGAGGAAAAAGGATGGTATTTTCCCCTGAGTTTCATCACATGTTCTTTACAGTAAGTGGAAAAAAGTTTATCATCTCAGCATATAAGTTTAAAAAGCCTCCAAACCCAAAATATAGCTGTTCTGGATGAAACACCAACAGCAAAGATTTACATGAGTGCTTACTCACCCAACCTGAGGAGCATAGATCCCCTGTCTTATATTACAGTGGTCTGAAATACCTACTCCAAAGGTTGCAAGTGGGACTATGGAATTTCCATGTTACAATTAATAAAATAAACTGAGCAAACATAACAGGTTTAGGGTCACAATTCATAAATCACTCAAGAAACCTGTCAGATGTTGACATACTAAAAATTTCTAAGTAATTATAATATTTTTAATTTTTTAACAACAGATTGCTTGAAAATGAATGATAAGTACTTTTGATCTCAAGTGTTTTGTAGCATTTCTGTTTATTATTGAATAGCTGATTTCATTGAGATGGCTGTTTATTAAAGGTGCCCAAAATGCTTCATACTAGTAACAGTCTCAATCTAGGGAAGAACATTCTAGTGTTAATGTAAAATAAGAAAATACTACAATAAAAGTCTTCCTAGATATACGCTAAGCAGAATGAATGACAAATGCATTTCTTGTGTCATATTTCTTTAACATGGTCCCATTTGTCTCCCTAAAACACCTTCCTCTCATTCAAACACTGATTTGATTTAAAAAGAGCCATTTCTATTTAAAAAACATACCCAACATAAAAAATGTAGAGGCAGACTGTTACTCAGACATCATGGTAAGAGTACATGTTGAAGGCATAACAGTCAGGACGTGGGGAATTTGACTAAATTTATTGTCAATTAACACAAAGTTCTAATCACTGAATCAGATTTTGAGAAAAAGATGATATGAATAATTAAGTGAACACTTAAGTAAACACCTTTCCTCACTCTTTCCCATACTCAACTTCAGCCAAATACTTTTCCTTCCTTTTCTGAGTCTCAGCTTCCCTTGCTTTCACCACATTGCACTTCACCCCAATTCGTTCAGCAAGGTGACACATGGTGCAAGGAGGTTGGGGCTGTTTGTGTAATGGTTTATTTCTGCCCGATCTTGCTACTTAACTCAGTCTCTTCTGTTTCAACGTGGGTCCTTCATGTGTTGCAGTCCCTTCAGGGATGTGCCTGCCCTCATATGGGTCAACCGCAGAGCACAGTTCTTCAGGCATGTCCGTGCCCTGATGTGGGTTCTGCATGGGTCACAACCCCTGAGAGGTATCTCCTCTTGACATAAAGCCCTTCATTCAAAGAGGTCTTCAGCCATGCCCACAACAATGTCTTCTGGCACATTTCCATATTTCTCCTCCCCTAAGGACTCCCACAGTTTCTTCAGTATGTCCGAGCAGAGATGCTGCGTGCACCCCTCTGACTCACGGCCGTTTTGGCACAGGGGGGCTTAGCTGGGTTTCAGGGCCAGCTGAGCCTGGCTGCCCCTGGCACAGGGCACTGCCATGGCCAGCTTGCATGGAGACACCCCTGCAGCCCCCTGCTAGCAAAACTCTGTAATTTGTGCTTAATAAAGTATCTGACTTTAAAAATCCTCTTACTTTTTTCTTACTCAAGCATCGTAGAAATTATATGCATAAACTGATTAACAATATCAAGAAAAAGGGATAACGTAAGAAGTTATATTGTTTACACAGATGTTTATCTTAGAATTCATCCTAACATTTATAAATCATTTGTGAAAAGAGTGGCATGAGGGATAAATCCAAAGCTGTGTGTATAAATAAGGAATTTGAAATAGTTAAATATAAACTAAAACTATAAATATAAACTAAAATGCCAGCCCATTCCAGATTAGCTTAATTCATAAATACTTCCTTCCTCTCAACTCATCAACAAGCCTAGGAAAGGCACAAAACTGTTTTGCGACATATTCTGAACACAAATATTAAAGACATTTTTGATAAACCGTTACCGTGTAACATTTTCAGGCCAGTAACTTCATAATCCTCTGAAATTTCAACTGTATCTTTTTAAAGCACTCGGGGGCGGGGGGGGAGCACAAAACAATCACTATTTTACCACAGCTTTAAAAAAAAACCAACCAACAGATAAAAGAAAGTTAAAAATAAATTACATACTACAGTTCTACTGTATACTAACTCAAAATTAAGAAAAATCAGGGTCCTACAAGAAGTAATCTGTCACATTGAGTACTGACTCCTTCTGAGCTCCTAAGGAGAAAAAGTAAAAATCTAATTTATATTGTGCATACCATTCATAAAACTACTCTGTTTAGTTTTGCTTTTTTCTTTGGCTAGACTTGCAGTTTGTTTTTAAATACTGTTATCATTTAATTACAGTTTATCAATACTGGCATATAGCCCAGATGATAGGCAATACTATTTACCCATCTTCTCCATTTAATTGAGGATGTAGACTAACAGAAGGAGGAAAACATTTCTCTATTTGCCAAAATCCATTGCTGATATTTCAAAATAGCTTGACGCACTCAAGTCATAGTGATGTAACATATAGCTGACAATCTGAATGCACATTTCTTAAGGTAATAATGGAAACATGGCAATTAGCAGAATAATCATGAAGTTACTAAGGATTAATGGATCCACTTAATGAGAGGAAATGAGAAAATAATTCCAGTTCCTCTGATAAGGCTTTTAAAATAATCATACTTGCGCTGGAATGGATTCATCTATAGCAACAGTTTGCAAGCACTGGGATTTCTGACCAGGCTGTGCTCTGTTGAGTTTTCATTACTAATGGTTATGATTGCTCACGAGGAAGTGCACAACACCTTCTCAGAGATGACAAAGAGAAAATGTGGCATGGGGGAACAAAGCAAGGGTTAACAATGCTCTTCCATTTGAAAGCAAAGTTATTGCTAGCAATAGCTAATTACAAAATTGTCACGACACAGCTGGAGCTCCTTGGCTGACAAACAAAACAGAACAGTCCCAGAAGAAATAAATGGAAGAATTTCTGACAAAGATATGCCTGCAGTGAAGAAGTCTAAGAGGAATTATAAGCCTAGGAGGAAAGATGCTTCAACAAAAGATGCTGCTGCTTTGTGTTTTGGACTACAGGCAGGCTCTGACAAAGGTGCTAAGCTACTTATGTGCTGAAGTCAACAAGATTTATCACATGCCTAAATACAGGCTGGTGCAAACTACCTTCCAGAATCATAGTCATAACCACAATATAGTTTCCCAAATAGGCTCTAGGAAACTCAGGACCCCACATCATTCTTGTTTAACTGGCAAGGGAGTGTGAGGAATGTACCTGTGTTGCCGAGTCCCACCAAGAAAGGACTAATGACTTACATTTAGGAAGAAAGGGGATAATTGAGATTTTTATCCCATTATCCCAGCTAAAGAAAAATACATCTCTTGTTGTATTTTTAAGACTTTGTAAAGCTTGGGCCAGTCATGAAGGATAACCATGCTTCATTATGTAAACCCAAACCATTACACCTTTTGAGATCACCATCAACAGAACATCTTTGAAATCTATGTTTATGGCTAGCACAGAGTTATGATGGCCTTTGCCACCTGTCTCAATAATTCTTTTAACAAACAAGCAAAGTCTATAGACCAGAGATCATTTTCCCCTAATGTTTTCTCATGTATTGTTTATACTATATATTTTGTGAGCTGCAATATTATTAGAGGCCTCAGCAATCACTTCATAGTGTCTACACCATAACTGAACACAGCTTTAATACCCCAGTGAGTACGTATAAATATTTATTCCTTATGTATCACACAAAGGTGGGAATTCTTTCAGCAAATAAGTCTTTGTTGTTCTACTTTTGCAATATGTACCTTCTGCTGAGACACAAGCGCTTGTGCAAAATGCTCTCAGACACTTCTTTGAAAAATTTTGGCAAGTAATTTTTATTTTAAAATTCACTATTCTTTCCATATATAATAGAACGAAAAGTGGGGATTATTTGGGGGTATCTTACCCTACTTCATAGAATTCAAGAAAATAGAGGCTGAAATCAACCAAAGGAGAGGAGAAAAAGATGGAGACAATGCAAGCAATGGAATACATGCCTATCGCTTTAACCCTGTTATTTCCAGCCCTCATCTTCCTTTTGTTTTCTAGATTACATAGAGCAAAAGCAAAAGTGTCACAAAAGTGTAAATTTGTTCTGTTTATTTCTTGGGGCAGAAACCTACAAAACTGCGGGAATGCACGTGTAGCTGATGGTTATTAACAGTGACGTGGACACAACACCTCACACGGGTGAACAGGCCAGAACACACTGTTCATGGGCTGGGGTGGGTGAGCAAACAACAAACACCTTGCTCCAACCCCATACTTTTATGAAAGCTTCAGTAATACAGATAGTAAACCTCAAATCAGCTAGAGTTTCAGAATAATAACGGGGATTATTAATATGCTGAACACAGTATTATTTGTTGGTGCTTCAAGACAATGGATAATTTGGCAGAAATGTTTTTGTTCTGCAAAGAAACAAAAAAATATCATGAGGGATCCTGAGACTGTTTTTAACTGCAGCAAGAAAGCAACATCCAGTCTCTCAAGTGAGCATTTACCTTCACAGAGAAAGTAGTGACTTGAGAATAGGAGAGTTTAGGATTTTGTTTTTAAGACATTAAATACTCTGTACTTAAAGAAAAGGAGGCTAAGATTTCCCTCTCAATTTTTAAAAGCAAAAATAACACTGCCTCCAATAAATGTTATATGATTCCTAATTCTAGCAAAAAATCAGACATAGTAGAAAGTTTTTAAAAGTTCTATTAATTTAAGTCTGTAGATAAACTGAAGAAATCCACCAAGTCTTTTGATATGCTAACAACCAGATTTCCTCTACCAGATGGGGGTATCCAGAGAGACAGTCCCTACTGTTACTGTTTATACAACAAATTATTGTTCTGTTGTCCTAGGGAATATAAAAGTGGGAGTTCAAGGTAAAGCCTAATCTAGATGAAACTTCTCACAAAATTAATAACTCTAATTTATGTTGAAACCCAACATGGAATTAGAATAAGTATTCTCATAATTCAACTCTGAGTTTCCCAGCAGTACTTACAGTGTGCTTTTTGAGTAATAGAATAAGATGATCACTTTTGCCTGAATTTTAGTGGGTTTTTCATTTTGATTCAATTTTCAACCCAGCAAGCAAATATAAAGAGTTTACTAGTCTCTTCAAGGGAAAAAGGTGAAAGTATGATGGCACACAGACAGACAAGATAAAAAGGGGCTGGATGCTAAAAATCACTAAGCACCATTAAAATAACCACATTGTATCTTTGGATTCTCATGTAAAAAAAAAACAAAACAAACAAAAACTAATCTGTATCACCGATATTGGTATTTAAATTTCTGAGTAAGATCCCTAAAGAAACAAAGTTTTCCTTATTTGCACGACATTATGAGCAACATAGCATTACAGAAGAAAGCAGGCAAACTGGGAGCTGCAGACAATATAAACTCCTCCCCAGTATAATGATGCCAGAACTGCTCTGCCTGCCAGAGTTACCTGATGCTGAAAGTTCCCTACGCTTCACAGTATATCTTTATGCCCCAACTTATCCACAGTGGAAGTGGTAATGGAAAATTTAAAGAACTTCAGTCTGAAGTGGCACAGCATGAATCTGATCCAAATCAAAAGAATAAAAATTTGCTAATACAAACAGATCTTGCAATTTATTTTACTTGGAAACAGTCTAGTTTCTACTACACCACGCTATCAGGTAGCACCAGTGCTAATTTTATGGATTCATCTATGTGTACAATGTTTTGCAATTGTATTTTAATCAGTAGTTTCAACAGTCTATCCCAAACCAAATCAATTTTAGGACTGCAGAACACAGGACTGCTTGAAGAGATAGCCTTCATCAGAGACACTTGTGCCTTTATAAAAGCCATGTTTTAGCCTGGACAAAGAACTTCATTTCAAAATACTGTCAACCCAACAGCACTGTTACGGACAATATTCACTCTGTGAAACAGAATAAATAAGACAGACTACTTTTGTTTTACTTAAGCCAGCAAAAAAGAGCTGAGTAATAACTGTGTTATAACTATTATTAATGTGAGCATGAGAGAGAACCATAAAGACACAGGAATCAGATTTCCATCCAATTTGCTATATGCTAAGCAGCTAGCACTTTGTTGAATTAAGTACAGAAAAATCAATTTGTATCAGCAGAAATTTGGCCAAAGTTGTTTTCACAGTTTCCTAAAAACTGAAGTGCAACATTCAATGCTTTAGATGGCACTAGCAGCCCCTTTGGGAAGTTACTATCCTTATACCACACATTTTTCTTCTAAATGTATGTTATACTAAATAAATGGTCATTTTATAAGAACTGGCTAGTTAGAAATTAACTCTTTCATTGTTCCCAAGGAAGAAAAAAAAAAAAGAGTATTAATCACATGGAACTGCAAGCTTATGTTTGATCTTGTGATATTATTGGGAAAAAGCTAACGTCAACAGGCTATAATAGCATCAAGCTGTCTTCTACTCCATTCTTATCATCCCTGGCACATTATTCATCTCAGCAGGTATTTAAAAAACACATTAAATTAAGTCTCTGAAGTGAAGTCTTTATACTTGCTCCAATATTTACTAAAGGTTATTCTCCTGAATGCTTAGCATCATTTTATGGAAAAATCAGACATTTTACACTTTAATGCCTTTTTCTTCTCCTTCTATCACTTCACATTTTTATATTACAGAAAGCTTTGGGCATCACTTTTCCTTTCTCTCTCATTTCAAAGACTTGTTGATACTTAGAAAATACCTCATTCTAAATAGTGGTTTTACTTCTGCAAAAGCATTCAAAAACTTTTCTAACTCTTACAGATGAATCCTGCACTCTGCTTCTTAAAGCTAAAAAGTGTGCTAAAACACTGCAGTTTGGGCAACGTCTTTGCAGGGTCTTTGGTTTTAGGCTCTGAGGTCACTAACAGTTACTAGGAGACTGAATCAAGAGGAAAAAAGGTTGTTCATCTAATACAAAACACATGCACGTACACATAGCTCTGCTCAGCTGTTCTCTGCTTTCTTAAACTAACCTTTGCAAAATAGTTTTCAAACCTAAAATCTACCTGAAGAGAGTATTGAAATCTCCAGGCAATTTTATTTTCAGCTGAAAACTTTTTGTTCTTTTCCCATTTCTTTTAATTTTTTACTTCCCACCTACCCCCCCACACACAAACACCCCACCCCCCCACCCACCCATCCCCCCTTGTCAAAATGAGCAATATCACTTGTAACATTTGTTCTTCAGCATTTGCAATAGCCAGGGATAACAGACATCTATGGCAAACATCAAGCTCTGGTCTGATCAATTGGATCAGATATATGGAAATCACTCGACATACTTTCTTCACGTGTGGTTAAGATAACTTTAAGATCAGCAATAAATTTTTTGAATATGTAACTGGAACGAGTCTGTGAGCCTTCTGATGCTTACATATCACTGCTCCCAGCACTGACTGAATCATGTTACTCATTTGAGACGGCCCCTTGTGATCCTTCCAAGAAGGTGAAAAGTTTTGGAGTCCAGTGAGAAAGGTGATTGACGGCTCTCCCTTTTTGAATATTCACCTTATTCCCAGGTGCCTGGCTTCATTCATAGTTTGGGAAGTGCAAGAAAATTTCTCATCCTGATTAATGCAATTACCAAAAGCAGACTTCCCTGGTATCATCCCTTATCTTCCCTTCTATAACATGTTTTTTACTACATTTCCCCTTTGAACATATATTAGAAGGTTTGATTGTTAGCACAAAACAATTCTTTAATACAGGTGTAGAAATATCTTAACCATGTACTTGTTTTCCAAGATTTTCCGCATTCCAAGCCTAGTCACCAAGATGCTCCAAGGGACATGTTTGCTCTTGGAGGCTTTTGCAGGAAAAGAGTGAATAACAATCTTTCCAGCAATAAGGAACATGTACCAGGAAATGGATGTGGAGTACAGTTAAATATCTGGAAGCCTCCACAGATCATATAGGCACCCACCTACATGTAAGTCTCATTTGATATAGCTTAGCTTCTGTCTTCTCCATGACATTGATACTTTTAACACACAGTCAATGAGATGTTGATACGCTGCTTCCGTATTCCAGCATAGATAAACTTTGAAAAACAGCTTTCTAATTCATCCAGGAATAAGATT
The DNA here is from genome assembly GCF_023634085.1 of Falco cherrug. Classification (NCBI taxonomy): domain Eukaryota; kingdom Metazoa; phylum Chordata; class Aves; order Falconiformes; family Falconidae; genus Falco; species Falco cherrug. Next base: position 40,571,137 of record NC_073700.1, on the reverse strand, counting down.
TATTATACCTTATTCTCAGCAGATTTACAGAAACTCAGTGAAGAAAAACTGAGTAAAATCTCAATATGCAAGAGAGGTCAACCACAAGCTCTTTGCTGCTAAGGGAGACTTCTGAACATTTAGACATTAGTATGATGTCTTTTTTTTTTTTTTTTCTCCCACCCAAGAAGCATAAAATCTACACTACCATTCTATTCAAGTCTTAATACAAAACAATCTTGCATTTTTATAGATGTTTGCGTGTTTATCATGATAACTGGCAGTCACTGTAAAGTGTTAGTCCAAGGCAAAGACAGAGACCTATGAAAAATTACTACACTTGAACTGAACAGAATATGGTGTGGGTGACGGTAACACAAAAGTTCTCTTTCTCTTAATTACTTGTGTCTGCTTCTTGCTGTAGTAATTAGGATAAGACAAATAAGTAATTTGCTCATAGATAGACATTTACCAGCAAAAAAATTACTTGTTTACAAGGAGAAATGTAGCAGTAAGATATGCTTTACACTTTACACTAGGGATAAGCAGCAAAAATGGAAATTGTATAGAGACAAAATTGTTTCATAAGAAATAGAAATGAAACATAAATTTGAAAATAACCATTATTTGAAAACAGAAAAGGAAGCCTAATGAAATAACATCACACAATTGAATTTGATTATTTCAAAACCACCAAGAAAGACAGACTGAGTCACATTTATAATTTGGATTTCCTGTAACCTTGCCAAAAGGTGTCAAAATCTATTACAATTGATGTTTGGCTCTTATTGTATGTTGCATTCTAAGACTCAGCTTTATGTATTTGTTGACAATACAACAGAATTCTGAAGATGTATCTCTGCATGTATATATACAACTGACAAACAAAAGTTAAAATAACTGATGCCTAGTATTTACTAAAAGTATGAGCTGGGTACCTCATCTACCAGGAACAGCACAGCCCCTCTTTCTGGTGTGAAGATAAGCAACAGGCTGAAGAGCAGGACTCCTAGGTCCACTCATATCTTACCCTTTTTTGTTGAATTAGTATCAAGGGCATCAGTTTGTGTGTAATTTAATTACATTCATCTGTAAGCTCTCCACATGGCCACAAGCTAAAACTAAACAGTCCAGTGAGACTCCAATGGCAAATATGTACTACATTTAATCAAGTTTAATTTCCAAGTTAGTAATAGGTATGAGTGATGAATGACCCCCAAACCAGTCCGTGAGGCTCCCCAGACAGTCAGAATGAAACCCTAGGTGCATTGCCTCTGGTCTGCCCCACCCTACCTTCGCAGCCAGTTTCAACTTGGAGCATATTCCAAATCTAGAACAGATTGTGATTTCTACAAACCAAGCCACTGCTGCCAGGTGGAACAAGTCACTTACAGAAGCATCTTTGACAAGTAGAAAATGTAAATAAGCACTAAAATTTGTTTTTCCAAAAGTGCCCTGGTCAATTTCAATTTAGTTTTCCACCTGTCCCTGAAGCCTCACAGAGCTGTGTTGCATTTAGCTAGTAGTATAAATAAAATGAAACATTCTTTCAGCATTACAGAAAGCATAGTCAAAAAGGCCATCCTCAATAATGAAATAATCTACCACTAATTTAAGAATCTACCTCAAAAACTGCTCTCAAGCTGCAAATTTCTTAATTATAAAAATCAATACTCAAGAAATCACCTCAGTGATATTAGCACACAACTGTAATCTTGGAAACATTATAAAACAAAGTACTTTGTGATCTTGAGTTATGTACATCCTTTAGGGAACATTATAAAGGCAGATTTTTAGAAACTGAAAAAAGACTTTAATTGATCTTAGACCTAAATACAGAAGTATTATAAAAATCAAGATGCATCCAGGGACTTCAATAAGCTATGTAGAATCTTTTGGCACAAACATGACAGTAATTTTTATTTTAAGATTTTATGAAAACTTCAAGCTAAATAGAAATCTAGCTTTCATACTACTAGTGCTTATTAAAAAAAGAAAAATAATTTCCCCCACCCTGCAAACAAAATTTTCATTGAGTACCTCAAAATGACCCCAAGCAATCTTTCTTTTACTCTCATTTTTCAATAGCTGAATACAAGATATAATGCAAAGGATCAGTTTAATGCATTGGCACACTTCAGTGTATCATCTAAAATCTAATATTTTGAGACACCACATCTATTAACTATCCAGAAGCTACGAGAATGATAAAGATGTAGGACCAGACTATCAATATAATGGTTTAAATAAGGGCATACTAATTATTTCAAATGCTTCCTAATTCACCATTGCTTACATCCAGGTCTGAAGCTCAAGATAAATTGAATTAGTTTAGGCAAGTTTATGCTTCCTTCATCTGAAATTTCATAAAATACTGTTTCTTCTTGTTTCAAGAACATGTAAAACTTTCCTATAGAAATTATGCAGATTAATTGATAGGCCCTTCTCAGCTAGTAGATAAACAAGAGACCCATTCCAGTTCTGTGCTTTGTTATTGAAAAAGAAACCTCACACCTCATAAATGAGTATTAATTCTGAAGGGTCTTTCCACGCTGATAGCGTGCTTTAGACCTAAGAATTATTTTTACAAAAATCAAGATATTCTTGCAAAACTAATGATTTGGAGTAAATTTGAACTCCCGTCTTCTTTTGTGAGTACTGCTCATAGGAAACAGAGGAGAGACTACAGGTGTTTTTTGAATAAATAGTAAATGCAGAAATTACCAGCTAGTGCAGTAAACATTGTGGGGAAAACCACAGTTCAGACATTTATTTATAACGAAGTTTAGATACCAGCTATAAGCCATTTTCAGAAGCTGTCCTTATCTATATATCACACGTAAATGTTAGAATTCTTACAGCTAAATACTTATGAAGGCAATCTAAAGAGTGCCTTGAATAATAACACTAAGTGAAGATTTCACACTGATAAAAGTACACCCTTTAACTAACTGCATTTGTCACAAGAATAACACAGTGATTTAACATAATCAGCTTTAAATTACAATGTTCCCACAGCATATGTAGATAAACCAGAACTATTAATTCAGATTTTCCAAAGTACCAGACACTTACATTTAGTTAAAACAACAACAAAAAAAAGGTCTAAAGAGATGTTAAAATTGTGTTTCCCCAATTTAGCAATATACAATTATGCAGTTAAAAATACCTTGGTACAGAACTGAAATGAAACGTTAATACAAACAGCAAAATTCCCATCTCAGCAGTAATGATCTATTTGATGGATATTGCATCTCATTGTATCAATTAGATCGTTAATAAGGTTTTCTATAAGCCTATTCTGTTAATTAAAAAAAAGGTAATAAATTGGTGAATTTCTTCCTTTAGCTATTTATCATCTAGAAGTAATAATATATTATTGTGAGAATTTTAAATCATAAATGGAAAAGAACATTTTAGATTTTCAGATGTCAGTCAACCCTGTATATCCAAGAAGTAATAAAATAAAATAATAAAAAAAAAAGGATCAATTTTTTGCATTTTACTACTAACAGACTGAGAGCTATAGCTGTGACTTTGAGAAGGCAGACCTTACTGGCATGTCTGCAAAATATTTTGGTTCCCAGAAATCACTGGGGACACTTTCTGCCTATCCTAGCAAGATTTATTAAATCGTGTGCTAAGCAAGTAGAGCTGTGACAGCCTCTAAAGATGGTGTGTATTCTCCTACATGCCTGATAAGCTGACCAAGAGTAGATTCGGAGTTCAATCACCCTTCTTCAGAAGGCTAACCCTGAAGCTAGCTAAAGATTCTCTTAGTCTTTCGCACCCCTCATTATTTTGGAAAACACAAAACAAAACGTGAACTACTGCAATTTATCTTACGTCCTTAACTGAACACAGATTTTTAGACATGCAATTAGCATTCAGCAGCTTTGAAGGCAGGTTTAATAATTAAAAAAAAAAAAAAAAAACCAAAAAAAAAACCAAACCAAAAAACAGACTATTTAAATAATCAAACCATTAACTTGACTGCCCCCATTTAGTTTTAGTATCATAAATAAGATTATCCAAATGCCAGAGATTCCAAAAACTTGCAAGACAGACAGCAGCATGTGGAAACAAAACTTTCAGTATACAGCCTAACCCTTCCAAAACCTGAATGTTATCTTCAATGTTGCCAAGTGCGACTGAGTGAGAAGTAGTTCAGCCAAAGATCCTGGAGGTGCTCCCAAAGGACCCGACCGTGGACTGAAGCAGCGGCACCTGCACAACTAACCTCGCCAGCCACAAACCTCCTGACACTCTTTCAGAGAAGAGCACATATGGTGGGGTGCCCTGGCTAGGAAAACAAGTTTGGGAAGACACAGCAAAAATGTTGCACACTCACAGATCTTGTGACTTACTCCCTCAAAGCAACAATAATCCCACTAAAGGGTCACTTTATGCATGTCAACAACCAATGGCCCACGTTTCCACACTGCTCGGAAGGGAAGAGCGCTTTGTGATAAGCCAGTGAAATGCCAGGACAAAACACGTGACATGCCTGGCTCAGATGGATAACTGAATTTCCAGGAACCATTTATTTTGTACATACAATATGTCTTTCAGTATAAAAGTATTCACTAAATTACATTGCAATGCACAGGATTTTCCACAACATCAGACTGAACGATGTGGGTTTGTGCATGCAGCCTCCTGTGTAGCCTGGTGTGGTCAGGCGTCCTTGGAGAGCTGGAGCTGCTGAGCTCGTTCCTGCATCCCCTGGCACAACTTCTAATTGTCCTCAGTCACCCTGGGGACCACTGTTTTTTTAAATGTATTCTAGTTATGACCTTAAATGACCTTATTATTGGCAACTAGAAACCTTAGAGTAAATTAAAATAATAAACAAGTATGACTTCTCAGAGGATCAATAGGAGCTGCATAAAATATCTTACTTTAAAGCATTATTCTTTCATTTAAGTTACAGTTTACCTTCTGGGAGAAGAATGTGTATTATTCAGTGGGTATGATAAAGGCAAAAATACCTAGATACACAACAAACTAACTTTTTTCTCTTTTTTTTCAAGTAGCTACTCCTATGATTTTGTAGTCAGAAATTTAATAATGCCTATTACCTTTGCTTTTGTACTCGCTGCACACATCCTAGATGCTTTCTTGTACCACTCTTAAATTTTAATGTATTAAGGAATTATATGCTTAATTACTTAGAGTACCACAAGATCTTTCTGCTTAAACATTCAGCAATTTCAAACATAAAATCTATCTTCTATTTGGATAGTGGCATTCGCTAAATTAGTGGAATATATGAAATGTTTAAAAGCTGTTTACTGGATATGTAGCTTGCTAATATCTCCAAAGCACCAAAACACAGAAAAGATACTTTTTTTTTCTTAGTTTTGAGAGACCTTCACTAAACTAATGGCCTTGTTTTTTTACTGTAACTGAACTAGCATTGTTTGCTAAAAGACAGAGCAGTCAGTAGCTGGCCCCAAAGTGACTAGAAACTGACAACATTCATATTTAATAAGACGCTATAGCAGAAATATAGCATGCATTCGGTACTTCTATAGGGCAGCAATATTCATTATTCTACAGATTATTCCTTAATACATATTTCAGAAAGTCAAAGTGGAAAAAAATCAGAATTGTACATACTGCGCTTTTGATAGTTTAAAAGCACTTTTGTTTTCTGACCTATGATGAATTCTTACGTTGTTTTCATTTCTGATGCATTTTAATGCCATTATGGGTTTGAAATTCATCTTTTGGTCAGTTTGAGAGGATGAAGATATCTGATGTTTTGTTAGTGTGCATAAACAAGTTAAAAGTAGATTTCCATTAGCACATACAGAGAGCTGACACTTTATTATTATTATTGTTCCAGATACTTCAGATAACTCCATATAAATATGATGATTTACTGAATGGTATCAAGAACAAATTGTCAAGCATGCTCACAAATTCTCCCTTCTGAAAGTCAGGGAAACTGACTGCTGGGCTGTCATTGTTCTCACTTGCATATGGTAATGTCAACAGCAAAGAGCTATTTGAGAAACAAAAAACCCTATTATCCCTCTAGTAGCATCTTTTTTTCAGTTGATTTGTGTAGCTGTGCAAGTAACCTTAAATTAATCATAAAAGATAGTGGGTTGAGTTAATGCAGCTGCTCTTTAGCTCAGACATAACTATAAGTTAAGATACAGGCAAACCAAGTACCACCCATTCGAACCGCTGTCCCTGCTCTGGTGGGATGGGGGAGAGAATGGGAAAAATAAAGTGAGAAAACTCATGCAATGAGATAGAGACACTTTGGTAGGGAAAGCAAAGGCCGTGCACACAAGCAAAGCAAAACAGGGGTTCATTCCCCACTCCCCACAGCAGGCAGGGGTTCAGCCATCCCTGGGAAAGCCGGGCTCCATCGCACGTAAGGGTGACTTGGGAAGGGAACCGCCATCACTGCAAACATCCCCCCTTCCTCCTTCTTCCCCCAGCTGCATATGCTAAGCATGACGCCATATGGTATGGAGCATCCCTTTGGCCAGTGGGGGTCGGCTGTGCCCCCTCCCAACTTCTTGTGCCGCCACACCCCCCACACCACCCCCCCCCACCCCCCCACCCCCCCGGCTGCTTGCTGGTAGGGCCTGAGGAGCTGAAAAGTCCTTGACTTAGCACAGATATTACTTAGAAACAACTAAAACCATCGGTATGTTAATAACATTTATTGTCACACCACATCCAAAACATAGCACTGCACCAGCCACTAAGAAGAAAATTAACTGTATCCCAGCTGAAACCAGGACTTCAGAAGCAGTAGTTAAGAAGCATGAAGGGGGCTGCACTGCAGCTGCTGGGCTGACCATGCCAAGTGCAGCTGGGAGAGGGATGCAGAGCAGGGCTGCAGAGCTCGGCTGGGGTGGCACCTCGCATGGCATGTGGGGAGCCGCGTGGGAACACATCCAGCTAAACCCCACCTCCCCCACGGGAGAGGAACTAGTACTCCAAGGAAATGCTTGTGACCCTGAACTGTGGGGATAGGGTGTAGGGGTGTGGGTGTTTAATCAGAAATTTGATTCCAGATCCTTTCTAAAGACTGAAAAAATTAATTATATAAATACAGTTATACCTGATGCCAGAAACAGAACCTTGGTATCCAAAAAGAGTATTCAAGCTCTTAAGGAAGAAACACATTAAAGCCCAAAAAGCCCAAAGGCCAGGACCAGTCTCGGCAGTGGTGTGTGAATTTAAAAAAAGAAATCATCTTCCTAGATTCAAAAAATCTTGATGTACCTACATGCAGGCAAGAGAAAGATTTTTTTCCTCCACCTCTGAGGCACATCAAAGCGAAAAATGAGTTTTGCCCATGGAAAGTGTTTTGGAATAAAAACTATTTCAGGACAAAACCAAACCCTGCTACAGGGTTCTACTCCCAACCACTGTTACATGAGATAACAGAAGCGTTTTGGAATCACATCATCGTCTCCCTTACCAGGTGAATGAGTAGACAGGGCTGTTAGTCTGTAGTGAAAATGAAGATACTGAATATGTGCTCTCATTTTAATGAGCTGTTAATTCATATCTCCTAGCCAGGGCCTTTTATTACAGACTGTAAATCTCAGACAGACAAGGAGTCGTGAGATTTTGAAATTGCCTTGTAAATTAGTTACTGGTAATGAAATCATTTAGTTTTTGAAGGGATGGGATTGTGAGGGCTTTCCATGTTGAAATAATTATTGAGTATTACTGAAGCAAATAATTAAAATGTGCTATATAAAAACTCCCATAATAATATTCACACAATTTCCTTTTTTTTTTCTTTTAAATTTCTCCATTATGAGACTTATTATTGATATGTGAAGGTAAAAAATATGACTGTCAGAACCAATGTCACATTCATTGTTTCAATTTTTATAAAAGATGTAGTAAATGACGTATATGATTCAAGAGTGATTCACCTTCACCACATAATCTACCAAGAGTCTTATATTTCTGGGATTTTTAAAATATGGCCAGATAAAAGGTTATTTTAAACACCTTATGATAGTCATAGATTGTAAATTAAACTTTGAGGTGGTGAAGTTATGAAAATGCAAAGTCGTGTTGGATGCTTTATCAATGACATCTCAAATTAGACTTCAGGTTCCAAATATTACCAATAATACCAGTGCTGATGAAGGGGGACTATAAACATACAGTTTAATGTGGAGAAAAAAACAGCCCTTCAGGTAATATATCCTCATTCAGGTTTCTTTACTGCTGTTTGGAAACAAAAGAGGTAGAGAGGAGTGCTTTGGATTAGACTATCACTTACAAGTGATTCCTGTCATTATCCTGACCCATGAGCTTTTTTATCATATTTTGTCCCCCTGTTCTGTTGAGGACAGGAAGCGAGAGAGCAGATGGGTGGGGGTCTGGCAGCCAGCAAAGGTCAACCCACCTTCAACTGAAATTTAAGAATTCCATAATTCCATACTAAATCAAATCCATTGCACTTATTCAATTGTCTTATATGTGAATATTGATTTTGCATAAAATAGGAAAGTCATAAAACTAACAATGATAAAAGTAATATGCAGATCTTAACTTCAAATGATCTGGAAAAGATCATGTAGAAAAAATGCCAATAAGTTCAATATCTTTGATAAGCATTTCAGATTGATCTTTCATTCCTAAAATGTTTACTTTTTAAGTGAAGGAAAGAGAGAAAAAAAATCAGCATTGAAAGAATCTAATTTTAGATTATTTTGCTCCAACACTCTGGGGAAAAAATACCTTTTCTGTCTGTACACAAATCCACTTCTGCACTGTAAAAGCATAATGAAAGTAGCTAACTTAACACAAAAAAAAAAACCCTCTCATCCTGTGAAATCTCTAACAAAAATAATCCTCCCCCCTAATATTTGAAGATAGCTGTTTGAGTACATAATAATACTCTAGTGAATTTCTGACATTGAAGTATGGCCAGGATTTCCCCATCTGTTAGCGTGAGATAAGTTCTGATTTGATGTGATAAGAGGTTTTCTCATGTTCATAAAACAGAGGTTACTACTGTGTTCCCAGCTCAAAACATAATTTCTAGATGTGAATTACTAGGAATATTATTTACCTGTTTTCAGCGCCTCTGAGCTAGAAGTTGACTTCTATATATGGAAATAATACGATAAACAAATACGGACTAACTACCACAAATACATTATTTCTATCAATTAGAAAACCATTTCTTAATGATAGTAACTAATATGTAATTCTAGTTAAGGAACATTAAAATTAGTTTTTGTCATTTCATCCATTTGTTTTTGCAGAAATCTTTAAATGATGCTTTATGGTGAGTCTCTGTTACAGAGTGTTTTACTCAACTCATGACTATTCAAATTTAATCTGATCTCCCACCTGCATATGGTTAATTCCCTGAAGGAATCAAGATGTAAGAACTCAGGGATCTGACCAACCGCAGATCTGCGTCTACTGACATCTTAACACATTCCTTTTTTACCTTACACTTTCCCCCATTTACTCCGATAAAAGAAAGAATAAATTCAAAGAACACCCTTGTTAGATTTTTAATACAACCCCCAGAACTAAAAATTCTTAAGTGATGATTGCTCCTACCCATATGTACAAATCGTGGTTTAAAAATGCTAAACTGTATTATAAGATTACAAAGATTTCTACAAATAAGGTCTACTGCAAATAGAACCTATCTGTCTGGGTAGGTTCTTCTCAGCAGTACCAAAAGAACTTGATCTTCAATAACATAATCAAAATGTTCAAGTACTTTTACCATGAAGCTGAAAAATTTATTTACTAACATATTTATGTTATGTTCTTACTTCATTTTAAATTACTATGTATGTAAATCTAATCTATCGTAACTTATTTTTATGGACTGTAAATTCCAAGACTCTCTTAAATTATACATACTCATCCTTATTATACTGGTTATTATCACACTTTTCAAAAGCAGAATGTGTATTTCTCAAAGAAGATATTCAAATCTAGAGTTTTACATTAGTAAAATTAAACTTATGCTCTTATAAACATGTATTATATACCCAACCTGTAGAAACTGTACATATAAAACATGCAAAGTAGCACAACTGGTCTATGCTTAAGGATTAGACAATCCAAAAAGAGAATAAATAGGTTTAATGGCATAGTTTTTTGTAAATTATTTCAGACCAAGACCAAAAAGGCATGACTTCAACAAAAACATAAAGGTCTGCTGAAGAGCATTTGACACCTTTGCTCTATAGTCAGAACACAATCAGAGAAATGAAGCTGTTCTTATGACAAAGGTGACTTTTAACCTTATCACAGCCTACAAATGCAAGCTTAGCATTTACTTTATTTCTCTTCAAATAACAGCTTTGTCAATAGCATAAGCATCCAGCATCCAATAACACAGTGAAGGGAACTGTCAGGTGTGATTTCATCATTGTTTGGATAAGCCTAGGAAGACTGCAGTCTCTTAACAGAAATCAATAGGTAGCTAATGAGCACTTCAAGGCATGAAAGGCTTGAGCCAGGTAAAGAAACCCAAGGAAAGTAATTCAGCAGTTAAGTAAAACCCTGAAACACATGCTTAAGTCTTATTTATCTTATGGGAATATCAATACAGGTTTAAAGCTGCATGATTTTCTGCATAAGCATGCCTAAATATAATTTTAAACTCTGAAGTACAAGCCACTGACTGTGCTTAGCTTAGGAAGTGTTTGAAGTAGGTTACCTTATTTGAAATTGGAAAATCCTGCTGAAGTTCAGGCCACCTCCAAATATTAGAGGAAACTGACAGAAACTAAAGGATCCTCTTACTAAACATGAATTTATAATTACCATTCATATTTAAAAATTATTTCACACTAGGTCATACCGTACCTTGGTTCAACTCTAACCAGAACAATACCCCTAGTATTGTGGGGTACCATATTTGTTTCCCCTCAAAGATGTCTTTGTCAAAAGTGTTCCCAAGTTTAAAGTTGTTTGTTTTTTTTTAACGTTGAGCTCAATCTCAATCTGGGATTTGAAAGTCAAATTGGATTCTTCTCCTTTTAGGCCATTACTGATTGTAGTAAATATTTTTTTTCTTAACCTGGATTTGATTCCTGATGTAACCTCATTTCTTCAACTAAACTCTCAGATAAACTAATACAGAGTTATTTCCATTAACTTAACGCTTGCTTTTATGCAATTAACTAGACCACAAAAATTTTCCTTAAACCAGATAAAAGTCTAGCAATACGAACAATTAAGTGTTAAACTAAGCTTTAAGGAAAAATGTTAGATTACCTGCTTTTGATATTTTCAAATAAAAGTGTGATGCCCTTCCGGAATACTTGTGTTACACAAGCTTAGATTATCACAGCATACATAGCAGTAACAAAACCAAGCAAGAACTTGTTTTATGTTAAATTATATGTGTATAAAAATAACACAATTTATTTTGGATAAACTTTCGGTCTAACCAAGTCCCTTCTTTAGAGATTATTCCCTTTTTGTTTCCCCATTTACAAAACAGGCAGGCAGGCATGTTTCTTGAAACACAAAGGGAAAGTGTTTCTTTGTTCTCTAAGTCATTTTCTGCCCTGCCAACACTTAAACCGGGAATTTTCTTACACTTTTTTTTTTCTCTGGCCCTTAATCTTTTGTCTGTCTAATTACCCTTGCAGAGTTCCTTCATCTTTTTTGTTGTTGTTTGTTTGTTTGTTTTTTCTTCCTATTACTATTCAACATTCTTTAATAAGTCTTAAACTCTATCCATCCCCAGATTCTAAGACTGTTGTTTGGCAGTACTGTATCTACCATAAAGGTTTCCTTGCACCAGGTCAGCATCACAATTACCACCAGACGGGTAACACAGATTTTGAATAAACCTGTTCTGTTCAGATTTGTTCAAAGTAACTTTTAATTAATGGGCTATATACCAACTCAGGCATTGTTTATCCATACCAGTTATCTTTTATGCATTGTCATGTAGTTCTCTACCCAAAGTGAGCATAAAGCTGATATAAGAGCATCAACCAGCATGAATCAATATCAAGCTTCCTAGTTAACTTGGTAAACACATAATTGTTTCATTGTGCCTCATTCACGTCAAAACCACAGTCTTCCAGCTATGTACAATATTGCTGATCAGGAACTTACATCACAAGAGGGTCACCAGACCACTGTCCTTTGTAAACAATTTTTCACCCCATTTGACAGCACAGAGATATATAAGTCTGAATATGCATATGTACGTGATGAAGAAAGGCAAAATAATAAAACCAAAACCTGTAAAAGGATAATAATGGAATAAGAAAGAAGAGTTCTGTATAATCACTTTTCAGAAGAGAAATGCACTGTAAACCTGATACCAAAATCAAGAGGTATTGCTATGACTGCTTTCTCTAGAATATCTCTGGTTTTCCCGGCATTGTTCTGGATAACCACGAGTTGGCTGAAGTAACTGGCAAAGTACAACAGGCAATGAAAACCTGCTCATATAATAACTTAGGAACAAGTTTTCCAGCCACACTAATACTTAAACTGTTATAAACAAATGATCTCAAAGAAGCACAGGATAACCTCAGTGGCATGAGTTTACACATTTTCATCTTACACACCAACTATTTGGACACTTATTTTCTCACAGTTCACACTATCAGAGGCATGCTTTCTTCTACAGCTACTTACTTTTTGCTTACATTTGTGCAGAAGACCATCTCCCACTCAGAACTAAGAAAAGGAAGTGGCCATGTCCCAGCTTTCAACCACTGGGAAGCAATGATTATTGTGAAATAAGAGGAAACTGCAAAATACGCCAAGGAAACTGTAATGGCTTAAAATTTCTTAGGCTTTACCAGGAAGTCTGTCATCATTTCCTATTCATTTATCATAATGAGCACTAATCTTATCTATCAGCTATATTGTGTAAACAACAAATGCTGCAGGAAAACAAAGGCTTACAAATTGCACTCCATGCTCCTTTACTTTTAAAGGTCTACTAAAATGTATACTTCATTTGATAAGGTTAATGGGAGGAAAATATTTACCCTGGTTTAGTTTGTTAGGTTCCAGAGAGGTATCAAGGAGAGTCTTTGGACTGAAGACCTTTCCTTCTGAGTTCTCTTCATTAGACTGTACTTCGGCATATAAAGATCTATGACGTGACTACTTGTACCAGGGACTTGAGTTCTATTAACATCCGATGGGTGATGTAGCCAGCTAGTTAGCAGCTGAGCCATGCTGCAGAAGTCTGTCAGCCTGAATGTCAATTACACAATGTCAATAAGTAACACAAACAGCAACAGTCGTCATTTATGCTTGGCGACAGAGCTTCAACAGCTCAACAATAAACTGTATGGACCATTTATTCAATTATAAATATTTCAGAAAAGGACTGGGTTTTAAAGAAATGAGAGACAAAGGAGGTTTAAGATTGGGAGTCAGCTAGAATGCCTGTGCTATGTAAGTCTACCCAATAACTGTGTTTTCTGAGTGTACATTGAATAACAATTCAATTTCTTAGTGCCAGTCCTCAACCACAGAAACTCCTCAGTGTTTCTTTTTTTCAAAGGCTCCATCTCTAGAATTGTCACTGTCTCTTCCCTTTTAATTTGCAAGTAAAATTAGGAAAGACGAACTATTAAGCAAAGCAATGAAAGGAAATATGGTCAAAAATGACAACTTTACAGCTTGTGATTATCTGTTAAATAATGAAAGAAAAGTATTACCTATGAGAAAATTGGATGCAGCACTTGGGTAGGGGTTTCACTCTTACAAGTCTTTACAAATGGGGATCAAACGAATCTGAATATTATTATATTGTTAAAATGTATTCACCTTTAACACAACTACTTATTTACATTTCTTTGTAGCCAAAATACAAAGTAGCATTTCTCAAAATATTAAGGAAGTTGTATCAAAATATCTATTCTGTTAAATAATTTTTACTTTTTTAAAAGTTCTAAACTACTGAAGTCTTCAAAGACAATGCAAGTTATTCATATGAAGCATTTTTGGAATCTGAAATTTAATATTCAAAATTACACTGAACTCTTTCGATGGTCTGTTCAGAGAAAGCGACAGTTCCCTTAAACAAAGCTACAGGTCAAGTACATAGAGAAGGCACTGTGAATTTATATTAAGCGAATTTTAGGTTTGAGTCTTCAACTGATTCGAGTAAAAAAAGTGATTCCCTAATTTACAGGAAAACTGTATCAAAACTTGAAATTAATCTCAGCTCTTCTGAGATCAGCATCTGAATCCCATGATCTCATTTCCTTTTCCCTCCTGTTGCTTTACTTCAGGATCTTTTCCCTGCAGTGATGCTTTGGGATGCTTTTTCGTTTTTTTAAGACTATAATAAAATGCCAAGAATTTAAACCTTATTTATATATATATTTTGACATTCATATCCAATGCAGGTACTGAACACACACTGTTATGTATCAACCTCTGATCTCCAATATTTACAAAGAAAACCATGATTATTGCTCAGATGTAGAGTTCATAATTTAGTTATTTATGACTCTCCTCAAAAACACTATACCAATAGCAAACAGTAATTTATGCTGGTAGTAAATACTTACGTTGTTATATGTGTACCATTAACCTTTATCTTGATGATTCACAGAGACTTATTAGCAAACCAATCTGCTAGCTTAGACTTATTAGAAAGTTAGCAATCCACTCTGATAACTGGGAAGGTACTGTCAGGGTGAGACGCAAATGATCTGATAGCTACCCACCCCCCAAAATCCTCCAAAACAAACAAAAGAATGCCCCTAAAACATACACGGCCAAAATTAATAAAAAAGGACAGTAAAGTCAGTTTTATATGGGTAATTCTTTCCATAGTCAGTAGAATACTGTAAGTGTAGAAAACTAGAAACTCTTCCTTATTGATATTTATACATTTTTAAAAATAGGTATTAGGACAGAGGGATAAAAACAGTAGAAAATATAGATATGCAAACATTCTTAAATTCAGAATGCATATAGGCATTAAAGTCCTGTTCTTCAAGCAATTAATATGACTCTTTAGACATATATACAACCAATTTTTAAGTTATTAAATAAAGCAACAGACTTACATGCTTTATTCCAGGAGTATTGCCAAATATTATCATTAAGATTTATCAACACAAAAATCTCACATCTTATGCTTCAAGAATGTGCTGATGGAAAAAACAAACAATCAAAAAATTCCTCTGTGAACAAAAGAACTTCTAATTGCTTCACAGGCAAATGCTTCTGTATCTCAAAAAAAAAAAAAAAAAAAAAAAAAAAGCAAGCAAAATAGGTGTTCACACATTTTAGTATAAACTTTTTGGTATTTAATTATTCTACCAATAAAGACTTACGAGTGCCTAATACTCAGAATGTACACTTTTCATACACTACAAGGACAAATGAAAAAGGAATGGAAAATGGAAACATCTGTAAGAAAAAATTGTCAAAAACATTTGTTCACCAACAAAATAAGACATTATAAGGTAAATTCCATAACTTCAGAGATTAACAATATCTAACACCTCAGATTTTGACCAATGAAATGGCAGTCTAGCCATGGACCTGTTCAGCCTAAGCATCCATCAATAGCACAAGCAAAGCAACTGTATTTGTCTATACACTGAGGCTTCAGCTTTCCACTAGGGTGAAAGTGGCCATCCCTAAATCATGCTCCTAATGCAATTTTTTGAAACACAACAATTAAAGTACTTTCTGTTTCCTCAGTTGTTAGGCAACTCCTGCTTCTAGTGCCATGTCATTGTCCTTGTTTTCAGGTACACTTAATTTCTCCAAATCAGAAAACATTTGTTTCCCAGTTTATGTCTTTCATCTAGCAAAAATAAAATTAAACAGTTTTAGGCTTTTGCTCTTTCTTTTGCCTTTCATATTTGAATGTGAGCATCTCCTGAAGCTGAATTGCCTTTCTCATTTGCCCAAATCCTATTGCCAAATTACCTATTCTAAAATAACTCACATGATCAACAGACAGAACAAATTTAAGACACCTTTTGCCAGTATCAATTTGCTTTCAAGTCAAAATTGGTTTCAGTCCAAGGAAATGTAGATAGATGATTTTTGGCAGGCATAAATTACAAGAACAACAAAACATAAAGCAAATCTTGATGGTCAGTAAGGTCACTTTTTGTGGGTAATGTGGCTCTTCACAAATGATGTTTGCAAATTATTGGCAGAAGGATGTTTTTAGCTAAGATTTTATTTGTATTTACAATATATTTGATACCTAGTGCATTTCCATTCTAGGCTTTTAGAGGTCACTTCATTTGTGGAAAGACAGAACTCTTGGTGTTATTAATGGCAAATGGGGTGCAAAAAGAACAAAACAAGTACCTAAAACACAAGTTTGACAAACTGCAAATTTCTCATTTGGAGTAATGTTAAATCTAGGTAAGTATATTAGAGTGTAGCAACACTGGCAACCTTGAGATCCATCATATGTCTCAACAACAGGCCGATACATTTCTTACAGAAGGTAGTTCCCCTTCCTCAATGGTAACATTACAGCTACGTTTAAAACATAAAAGAAATGCTAACATGTCAAACTTGCACCACGTAGGAATTCATTCACATGTTCAATTTTAATTATGATATATCAACTCCTGTATTCACATGTACATGTATATACATACATATCTGTACACCGGCATAAGTTAGTGTCAGTACATGCATGTTACCTGTTATATTAATGTTACAACACACTGGCCTGTTATCCATGACTGGTCTTGTATAACTTGATCTATGCAAGTATGATCAGTTTAGAAAACAAATCAATCAAAGTTTATTATTGAAAAAGTTGGTGAGCAACTATGAAGTTTTCAATAAATTATATTACTGTATATATGGTAGATATCATAATCTTTACAGGCTATGCACATTCTTAAGGGATAAAAATAACATATGCAACTGTTTGCACACATTCATACATTATTTCCTCGTAACTGTATTCTAATCCTTATCTTTATATTGAACTCAATACAGCCACTAAATGTACAGGAAAATTATCTTTTAAAATATTAGAAAATTGAAAATTCTTGTCTTCAAGGCAGTTTTGGGCAATGGCTTCTGTATGTAGTGAATAGAACAGAAGAAATACTGGGGGGAGTAGTTAAAGGTTCTTTTAGACATCAAAATAAATTAAATATTTTCATTTTAATATTTTTGTTGTTAAAGAGAAATTTTTCAACAGTAGGGGAAGGAGATTCCGAGACATTTTAAAATCAAATTCCTTTAATAGATTTAATTTGACTTTAAAAATATACTCAACAAGTAGCCTGTTAAAATTTATACTGAAAAGTATAAATAAAATACTAAATAAAAGTCAGCACTAACTTCCACAAATAAAAGATACTGTAATTAAGCAATTACAGTTATAAATAATCACTTCATACCTGTAATGCAATCAATTAATAAAAATACTCCTAATTTGGGAACAGGAGGTGGAGCATAAGGAGAGCAAATTCACAAAATACACTCACAAAAACCTCTGATACTTTAAACCACGTGAATTTGGTAGGAGACAAAGCAATATAAAACCTCAGTGAAAGGTTTTGCCATGTGTCTGTAAAAAAACCTTTCCTCCCATGTTAACTGTCTCATGGTAGTCTCCTAACTTCACTTGAATCAAAAATGGGGAAGGAGAAATAGTATCCCAACAGTTAAAGTAAAGTAAGCATATCAAAATACATGCAATGGGCTTATTAGTTCAGTTTTGACAGGTTGCTAAACGGTAACTCAGAGCGAAGAGCTGAAAACATTCCACAATTAATTACCTCGATATGCATTGCCTGAGCTAAAGCCTGCAAAAGAACTGCTGACAGTACAAAATTCGCATTCCAGTGCTCCTCCCGCCTCTCCCAATTTACAGGAGAATAGGAAATCATGAACAATTGATACACTCTGTTAGCTCCTATCATGGAGGGTGAGCTCACATGTAGCCTTAGGGGTATCTTACACAGTTTAATGCTGAAAATAAAAGGTAATGTTCTTGGCAAAGAGCTGGGGGGATTAAATTTGGAAGGCTTGAAGCAGCTTTGAATTGTAGTCAATAAAAAAGAACCAAATAGTAATTTTGTAATTTAACTGTGCTGGTTATGCCCAATGACTCAGACACTTGTGAAATAAACCGTGTAAATAGAAAAATGGCTTAACTCTTTCTGCAGTTGCAGTGTATTTTCTCCCTTCTTTTTCCTCCCTTCCTTCCTACCCTCCTTCACTCCTTCCTTCTCTCCTTCCTTCCTTCCTTGTTGTTTCTTGGTTTAATACTACGATATGGTTACCTTCTCCAGCTTACTCTCTTGGGAAAACTCATCATTCAAAGAGAAACTGTCTTTTTGAAATACCCTTTTTAAAATTTGTTCTGTGCTGTGGACAACGATGACTACGCCAACAGAGCTTGTAAAGATAAATGCCTGGCAAATGTTCCAAGCAAATTAAACAAGTGGCTCAGTATTATATGCTGGTCCTATTGCAAACACTACAGTCAAGGTGACTCCACTTCTGAACAGTGTCTCACCTGCAGTATGACCTAAGGTGACATACTTAGACCTACATCAAATAAAAAACAAGTGAAATTTTGCATAATGAGATGCTCACCTTCACTTGTCTCAGGTCAGCTTTACAGAAATGAAGTGGACAATGATCCCTACCAAATCCTCCAATTCTTTGGCAACCCTGCCAGCAAACTACACAGCTCTTGCACTCCAGATAGAACCACATGGAAGATAAACAGGTTAAGCAACTGCCTATTCTGAAGTCCAAAAGCACTTTGTGTCTGCAGGTGCTGGTATGGACAAAAGACAGGTAGAAAAAGAGACCACTGAGCTTAGGCAGCATGGCTATTTCATCACTGAACGGAGCATGTATTCCAATATCCTGCAATAATAATAATAATAATAATAATAATAATAATAATAATAATAATAATAATAATAATAATAATAATAATAATAATAATAATAGTAAAATAATACCTTGTCAATATGCAAGCCAGCTCCACTATCTGATTACACAATTAATTTGCCTGCCACTACTTAAATGTAACATTTCTACAATTAAAAAAGGAATTACTTTGGTATCTATAATAAAACTAAACAAGATATACATTATTAACACCTTCTGTAATTGTAATAATTTTTATGACTTCTTAAATTACTGAACCATGAAATTTATTCAAAATAATCCAAGCAATTCCAAGTAGGGGTAAAACTAAATATTTTTTTTAAAAAAAATGTACCCTTATAATAACCTCACAGTAGTAAATTATTCACATTATGATTGTACTGATTTAACAAGATCATAACCACATTCAGCCTCATTTAGAAAATTACCAAACACTACAAAAACTAGGTTATTCTCCACTGTTTCAGTGGTTGCACTGACTTCACGTTCACACTTTAGATTTTAGGAAGTTTATTAGAAGTTTGATTTGAGTGGAAAATTAATTAACAACTATTTCAAGAGAGAAGGAAACTTAACAAAAGTAACCCCATTAAAAACCCATAAAAATCCAGGTAATTTCATATTTTTTTTTCTGGAAAATTATATAAAATCAGAACATATCTGGATTTTTTTTTCCCCTCCTAATTATTGGCTTTAGAGAAAACATGAGTTAAACTAAATCTGTAAATCCCACCTGACCTATCTCAAATGCTTGCTGTTGTTAGTATCTACTGAGAATCTATTTTTACATTTCAAATCACTACATCCTTTGCTTAAGAAGAGATATTTTAAGAGACTGAGTTTTTTCTATACTACACAAAAATACACATGCAAACAGCTCCTCCTCCTTCTCTTCTGGCCCTGGCATCCACAGAGATAGCAGAATAACAGAACCAGGCAAGCAGGGCTTTGTCTTAGAAAATAGAAAATGTGTTTGAATCTCCACATGTTGACAAATAAATTAATGCTGGGTGATTACTCCTGTGACTTTGTTATTACATACAAGTAAGACCCAGAACAGTGGCTTCCTCCTGGGGTTGGCTTTTTAAAGCAAAGCTCCCATAACTGCCCTGCTGCAGATGGCACACGGCCAGCAGGTCTGCTGGGCAGCCAGCCCTGTGCCTTGGAGCCAGGATTGAACCTCCCGGTGGAGCTCTGCAGAAAATGCACGCACTGCCCAAGGTGCTGCCTGGTCACAGGCAGGTTTTTATTACAGAACTGCAGCACCTAATTTAATCTTTGATCCACCTTAGGCCATCACATCTTTCTTTTTGCATGAGGCTACAAGGTGGGGCCCCATGCTTTCATTACTTTGAAAAATGGAAGTAAGGTTCATTTGGAAATGACTATTGTGATGCCTCCTTTAAAACAATGCATTAATATAAAGCTTGTTCTCAAGATACAGGTTTTGAAAAGTGTTTTTAAAAAACCCTGGTTTTGTGTTCCTAAAGGTGGTCACATTGAAGACTGATAGATCTCTAAATATTTTATTAAATAATCACTTCAATGTCCAGGAAAAAAAAAAAAAAAAAAAGAAAAAAAAAGGGAAAAAAAGCCAAAAAAAAGGCACCAAAAGCACAGTTTCACTGTGCTTGGAAGGGGGAAAAAAAGTGACTGTAGTTTTAAATGGAAAATAATTGATACTTTCGTAGGAAATTTCCCCACATTTTGATTACACAAAACACAATGAACAAACACTAATAAAGATCAGCATTACCATGGGTGGGTGGGAGGAATTATCTTTGAATAAAACAGTAGTTAGAATAGATAATGTCACAACTGGGGATCTGGCTAACATAGCTCCATTTACATGTAATTGTGAGAGCCAGTAAACAGTTTCCTTGACATTGAGCTACTGGATAACACAAACTGAGATATCCTAAAGAACAAGTGTAAGAGATAATAATGGATCTCCATGAAGACAAAAGGCCTTCTTTTTATATTGGTATACATTTTACTGGAACAAATGCGATACTAATGTCTATAAGGAGAAAGTCTACTGTAGGAAACAAAGTATTGTAAATGAAAATGTTTAAGTGCTTTGATTCAAAATAAAAAAGAACTTTCAAAGAGGAGGGGGGGTGTCTCTGATCCAAAAATAATGTGTATTTCTGTAATGCATGTGTATGTTGTTATATATGTAATGTGTATGCTGTTAAGAAACAACATCATCTTGTAGATGGCACTGACCGCTCATTCAGACCATAGGTATACTAAGTATTTAAAATCCTCTTTATAACCGTTGAATAAAATATATTTATTCAAGTGAGTAAACACAGTTGATTACATCCAAGCATAAAATCTTGAAACTTTTGTTTTGGAACGAAACAGGTAAGATTAATAATTTCCAGAAATTTCAGTAGGTGCATCCTCAAATCCTCATTAAAAAAAATTAAATTCAAGCAATCATGAAGAAAAAAAAAGGTCCATTATTATCAGTGATCTCAGTGTAGAGATAAATAGTATGATTTACCCATTCTAAATAACTGTTGTCCATTAGAAAGAAAAATCTTGTGCTGTTTAGGATAGGACTTTGATAATTCTAGGAGGGTACCCTCAATGGGAAATTGGCATTTTTGGTGCTGTAATCTAAGACTTTATTATCTTCAGTATTATTCTGTTGCATTTAAAAATAAAATTATTTATTTACTTGGTTGCTAGAAATCATTGCTTTGGTGTTCTTTTTGTTTGGTTTGGGTTTTTTGGGTTTTTTGGTTTTTTTTTTAAGATTTGCCATCATTTTCTTTTGTCTTAATTTATTAGTTTTGAAGATATTAACAACATTCTACAGTTTTGGTTGTGCTTCCCCCGCCCCGCCCCAGCCTGTTATGAGAATTTTCCTTGCTTCAAGTGGAAAATAGGCAATTTAACATGATCGTCTTAATCTACTCCATTCATTTTAAATTTTTTGCCCCTTTCACTGAACCGCCTGACCCTCTAGCTCCCTTCAGTTTTGAACTAGCAGCAAATGTCATTACCTTTCAATAAATTCTTTCTCCCATAGGTCACTTCTATTTGAAATGAACAAAATCTGTCCCTGGTATAAATTCTCGTCATATTCAGCTATCTCTGAATCAAAGACAGACATAAGAAAGAAATATATCACGTTCCACTCTATATACCAAGAAATTCAGATAAAATAAGGGAAAAGAAAATAAGGGTAATATGCAAGGGAAATGAACTGTAATATGGGAGAACTGTGGTGCAAAGGAAAGAAGCATGGTGTAATATGAAAGGAAGAAGTAGCAGATTATAAGAGACAGGGGATTGTTCAGGATGATGTGGAAATTTTTAACGACCTTTGCCCTTATGAATCATTTATGGAAGAACCAGTTGAGACTCCATGGACTGACAACGAGCAAATAAAATTCAATGGATGGTAATGTTTTCAGAGACCAAGGATAGTAAGGCTGCCTTCACTATGTAGTTTGCTAACATAATTAGCTTGTTTGTTTTTGGAAGAGATCCTTGCTATTTTTTTCATTTTTGTTGGCTGGCATACAGGGCCTCTGGAGTATACTTACATCAAATGTTCTATTACCATTTTGACAAAGCACTTCCCAGCATCATTTTAGAGGCCCCTCATGAAATGTCAAAGATAGGTTTTATTGGGAATAAAAAAGTAAAGTGAGCAAAAAAAGTCACTTGGCTAACCTTAGTATAGCTATATTTTTATGCAGCATTCTAAATATTATTTGCTGTTAAAGCATTTCCTTGCACATTTTTTCATATCCCTACTCACTCCAAATGTTAGCTTGAATTTAGTTCCACTTATGCAATGGCAATCACACATGGGAGCTAAGGTTTAAGAGGACAACCCTACAGAACTGTACAGTAGGTTAAATCAAACATTACTGCATGAAAATCATCAGAGTAATTTGTATTTTCTGATTGAATGGTAGTCTTCCCCAGGTTATAACTCAGGTCAGCAACGTAAACCATTCTGGTGTGGCTTAACCTACTTTTAGCCAAACTGTTCTGATGTGGTGTTACCCACTTTTTAAGCCATCTTTTGCCAAAGGACAATCCTCACTCATACCACGGTATCACTACCAGGGTTGGTGCTGGCATAGATATTTTAGTTAAGAGACTGCAATCTGGCAGGGGTTCTTTTCGTTCCTATTCCTAAACAATACAGGTTATAAACAGAAATTAGATGCAACCAAACCCCTGAAAAAACTATCATCCCTACGCATTACCTTTACATAGGTTCTTTTTGTGAACAGAAGAAGAAGGGGTATTAGAGCTGAAAAGTATAAAAGATCCCAGACTGATGACTGCAGTAAAACTTGGAGAAACTGTTCATTTGTAAAGAACTGATTCTATCACAGCAAAGATCTATGCAATGTCCTCATATTTATGCACAAAAAGTTGTACAATTTGATGAGCATCAGATCTACCAAGCAAATCTTATAGGATGCAAGTACTCATATTTCTTTCGAGAAATCTTAGACAGAAATAGTGAAGCCTTCCCTTGGGTACTACATGATGATTTAAACTTCTCTGTACCTAAATAACTTGAGCCATAAATAATATTTGCTTAGTCCTTAGAGGAGTGCTGCCTCATTAAGTAAGAGCATTATAATTATTATGATCAGTTGTTTGAAGAAGTGATCAAAGAATTACCAGCAATCAGCAAATCCTTCTAGACTGGAAGTAAAGAAAGACTTGCACAGTGACACTAGGAAATTACTGACAGTTTAAGAAAGAAAAATGTAGAACTTGATTCAACAACACAATATGTAGATCTGGCAACTGAGAATCTTATCTTCCATTTCTACAAAGGATATTGTCAGAATTGCTTTGAGGCAAGCTCATATTCTTTCATATTCTTCATCTTGGATGTCTTTTGCTAGAATCTACAGAACCTTTATACCTCTCAAAGTCTCTCTCTCCCTTAAAAAAATGGTTGGGTAATAATTATTGCTTGTTCTGAGTGTATCTGTGGGCTGAAGGGTACAACCTATGGTACTTACAACAGCCGTAATTGTTACTATTTCTGTTTTATACTATATTATAAACAATGTTACTAGTTCTATATTGGTTTAGGTAGAGGCTGAGAAGGTTCATTCATAATATATATACACACATCTAAGCAAATATCCCTCAAAACAATTTATTTCTGAAACCAACCTCTCACTGCAACTATAAGTCATAATTTGCTGTTACCACAAATTAATGGTACTGCTCTCTTGCTCCCACATTAGCCTATAGTTTTTCCCCTTCCTTCAAATTAACTTTTTGACATAATCTCTTGTGAACAAGAACATTTTTTTCCTCTTGCCTGGGAAAGCAGTCTTATTTTTTATTTCATATTGCATAAATACATGAAATTAAGGCTAGCACTACTGTACACTGAAGAAAACAACGACCCTTGGATGTTCAGTAGCAAAGTATGCACATTCTTCCCTTCTGCCTCTAGTGCCATGCACCATCCTTTTCCAGCTGATAACTCTATACAATGCAAATCGAAGTTTTAATTAGGATTGAAAATGCTAGATTTTGCTGACTGAAGCCTCCAATCTGTTAAAGGCAAATGAATCTTAAGGATTTTTTTTTAACATCTTGACAGGTCCAGTCTCAAAGAAACTGCTCAGTACAAAATGGGTTTCAAAGGGGAAAAAAAAGATACTTAATTAGATACACAACAGAGAAAGTATTTCATTTGGAATTTTTTTTTTTATAATTTTTATTTGCCAGCAATATGCAATGTTAAGAGCCATTTATCATACATCCTAAGAAGTCCTATACCAAACTGACTTCTACTGAGTATCAGCAAATTTCCTGCTTTTTTTTCAGTCATATTATGATTGGTTTGTCCTCTGCCGTTCTCCAGAATATATGTGAACTAATACTAAGACTATTGCTTTGGCATCATTTGATATCAAATTTTACTACAGCTTAGTCATTTCCTTAGTTACATAAAATTAAAATAAAATAAAACAACAATAAGGAGGATACATTTTTTAACTGCCAATAACATAAAATTCTTCTCCAGAAGAGTTTTGCTTTTTGGGGGTTTATGTTCACAAATTAAGTGAAAGAAAAAAAACACCACCAAAAATCACACATACACACACCCCCCAAAAAAACCCACCCCCCCCCCAAAAAAAAACAAGGATAGCTTTTGTGAGAAATGTATCCATCTTCACTAATAAATTCTCATATGTAAAAATGTAGTCAGGAAGTAAAAAATGTTAGCAATCAATTTGGTTCCAGCATTAGCAATATATGTCAAAGGGAGTCTATTTAACCCTGCTTCAGAAAAATGCATTTTACTCTGGTGCTTTTAAGAAGTGTGTAACATGAGTAGACTGATTCTATCTGTGATTAATGGCACAGGTGTGCTGAATAACCTCCCTGTAATTTGTTTTTAATGTATGATATATGTGTTTCTGTCTTTTGTAAACTTTTGCATCACAAATTAAAGTATTTTCCTAGCCAAACATCAGGGAGTTTAAGCTACCACCAAGAGCAGGAAAAAAAGGAAGAAAAAACCCATACAGCCCCTTGCAATAAAGTCTGAAATGTTTAATACAGTTTCTCAAAATCAGTTTACTTACATAAATCACTTGATATAAAATGTACCTACCTCTAAATCCATGACTAATCTAAGGCTTTAATGTAGTTTCAAGGTAATTGAGCAATTGTCCCAAACACAGTAGAGAATCCACAGAAACGTGGTTTTCTACACCTCACTCAGCTGGCAGGACCAAGATACACATAGAAAATTGTCTGTTTAGGTATGTATAAGCATTACACGAAAGCTGAGCCCTTTGACACTCAGAAGCAATACATCTGCAACATCCTTTCTCTTATTAAGGGCTTCTAAGTAGGAAGAGTACAGGGTATTTTATATTTAAATGCCATATTTAAAGAGAAAACAACAACACAATAACAAAGGAAATAAAAATACAGCAACATTAGTACGCTACACTAAATGCACATTGTGTCTAAAACCAAAGTATACATTACGTCTTTGATAAAGAGATTAAGTATGTGAAGGTAAAAA
Organism: Falco cherrug; assembly: GCF_023634085.1. NCBI lineage: Eukaryota > Metazoa > Chordata > Aves > Falconiformes > Falconidae > Falco > Falco cherrug. The sequence continues at coordinate 40,545,234 of NC_073700.1, read as the reverse complement.
AAAAATAAAAATGCATGCAGTTTACCAGCAAACTAAGCTGAAATTAAACAAAAACCAATTCTGTAAAAACACAGACAAAAGCTAATTGAAATAGTTACAGGGGTGCAGAGAAGATAAATCCAATATTGTCAAAATACCACAAGGTCTGGCATTTCAGTATTCTCAGACAGCCTTTTTTGCTTGATTAAAACTTCACTTAGTCTTTCTGTCCATATTAAAAGGAAGTTATTTGTGCTCAAAGCTGTTCAATAGGCAGCAGCAGTGCCTTACACTTCAGCCTGATTATCAAGGCTGACAATGTCTCCATGCTGAAGTGTTTCAGAAGTGCAGTTTCAGACACTGTGCAGTGACTGAGTCAATGGGGTTAATGGTGGCAATGAATATAATCACTTTCTGGCAGAAAAGGATATGTTTAAAACACCTGAGTTAGTCTCCCATCTGTGTTCTTTTCTTCTGAAAAAGATACCAGTAAGAGTCTCAAAGAGATGCCAACAAATCAATGTCTGTGAAGAACATGCTCTGCCTGTCCCACCCCTTGCTCCCTACCTTTTCTAAGGTAGATCATTTATTATGAGAAAACGACCTATTCTGGGGATAGCAAAGGCTTCAGTGCCAGACAGTTTTCATCTTTCCCCTTAAGACTATTCACCTCAAATTATTTTCATTCACCTAAACTTTTTTTCTTTTATTTTTTTTGGTTTTTTTCCTAGGCCTCTTGAGTACTCAAAATTCAAAACAGAGTCAGTGACATTTTCAGGACTTCTGGAAAGCAGGTCATCATTTCTAGTGTTCACAGTGGATTTTGGGAGCAGAGTGTTAGAGCTCCAGATGAGGAAGCTGTGATTTTTAATCTGCAACATAAAGCTCAGACTATCTTCAAGTGTGGTAGGCTACTGTTTCTAAAATCTAGGATTCAATCATCTTAAAGAAGGAACACTGTAGAAACAGACCCGTAATCTTCAGCTGATATACTGAACACTTTTCATTACAAACACGAAATTCAAAGTCCTGTAATTTCTGTGCTGCACCTTTATCTGCTTTTAAAAAAGAAATATACCATTCTACAGCTGCTGACAGAGCCATATGAACACTGCCCCATTCCATCACCAAATATTTACCTGCATATTCCTTCAATCATGGGTGTAAACATATCTTATTGTACTAGTCTGAAGCACTCACACTTAGAAAGAAGTGTGATGAATTATACAAGCCAGTATACAAATTTTAAAAAGCAGGGCAATACTCACCCGAAGGCAGGAATTGCTAATCATTTGAACCTTAGCAATCAAATAAGCAATACATTCAGACTCTTGCCACCATCTGACCTTGGGCTCTCAGTTTTACTGTAATAATTCTGAACTTCCACACATAAACCATTTATCAATAATTCATTGTATCCCATCCAAAAAGCCTGGACTCATACTCTTCTAACTTGTTTTCCAGTAAATTCCATGGCATAACACCTCCCCCCCCCAAATAAATATAGTCCACTGCTTGCTACATCAGTTGCTGTGGAGTATCAAGTTGAGGGCTGCAAACCTTTTCTCCATGTTAAAAATTGTCCTTGTATTAAGACAGTAGGAGATTTCTGAGGCTCCAGGATTAAAGCAGAGGTTAACAATGCCAGCTGTCCTAAGCATGAAGGCAAATCGTAGCTGTTTAGGAACTGGGAGACAAAGATGGGGAACAAACCACCACAAATGAAACCATAGCTTCTAGCAATAGCTAAACTGATTGGTTTAGTTGTCTGCTCCAATAAAAGTAAACAATACTTGAAATAAAGTCCTGTAGACACTTCCCCCCTGCCACTCTAAAAAGACTAAACCTATTAACTGCAATAAAATATTAAACTACCCACACAATATCCTGCTTCTAAAGAGTGTGAACAGTCTTGCAATAGCTACAAGTTTCTTAGCTTATATATTAGATTACAATAACTGATGGGAATAAAAACTTCAGAAAGTTTGAGGGGCATCTTTGTTACTTTCTGGGGGAGAACGAGCTGAATGAAAGAAAATATCTGTTGTCAGTAACTGTAATCTTTGGAGAAGAATCCAGCTAAGCTTCCTAAGCAAAATTCCCTTTTAAAAGGTGGGAATGTTACCTCTTGTTCCCTGGAGGGAAGTAATAAAACACCAGTCTGATTCAGAGGAGGGAGGAAGAAGGAAGAAAAATGCATTTTCTAAATTTTGACCAGCGAATATAAACTACATTAAACCATACCAGAACTACAAAAAGCATGTCTGATAAAAAATGGAGTTAAGGAACCAGACGCTTTAAAGTTCTGCTTCACACAATGACCCCAGATTTTGCTTTCAGATGGAAAACTGAGACCTGTGTAGAAATGAACAGCAAATGCACCTATTCAGTGTGTCTCCCACAGTAAAACAGGACAGAAATTCTGAAGGAAGGCCACAGAGACAGAACCATCTGCTCTCTTTCATACGGCATACTCCTTGAGTATAACGGGATTACTGAGCACAAAAGACAGCAGGTATAACTCACCATATGATGTGTGACAAATATGCCATCCTTCTTAGACCCACAGACCTGTTCAGTATGTCTCCTTACACTATAGTATGATCCATCACTAGTCCCATTGAAATGAATAGGAAACAGTTTGTCAGTTAAGAAACTGCAAATGGGAACAAGCAAATTCAAATTTAGTCCCATGTTATTCCCTATTTTTAGGCCACTGTGTGCCTCAGTCCACGAGTTATATACAGTAGCATCTCTTAACCTGCTTAGCAAGTAAAACAAGCCGTTTAACAGTTACATGGAGAATAATAATAAAGCTAAAAAGTTGTAAATTTTTGCTTGTCTTTAGACAGAGCCTTATGCAAATAATTGTCATTTTATAAATTTTATTACTGCCATACAGTTTTGCTTACTGATCAGACAAAATACCCACTAATGTTTTGATAAGTAACAAATGTTTCATTTTTAATAGTTACTGAGAAATCAAATTGTGGTTGAAAGGTCTAGTAGGTTAAAATTCCAGTAATATTAATTTAAATAGGGGGTGCTGAATGAACAACATCAAATAGAATTTGATTATCAAAGTAGCGAATTACAAAATAAGGCCCAATAGATTTCTACAAAATATTTCTGTGCCGTAATGACTGAAGTTGTTGTTCTGTTTGCTACATTACAGCTTTATGCCCAAATCTCACTAGACCTGGATATTTAAATGTATTTTAACCAGACTTATTCATAGTTGAAAAAAAGAATTTTTAAATGAACTCTATTGTTCCCTCTGAAAATACGTTGAACACATTAATACTACACAGTGGTGTGTAGGTTTGTGAATGCCATGTAAATAACGTTGCTCTAAATGTCACCTGTTATTCAAACTTGAATGAGAAAAGGAAGGAAAACAATACATTATATATGCAACCTATGTGCTAGCCAAAATAGCTCTCAATAAAAACTTTACATGGTAAGGCAGCCTATTTATGATACTCTAATGCAACCTTCTGCATGCCACAGACCACAGAATTCCTCTAGTAATTCCAGCATTGAAAAGAGTACTTTCCTACTAAGTAAGTTAACATTGTCAACCCCAATAAAACGTGCCTGAAATTAGAGCATCTTTTTGCTTCATTTACTTTTTCATTTCGTGTACAGGCATTGCTGATGGTCTCAGTACAGCTTGTGAAGTAAGTCTAATTAAAATCCTTTCAGTCCTACAGTGAACTGACTAGAAAATGGAATAAAATTACTGCAGTGTTTTAAGGTTTCAATACTGGAGGATTAGTCAGGCAAAAGTAGCGTTAGAAACATAGAGACTTCGGGGCTTCACCTTTTCACATTAAAAAAGTAGACAATAAACCAGAATCTGGCTTTTAATTTTTCCATGTTTACTCATTGGAATTTCTCAGTGCATCTTACAAGATGTCTTACTGACACCAACTGCTGATACTACAAAAGAGGAAATTATGAAGGTCACATTGATATCCAATAGTAAAAGCTGGAAATTAAGAATGTTACAAGCCAGGGCTCAAACCACAGCTGCCTCATTTGGAGCACTTCTGACAGTTCTCTGACTGCTGCTATATAGGATGTATCCTATAAACAGACCTATATATTGTATTTGTTGTTGTGACTGAACTGAATATAAGCATAATAAATGCAGTGATTTTACAACAGATTTGGGGTGAGAGCTATTTAAGTATTAAATGTAAATATGACTTTGGTATCTTCATAGTTACAGTTTCACTAAAACGCTTGGTAATCCCTTAATGAATTGTCTCTAAAATTCTCCATCTTAATTATCCTTTGTAATTGTTTCATTTGCACAGAAAAAATAGTTTTTATATCTGCCCTACTCAGCCTTGTTAAAGCATCGTATCAGTCCTACAGAACTGCACCTCAGTATTTTCATCAGTTCATCTAAGAACCATGTTTTTACCAGTTTTCTGCTTCAGACTAAAAACACCTTTCTGGAGTTCAAAGAAAATTTATATTGAAATCTCCCTAACTGAAAAGTAAAGGAAAATCCCAAAGACCTCTTTATCCGAATGGATGTTTGACAATGCTGAGATTTAACAGCTGCCCAGAGTTCTGTCTGTTTTGCAGCATAGCTTAAGATACATTTCTGCAAGTATATTGTGAGGAAGAATGTCACTCTATATTCTTTCCACAGCAAAAGACCTTTCTTACAACCATCTTTCAAAAATTATTCCTCATATTTCACAAAGGTGACCTCATGCAAAAAAACAGACTTGGATTTCAAATATTGGTACCTCCACATGTCATGCTATTATTATTTATAAGAAGAAGAAAAAAAAAAAACCCACTATGAGCTTGCCAGTTGAACACATCTACTTTGTGCTCAGTGTAAGTCAGATGGATTCCAAAACTGAATCATGTTCCATACATATTTTTGAAAGGTTACTGGTATTTCATTTTACTATCACTGGCTTTCATTCTGCAGGTGTTCACATAGCTTTAAAAAAAGTATATATAGAAACATTAAACAGAACACTAGACATAAAAGCACTTCAGCAGAATTTCTGGAATGAAAAAAGTTGTTTTCACCCTGAAAGCTTTACAGGGTTGCTCTGGAAAACTGTATTCTCCAAAATGTTCTTTTAAACTATGCTTGAATATTTCCTTCTACCTATATTATCTTTTAACATCCCCTTAAAATGAGACAACAAAAAGCAACTATAATTAAAAGTAAAGCATTTTCTTATACAATACAAAGTCAGTTTTGTGTTGATTATAGCCTATCTGCTAATTTTTCAAAAATTTAAAATATTTACCTAGCTACAATTACATTTTTAAAGTCCATAAAATTTGTCTCAACTTGTATGTTATGAATGAAAAATAGCAATGTCTGTTGTTTTAATAACTTTGGCCATTTAGAGTGATAGCAACTGTAGTCCTACAAAGGAAAGTATTGGTAGTACCACACCTGTCACCTCAAACTGTGAAATACTGAGGCTTTTAATCCAGGGTGCTTAATATGACTAGGAAGTTTCCTGAAGGTGGAAAGACATCATCTCAGGGCTTCAGCTGTGTGAAAAATTTAGAATCATTATTTAAAATCCTTTCATTAGGAATACATCACATTCTCTCTCAGAATATTAAAATAGTTTTCTTAGAGAATAGAGATGCACTTGGAATAGCAATTTTCTAGACAAAGCCTCAATCAAAAAATATCCAAGAGTTTTCCTAAATAAAACCCACATATTTCATGTGCAACTGCATTGAATCATGTCAATAGATATTATATGTTGCTAAAATATATTTCCAAAACTTTTAGTAAACATTTCGTTACCAACAGTGGGCATAGCTCTGCTCCAAAGACATACAAACATGAGAATAAACACTGCTTCAGATGGTACCTTTGATTATGTAATACCACATACATTTAATCAAAGAATTAGATTGGATCTGTTCTACAAATAGCACAACTTTCAAGCCAATACAGTGGGCACATCAATATCATTATTAGAGCTTAACTAAATATCATTAAGACACTTCATTCTTCAGTCTTAAATCTATGTGCTTGAGCAGAACAGTTGCTTTCCCTTCCGCTGGCCCATCTTCCACGACCTGACATCAAAAGCACCATTTATATGCTACGGTGACAGTCTAATTGAGAGCAAAAGCGTATCAGTGTATACTCTACTCTCCATGAGGAGTAAAACTCACAAAAAGTTTTTATTATCATAACAGGCTGTTAGTGGTGACATTAATTAATTGATGAAGCATATAGCTTACAACTGCACTAAATGTATGGTTGTGCAGCTTTGTGAAATGAAAAGAAAGCTCTTCACAGGTGTGTCTCCTTTTATGTCAAACCAAGCTCACTGCTTCATTAAAGTGATATACTGATTAATGTAGACAATGAACAGAGGGATACGATATTAGTTACTGAAAGAATGCAAGTTCTTTGAAAAAGTTTATTTTTCAGCCAACATAAACAAGTAGTGAGAATATAGTGCATGCAAAGGTTACGCAAAGACTTAGCAGAAACGCCCTACTGTGAACTTGAAATAAAGATTAACTATATTTTGGGGGGAAAATAGAGGGAAAGTACAGATTCCTTCCAGAGACCTATGCAACTGAGGTTCTTCAGTTATTCTGTGAATAAGTAAAAAGAGATAACCTTCACTTTGCACAGCTCCATGCACACACTGCACTGTTGGCTTGCCTATTTGATGCTGTCTAGTCTGTTCTACTTTCAAAGATTCCATCTATGGAGGAGCAGATACTCCTCCATTTATTTTTATCATCAACAATCATGGTGCTCTCTTTCTTGATTAACACAGAAGTGGTGAATATTTACTCCCTGAATACTATAAAAGTTTTGCCCCTAATAATATGTGTTACCTAACTGCCTTAGGCTTTGGCTTCATACAACAGAAGAGACATAAAGGACAGTGCTCCCAGCAAAGTTCTGTCTCCTACTATCTTTAGCAGAAAGTAGATTGCTGTTACTGTGAATGTGATTTCCAGGATCTCTAGCCCTGAGAGATACTATTATACTACACAGATACTTTTCCTGAAAGACAAATAAATAGAGTAATTCCAATTAGTATTCCCTTGCATACTTTGCATTTTGGGGCACCGTATTTAATAGATATGCATATTACCAGCATGGGTAAAACCACACATCTTTTGGCCATGAAAAGAAGTAACAAGAATATTACAAAGATGAGACAACCAACCATTCAACTCTAAAGATTAAGGGTAAGTATTCACTTAACAAAAAATGTGTAGCATTTGAATAACAATGGCTATTTGGTCTGAGTCCCAGTCTTGCTCTTGTATGTGGCAACACAAGTCCAAATTGTTTGTTTTATTCAGATGAGTATTTTAATAACACTTAAAATTTCTAATTTTTTGTTACAAATATTTAATATGTATGATGTCTGAGGATGCTAAATAATATCCAAGTTTTGAAGATAGGAATATTGAGGCAGAAGGCACACAAGTGATTTTTGTGACAGTACCTAACTAACAGAGTCACATTTAGAACACCTGAACTTCACAGCTTCCACAGAAATGAAAGACAGTAGGGACCAAATCACCTGGTCTGACATCCAGCCTACAGAGCAGAAAAACAGTCCCAATGTACCTTAGAGTGGGCAGGAGAAGAGGTGGGAAAAAGTAAAAATGCAGATATCAGCGCAGGGCAAACCACAACTGTTCCCAAAATGGCAAGGAGTTTGATTACATGATACACATCCAGCTGAAACCAGAGGACAAACTATTTCCTTTGTTGCAGACAATGCCCAAGGACAAAAATGAAGGTCCCAGATGATCTGAGAAAAAAATAGATTCCTGTCCTGTATTTGGTCAACTGTTATTAACACTGGCATATGAACAAGACGTAGCATCTAGACACCTGAGGTATTTTCACGCTTATCTATTTCTAGCTGGGTCTATTCTTTGATGCTTCAGGGAGAATAAAAAGCAACAATCCCCCTTGCCCTTACTGAAGCAAATGCAATGTAGAAATACATTCCATCTTAAGAAAGCTGGAGATATATATTCTTTGTGTATACTTTCAAAAATGTTGTCTTAATGCAGAGCTGCAAGTATTCTCAGGACACTGGGAGCAATGCAACATTCCCCAGAGCCAAGGAATAAAAGGACTGAAGGGGGGAGTCAGATCCAGGGATTCTGAGGCCAGTAAAGGTCTATCACAACCAGCTAGTCTAACCTGTAAGGTCAGAACACAACAGAAGTCACCTTGTGCTGAACATGTCCTGTATGTCAGGTAATGACATTATGCAAGCTCTGTCAGACCAAACCTTGTATCTAACGAAACCCCTATTGAAGAACAAGGTTTTCGCACTTGTTCACCTGTTTACTGATACAGTGAAAGTATTTTTTTTTATTATTTGGGAAAAACATAATATAACCAAAGATGTCCTTTCTTTCCCCAAGAGGTGGAACAACAATATTAGACTTGCGGGGAGGAAAACCTCATCTTGAAATAAATGGTTTTTTTCTACGTGGAAGTGGAAGGGATATAATAATAGCAGTGGGGTTTCACACAGAACAATGGAATGTAGCTTTCATCCTCTAATACCTCATCTAAAAAATATGTGAGATAAATACTGATCACAAAAAAATCTTATTATGTGATAGATCATGTATGTTTGCTTTACCTATTATAAAAAGAATTTCCTTCTGTTTTTTGAATGTAATTTGTACTTTTCATACAGGTTTTCTCCTATAAAAATTCTGTCTCCAAATTTTGAGTTCTCACCTTAGCATGAACTAGATCAATGTTATTCTTCATCTTGACTTTCTCCTAAATATTAAAAATTATTATATCAAATGACCCCAGACACCTTTACTGATACTCATCCTTTGTATTAATTGCATTACACCTCAGGGATTCTCCAGTATCATGCTTCTTGTTTCACAGTTAGTATTTTATTGTATTGCAGTAATATGAACCACAAATGTAATTTCTCAAAGGTAGAAATTTGCAATTAAGACAATGTAATAAATAACTTCATTTCTGTAAGTTTCTAAATTCAGGCAGCAACATCTCTAACAAATATTAAAAAACCCCAGATCTACCAAATTTATAAATGTTCCTTGAAAATTTTGTTAAACACTGTAAGAGATCTTATTAATCTTCTAAGCTAAAGGAAATAATATTTAATGATCCTCTTCAGAAATTTGCTCTTGGAGGAACACAGCCACAACATCAACATTAAGGGCAGTACCACTCAGAATGTACAACAGTTCAGTTTATCTTGAACACATATTTAAGATCATGGTTTTAATCAGCTACTATTTACAGATTCTTCCAATTAATCCTGGTTACTTTCTAACTGAACCAACCACGTTGACACCAAAACTGTAATTGATCCCTCTGATTTCAAAGAATGTAAGCATTATTTTCAGGAACTGTGGTGGTTTCTTTTATACCCTATTCAAATTTATGAGATATTGGAGGTACGGTAGTAATCATGACCTTTGCCAGACAGGATACAAAATAGAAATAACTTCTTCCACTGTTCATTTCTCTATTTGTAATAGATCATTTAAATACTTTAGTTCCATGCCTTGCTTTTCAAAGTAGACTGAAAAGTAGACTTTTTGAGGTCCTTTCCCAAGGCATTTTCTATGTAAATGTTAGTCTTTGCTACTTACACCTTAAATTTTGGATAGGCAAAAAGTTAGTACTTTTGCTTCCATTTTACCAGCAGGGAATAGAAGCACAGCGGTTAAACATCTGTTCTGAGTTTGGCATACCAAGAATTCAACATAGCACTGAATTAAAACTCATACTGCACTGCCATCCAGCATCATCATGTGACACTATAATTTTCTTTCACAGGAACAAAATATTTTTGCCTCATTTCATGGGATGTGATAGAGACAAATTCTAAACACCATGAAAGAAATACAACATGATTTTTTTCAAAAAAATTGCATAAATTTTAGGTAATCTCTAATTTAGTTTTTCTAGAAGACTGCTCTATGCATAACCTACCTAATTTAGCAAAGAATTAATCAAGTTGGGCTAGCATATGCCACTAAAAGTATAAGAAATATGATGTTTAAAATTCTTCCTAGAAGTGCTGTAATAAATCTGCTTGAAAATATTATTTTCTTTGTTGAAAAGTAACTCACTACTCTTATATTTCATTTTCTAAAGTGACCAACACTTCAGTTATATTACAGCAAAAGTATCCCAGCTGGGTCATTCTTATGTGCCCATTTTTCTACAGGTGCAAAAGGAAGGTTCCATTCATGAGAATTCAGATCCTAACCCTCTTCCAATGATACAATTACAGAAGCAGATAAATGAGAGAAAGAGAAGCTGACAGGAAGCTGAAAGAATATAGCATTCGGTAATGATAAACAGTAAAAAACAGGAAAACCTACTTTAGTCTGCAAAGTCATTATAATAATTTGTTCAGAAAGCAGCAAAGACAAAACCCAGTAAATACTTTGGAAACTGCTGGATCAATTTGCAAGTGCTGAAAGCACATCAGCCTTAGAAACTCAGGGACATTTGTATTAAGCAAGAGACACACAATTAAGCTGCATCTCAAGCTAAAACCCTGGGGGCTCCACACTTCATTCCAGTCAACTACTGCTGTTTTTTGGCACTATTTTCATTGCAAATATGAGTAATGTGGGCCCTTTAGTCACTATTAAGCAGTAATCTGGGGAAATCATCCACTTCCAATAATCTTATACTCTAATTTAGGGCACTCTGAAACCACATAATGAATAATACTGTCGCCAGGTCTCTCCTATAATGACACATGACATACGCCTGCTATTGCTTTTTTCAAATCAATTGCAACCGTGTTGCTTTTTTTGAGAAAATCTTGTTTATTGTATTCATTTGAGTTTCTTTCTTCATTCATTAGATGAGGAAGTAAATTTCTGCTTCAGAAGCAAGATATTAATTGTTAACTTGGCATTCAGAAAGCAGTGGATTCCTTTGCAATCAAAACAAAATTATTTTTTCAAGTTATATCACCATGTTAGGTTACAAGTTACTTATGAGTAATAAAAAATGTACTTTCATTGTAAATTAGAAAGCTAATTAAGAGACCTTCCACTGTTCTTTCCCCTCCTGGATGGATTTTACCTGTTACTAAGGTCTGCCACTGCAGAACTCACAAGAATCACTTCCCTCTTGACAAGTGGAAAAAAGCTTTTATAGCTAAGCAATTTGAATGCCAGAATAAAATCAAGCATCTATCCATTTTTATGTCTTATAACCCTTGTGTTTTTCATAACCATTGGAAAATACTGGTCAATAACATAAATTGGGAGCAACATTGTAAGGAATATAGCAAACTTAAATCTGTGCTGGGTATAGAAAAACCCAACCATCAACAAATAAAAAGGTCTGAAGATACGCAAAGAATTCAAGAAGTACATCGTCTCAGAGATGAAAGTAGAAAGGTTTTGATACTTCTGCTTTCAATAAATCGCAAATTCAAAATTTAACTTACATATAAAAGATGATTTAAAGATATACTTTATGAAAACATTGCTTTTCTGTTTCTCAAGTAATCTCAGGCAATGTGAAATACACTGCACTTTATCAGAAATATTCCTAGATTATTCTCTGACTTGCTCAGAAGCAGCATATCTAAGTTTTAGATAACAGTGTGAATAATTCCTTATTCATCCCAGGCAAACACAATCAATTGCATTCTAGAAATTCAATTTACAAGTAATTTATCTGACATTAATATTCCAAATTCACAAGATTTCACATAAAGCTATTCTTGTAGCATAGCAAATTTCCAATAGACATTGTTATTAAAGTAAAAATGATCCTCCACAAAATAACTTGCAAGCTGTGTGGTAGTCTCGGTCCTTGCAGTATTTTCTCTGTGTGCGTGGTAACAGGAAATTCTATGTAAAGTTGGTGAAGTATAATTTACAGCTGAATTTTAAATAACCTATTATACAAAATCTACCTAAAAAGACAACATTGCAGGTGGCTTTTCCAAAAAGCTTTCATTGTTTCACAGACACACTGACTTATTAGTCAACTAACTAATCAACTGATTAGTTCTTCATAGTAGTAAGTGATGATTTCTCTGTAGTAATTAGATGATATTTTGCAAATGGTGAGTGCATAATGCCTATGTATTGTGCTGCTTATTTCACTTATTTATTCCTTATTTCTCCTACTTTATGAGATTCATAAATCTACTACATTTAAGAGGTAGGTTTATTTACTGTGATTAAGAAAAATGCATTATGGAGGTACCTGAAACTAAAAATAATGAAACAAAGTAGAAGGTTGATTCATTAGTGATCCCACATTTCTTCACACTTTAATAGGGCTGTTATATTTATCCATGGAGGGCGAACTGGAATTAGAGACCTTAAGTCTCATTTCTGTAGATAATCTTTATTACGTGAGCCAGAATGAAATTGTTAAAATACCTACTATCATGAGTGATGGGATTAGCACAAAAATGGTTCTCTAAACATTAACTACAGAGCACCTAAGTAGTGGTAGATAAAGTAAATTAACATTCACTGATATAAGTGTAAAATAAAAAAGGGAAAACTGAAAACAATCATACCTAAGTAACATCAAGAACACCAGACTGAAATATGTCTATATTAATATTTTGGTGATGTAAAAGGTGTGAAGGTATAGGTGGTTATCAACACCTTTTGAAGTGTTATGTGTTCTTGGGAAAAACTTTCCCAATCAAAGATTAAGTCATTAATACTGTCAGCATTTGAAAACATAACATACACTAATTTGTTTCCCCTTGCCTATCATCTTTGCCTCAGATTTATATTCTTTGTGAAAGACCCCAAATCATCATACCAGAAATCAACTGATAACTTGTATTATCCCAATTGTTCACAATACTAACAGCGTAGGCTAGCTTTTCTGCATGCGACAGCGCCCAGGATTTTAGTGCAAATTACTGTCTATGTACAGGAAAGGGGGTGGTCTCCCTTGAGGAGGAGGCAGAGTATGGGTTAGGAGACATGCACAAACCCATGGCAGATCAAGAACAGTGGAAATTTGAGATCCATGTGCACTGCTGTTTCAACTGAATGCAATATTCAGAGTTAAAACACTGTTGTAGGAGCAGAAGTTTCAAAGATTACTCTAAAAAGAGGTATGAATTAATCAGAGGGCATTGAAAACTAGCATGTTACAAAGCATGTTTTTATAATACAAGTCCCTGTTTTCTAATATTCCATCATATTTTCTAGCAAAAATAAGTGCATTGATTGCAAAAACTTTCATATAATAGCGTTATAATTTGCTGTTGTCTAATAAAGCTACATTGAGCAAAATAGCATCAGAAAGAAAAGCTCAGAAGTGGAAAAGTAAATAACAGTAATGATAAACATAGCATATACAGTGTGGAATAAAAGCCACAACATTCAATTGAAGTGCTTCTATATGACCATAGCATTCTATATTTCTCATCTCCCAGGTTGAAAATAAGAGTCTAAATATCAATTCCCCAAGCTGCAGCATGTTTTCCATCTCATGCAAAACCAATAAAACTTCTTTACGTCCAAAATCAGCTTCTATTATATCAGTCCAAACCCAGGGCTTTCTCAATTATCTCTCTGCCATCTTCCTTCCCCGCACCACAACCACCACCACCCCCCCCCCAACTCGCTACCTAAATTTATACTAGTAGTAACTGCAATATACTCAGCATACATATAGTGGTGAATTTAGTAAAACATACACATGAAAAATCTAACTTAATGCAAATGGATGACCTTCAATTTTAAAACAAATGAAGTTATATAGTCATTTCACTACTATTGTTATATAACTAGGAGAAATTAATTTCCACAGAAAATGCTGTACAGCCACGCCAACTTTGGTAAAACCTATTATCTAAGTTCCCATATATATTTTACTGGAAATACACTGGGTATACCCGTAAAGACCGGATTAAGGTATAGTCACATCGCACTCAGAAGTTGTGTGATAGGTTAATAAACTGTTAAAACTATGAATATAACAAGTATGCTTCCATATTTCTGAATGCCTGACGCACTTTTACAATTGGGATATTGTGAAGTTAATTAGAGGGAAATCAGACAAAGACTCCTGCTTTACAAGACCACAATTTGCTGACCACAACGTGCAAACTGAGGGGGGAATAGGACATAACTCTTACCATACTTAAAGTAATCAGTCACATGCAAACGAAAGGAAAACAGACAAGACACTTTTTCTTTTTTATCTTTACCGATTTAACACAAGACCCCAAAGGAATTAATCAGACTATGGAGCACTCATTTTTAAGGTCAAGAGTATGTCCAGACTTTGCTGTAGCTGCAGTGTTTTAAGAACTGTAAGTATATTAGTATACATAGACACAATGCTTTTTAACAGAAAATTCTGGCTGTGCAGAAACATGACCACGTGAAATCTTTCACATTCATTCATGTGGAAGTTGAGGTCTGGAGAATTTTATTGGGGTGTGGTTTTTTTTTTAATGTTGGACTATTTTAGTAAATTAGAAAGAAGACCAAAAGAAAAACTACAAAGACTGTACAACTCTTACAGCTCAGAGCACCTATTGGCTATTATAAAGGGAAATCTCTGCATTAATGATCACTGCATCAGTTTCAGAAGGGTATTAGATGGATGAGTCAGAGGATTTAATTTGAAATACCTTTAACCAAGTGACAAACAAATATCATTAATGATGACCATATTGATAAATGATCTATAAACTTAGACCTGAAATTCAGACTAATTTTCTGTTTACAAACAAAGCACCTGAGAAATCACTGAAAACTACTTTAAAATTTCAAAGATATCAAGTTCTTAATGTTTGAAAGTGTTACATTCACTTGTAAGAGACTGGGTTTGCTACCAGTAAACAGGATGAACTTATCATCTCAACAGACACATCAAATCAGACACCTATGTTTGTTATGAAAACTTAATCTTTCTGTAAGTTTGTTGTTGGTTTTTTTAAAAATGAAAATACATGGATTCATTTAATTTTGCATGTTAATTAACATAATTAGGTTCATTCAGGTAGTGCAACTTCAAAGTTTGCATGGTTGCAATTTGTGGAGATACATGTTTAGCACTAAAGCAATGAACACTATATTTT
This sequence comes from Falco cherrug, assembly GCF_023634085.1. Taxonomy (NCBI): domain Eukaryota; kingdom Metazoa; phylum Chordata; class Aves; order Falconiformes; family Falconidae; genus Falco; species Falco cherrug. The sequence continues at coordinate 40,530,151 of NC_073700.1, read as the reverse complement.
GTTCTTCACCTCCCTGCCTAATATATAGCAATATTGTATATTTATGTCTTTACATGTATATGTATGTATTTACATCAATATAAACACTATATACATATATTATATTTACAAAATAAATCAGGACCTTTCACATATGCACCTGTATGCTAAAATCAGGGCTCAAACTAGTTATATGCCTATGTAAATGACCAATCAATGGAATCAATGAGATTGAATCCAGACACGTAAATCTGTCTCCGGAACTCATATTGAAGGAATGGGGCTTTGAACAGTATTGACAGCTTTCCCTCTGCAATCTCCTGAACAATAACAGGGCTCTTCCCTTCAGGTTCCCATTCTTGTCACAGAGGGAAAGACCTGGAAGGCAGGCACTGGAGGTTCTATGCCCTGCATGGACTCAAATCATGGGAGCATACAAAACATAAACCAGGTAACAATAGGAATCCAGTCCAAAAGGGGTTTTGCACACTGGTGACAGTCAATCTGCACACTTATTTTCTGGTTTAACTGTTTACAGCAGGGTTATTTAACCAGCTTTTTGAACATGATTATTAATGACTTTTATCTCTACTAACTTTTCACCAAAATTTTATATGTGTATTTGTCAGCCAAACATTCTGTTTTTCAGGTCTCTGACCCTGTAGCTCTGATTATTTGGTAACATTTTCTAGTTCTGTTCAGGTAAAATTCACTACTGCATGTAGGACATAATACCTATGGACCTTTGAAGGAAACTGAGTCACTTTATTGCACCATTACAGACACAGATCAAAACCCAACCTTCTGTTACACCAGGGTGAAACCTTGAGTAGAATGTTAATTGCCTAGGTGGTGAATAGTCTCTGCCCCCACACAGAGGTAAGCTTTATTCCAAAAGCACAGTACCAAAGTGTACATGCAGCATTTCTTACCACATTTATTACACCTACAAAACATTCTGTTTTTGGTTTGCAAAAACGGAAACTTTCGAAATAAGTGATGTTATTTCAGGAAGATCACCAATTTCCTGTTAATGCTTTTCCTAGCGCCTAGTATCGGGAAAAGCACCCAGAACTTTTGACTTCCTACTACACATCTCTAGTTTTTAACTAAAAAACTAAATTTCTAAGACCTCTGGAACTTGTTGTGTACTACTTCTCATACATAATCTTGTGCATAGATAGTAAAAAAAAAAAACCAACCATTATATAACCACTATACCAAGGTTTTTTGCTACAGGGATAGGTCAATCAAAACTGTACAGAATCAGACAGAAAGTCTGTAAGTCAGGTTGCACCATAAACATACTGTAGAACATTAGACAAATCTATCATAATGTCTACTTGCATAATTTAGCATTACTAGTTACTAAGATTCACACTTAGATTTTTCCCCAAAAGATCAACCTCACTAGCTGTTTTATGGATTCACAGTGATGTAAGTATGAAAGTACACAGTAACTCTGCAGGATCTGCCACCACCATCTTATATAAATATTAACCAAATTTGGCTACAAATAGCAAAAAAATCCTAGTACAGGGTAATTCTGTAGTTTCATTTATTCTGTTTCTGTTACAGCACTTTAAGAGTATCTGAGAAGCTTCCAGGAGGGCATTCAGAAAGATGCCTAGCACTTACTTCAGATTGGTTGTGCTGCCCATATACTAATGACAATAAGGTATCCATCTCTACCTGGAATGATTGCTCTAAGCCAGTGAAGAAAAACATAAAAATATTTTTGTCATATCTTTGTTTCATCATGAATACTAGCATAGGGAGAGCCACAAGATAGCTCTGACCTCCTGATGTAACACAGCACCATGAGGAGACAGTAGTCAATGTCTTAAAAACATAATTTTTCAGTTAACATGAGACTGCACCTGAACTAATTATCCCTACCTCTCCATGGAGCTTACGACCTCAGGTACAGCGCTTCCCTGCTGCACCCATGCTCCAGAAAGAGCTACCTCTGCTCCTGCAGGTCAGGGGTCACTTGCTTCGTGTTCTCTTGTGTAAGGTCAACGAGCAGATAGGCTCAAACACATTTAAGGCACTTTCAAAGCAGGATTGAACAACAGCTTTGGACCATTGGTATTTCTATTAAAAGAGGAAGTTTGTTCGGTGTTAAGACACTTTTTAAAATACAAATGAAACATGATGTACGCATGCTCCTCAAAATGCCGTATTACAGAATAAATTCCATTAGAAGGATCTCTGCAGATTACCGAGTTCAACACCCTCTTCCTCAAATCAAAGAACAATCACCTTCAAATTCAAATTTATTTGCAGTTATTTACTAGCAGAACATTTTCCAGAACCTTCAGGATTATTTTTTTTTGACCTTAGGAGGTAATATAAAACTGTTGAGCTGCTTGAGGGCTATCAGGCAGATCAAATGCAGCTTGCATTCTAGGACTACTAGCCAGGACACATAATGCCACCTACACCACAATGCAGACTCTGTGGCTGTGCTGTCATATGGGCAGCTGGACAATTAAGGGCTCAGATGCGAGGCAACCGGCAGAAGTTTCTAAAGAATGTGTTGACTGAACACACCGAGCCCATTCCCCAACAAATGTGGTTAAGACTCTGGAGGAACTACTATAATCTCTCACCTCCCTGAGTTACATGTGCTGCCACCCTAATGGAGGACAGTTTTAGTCTGCCATTAGATCAGCAATCTCTTGGCTTAAGAATGAACCTGTGGGATTAGAATCAGTTCCCGCCATTGCTTCCTCCTTAGCACCAGTGTCACAGAAAGGAGCAGAGCAGTCCTTCCTGAGACACTGAAGGGTAAGTAAACTTCTGCTCCGGAAAACAAACATTTGTTAATGTAAATTTATCATCCAGAGCCTGTATTTTGGGAAACTGTTAGGATACAAAATAATTCTGAAATCATTCCCTTTACCCTTTTATGGATTTGTATAGCAGATTTGAACCTATCAGGACATATCCAGGAGGATTATAATTTTGTCTTGGTACTTTAAAGCAGTATTTTGTTTCATTTTCTACTATTTTCTATCTTACTTGATAGCTGCATTATCCATGTTTCCTGAGTGCTACATTTTCATCCTGTAGGGAAAAAAAACAAAACACTTCTGTAGAAATCTCAGCTAGTGTCTCTTAAGTATAGCATTTAATGCAACTACGTTTAACTAAACACATTTTTCCTTTGTTTTATTTTATTCTACTGCTTCCACAACAGCTAGAAAATTGTGAAGATTCTTTTAAATAATGCTCTTCACTAAGTCATGGCCAACCACCAAGTAAGCATGTGGCTAAATGAGCAAAATGTGTTCTGCTCACCATAAGAGACATTATTTATATTTACCACAACAAAAGAAGACAATGGCCTGCAAACACAGGCACATAACGTCAATAAACACGAATACTATGCCCAAAACCATTTAGTAAACATGTTAATAGAGCAGAATTTTGTCTATAAAATGAAAATATATGACATACAAAAGTTTTCACACAGTCATGTATTCCAGATTAGGATTTCAGTACACGAACATACGGGACAACCAGCAGGTCAGGCTGTGTAATCACATGAGCTTTGTTTTATATGAAACTAGACTAAAACAGGAAAAGGAAATGTAAGTAGCCAATTAATGAAGATGACTATTGAGTTCTAATTATTTCTAAGAGTCTGTCCTACCTTTTCTTTAAATTCAAACATGAATCTCAAAGATGAACCCGTATTCTAATTCCATAAATTATTTCTAGTCCTGAATGTAAGTACATAAATATTTAAGGATAACACAAGATATTCCAGGTTAGAAAATGGCAGTTGAAGCTACCTTGCCATAATTTTGCTTTGATTTACCCAGGATATGAACAATCACTACAGATATCTGAAGGGAAAAAGCCCAGAAGTAACTATAGTTTCAGAAGCAGCTTTAAAGACTGAATTTTAGCTTGTGAAGATTTGGATGAGGGTTGCCATCCTTTATTACATAGAGCCATTCTGCTAGACATTGTAACTGAAGACTGGTCAATTTTATTTTAATTTGATATAAAGAACTCCCTTTGCTTCTCTCAAAGTCTTAAAATCAATCTTTGATTTCTAAAAATTTCTATTAAATACGTTATTTCTTTTCCACAAAATGGTGATTGCCTACTTCCCCATAATTTAAGATTGAAGGCATTTACATTTGAAAGTACTTGATATTTTGTGTGTGGAATACATTTTATAGGCACTTCACTGTGTATCATTTCAAACCTGATTTTTCCCATAAAACTGAAAAATGTGTAAAAAAAAATAAATAAAAGTGTCTTTATTATGTTTTTTTTTAATTAGCTATTCTAATAAATGTGTTTGCAATTGACATCCAATCATGATTTTATTATTTTTACTAAATGCTTTTTGGCATTCACTTTCAACTTTTTAATTAAGGAAGGAATAACTTGGATGGTGAACTGTAGTATCCATGCTTAGTATTATACTTCAGTTATTATTAAAGTGGTTTCTCAAAAGAGAGGCAATCATTTCTATCAATTTATTTTTTTTCTTTACAGCTGTGTAGAACCTTTGGTGTGGAGATCAAACTATTGGGATTAGAATAAATTTTCATTTTAATTAAATTTACCTGTAAACACTTCAAGGAACAATTATGATTTGTGTTTCTTTATTTCACAGTAAAAGCTTAGGAAACTACGACTACTCTTGCTACTTCACCCTGTATGTCAAGAGGTTTTCTGGCACCTCTTATTGTAAAAGACGGATTCATTTCAGCAGTCAAACTACAAGATACCACATAAATACTGTAGTGCAATGTCTTAGAATTGTTAATCATTCACATTAAGGAAACTTCAAGTCCTATTCTGTGTTACTCAACTCCAGTAAGATAAACACTAATGAGAGAATTAGCTTGGGTTCAGTGGTTCTTATATTTTTGTTAAACCCCACATCAGCTTTAGAGGTGTGGGGTTTTTTCCCTCCCTCATCCAAAAAGTTTTGGACAAGTAATGGGAAAAGAGTCCCATCTTCAGTGCCATAAGGCACTGTTCTCTAGTGGTTAGGATTTAGCAAAATGAGGGTTGGTATCCAGGAAATACTGAGTAGTGACATGCAAGGCTGTGATAAATATTGCATTTATTATCGAAACACACAGTCTCACTAAATGGATGTACAAATAACAACACCAAATAAGTACTGTGTTTTTATTTCCAAATGGATGTATTTTAGGGCTGAATTTATACCTCACTCCTTGTGCCACAGACGCTGAGCTGTTGAAATGAGCAAAACGAGCAAGTTTCTCAAAGAGATTAAATCCAGTATCTCTCTGCTGACCTAAGTGCCCTATAGACTGCAGTGTACCTTAGGGATACCTAACCTAACTAAAAATTATTTATCTCCAAAATGAAATACAACTCCACAGTATGGAGCTTAATGCAGACAAATTTACGTTCTTCAAATAGAGGTCAACATCACACATACTGTTTGATTCCCTGTTACAATGATCATCCTACACATCTCCTACTCCAGTTTCTCAGCACACAGAGAGTTCAGAGAAGATCAAAGAGCAAAACTACTCTTCACTGACAGACCTGCAGCAAAGATGGGAAGAACAGTTCTGAAGCGAACTCAGAAATTTCCTTGCTTTCGTAATGCCTACAACTTTTTCCTTTGGGATATCCATTCCAATTTTTCTCCAGAACCAAAAGCTGAGACTCACCATAGATGACACATTAGCCTGGGAAATTAACAGCTGCTCTACCGCTGATAAAACACAGGGAAACACTCAGGAGGGAAACTTTAAGTTCTGTTTCTTGGATAGACATCTCTGGTCTAAGACATCTGGACAACCACAGCAGTACTCAAAGATTTTGATAAGATAGTATTATGTTAAGCTGCAGTCCAAGCCTGTCTTTCGTTACAAAGATTACAGGATAACTACAATATCGTCTATCAATTCATTCACAAAGAAAAGCTTGGAATAATTTTACTCTCTGATTTAATTAATCAAAGTGAATAGTATAGTAAGATAGAGTTAGTTTTTCTGCCCAGATTAAAAGTGCTCCCCACACCTAGCCAGTACTTTTAATTCCAAAGGAAGTTTAAACTGAACATATGTATATACACACTTGGGGTTTTCTTGCATTAATATGTTCTTTTCCATGATCTAATTATATTACTGCATTGAAAGCAGTCCATTTTGCACAGGTATTGCTGTTTTCATTAACCAAAATAAAAATGGGTATATATAATTTACAATTAGTCCCCATGTTTACCTAAATACCTCAGAAATTTTGGAAATTAAACCAGTACCAAAAAACTATTATTTACTGATGTGTTTTAATAAGGTTAGAGCCCTCTGTGTTTTATCTTCTGAAATTATTTTACTCTAGCCACTTTGACTGGTGTAAAAATCTTGACTAAGACACATAGCCTTATTGTCACTCTGAGTGGTGGCTCTTCATCTTATGATTAATGGGCAGCTCCATTTATTGGGTAATTTAAAAATGCAGAAACTTTGCAAGCAAATTAATGGCCTTCAGAAATCTCAGCCAAATTGCATGAATACAGATTTAGCTGGAATGAAGTTATACTGTAAACAAAATGGCACAAAAGTTAGAACAATTTTAACAAAATTATTCACCATCTGTAACAGGAAATTAATCTGTATTTTTTTTCAGCAGTATTAGTTTTCTACAGATTGCATTTTTTAAACTTGTCTTCTGATAAACACCTGAAATTTATTTTCCTTGCTGGTATTAAAATCACTTTTATTCCTCCCTAACTGTTTTTCTAACATTTTCTAAACTAATGGTGGCAAGCAAGTAGCGTAACCACAGGCCACATATATTCCCTTCCCATATGTCAGACAGATTTATATATATAGGAGCATACAACCAGCAAACGGTAAAATCAGTAATGAAATCCAAGAAATCTCACTAGACAATTTCTTAAAAGAATTAAGCACTTTACAGCAAAAGTTTCTACATTGTTTCTGTTGACCACTTACAGACTGATTATTTCATGAAACCCTAACTGACAGAAAGAACACAAATCTCTTCTAGAGTCACAATCTCACTTGTATTTCCTATAATCCTATAAAGTTTCATAATCCTCATTGTAGCAAGAACTGATCAAGAAGAGTATTTTTCAAAGTTCTCTGTTTACTTCAGCATCTTATACTTATGTACATGCAGCCACCTCAGCAAATCACTTGAAATTCTGTGTCTCTATTTTCTTAGTATCTTAACTTATAATCATAAATACTATCAGCAAAACGGGAATCCAAATTACATAGTGAGGAGAAAATAGTGCCTGTTCTATATTTGAAAGATTAAATTGAACTCCAGAAAAAGTGGCTTACTAATCACAGATGTTTATGTTACTAAAAAAAAACAAACAAACAAACATTCAAACACCGTTTATAAAATCTATCCCATGCACCATACACAATTTGTATTGATTTTACTTTCAGAAATTTGTTTCCTTTTTATGATGATTTCTAGGTAGATGAGTTAAGTATTTTTAATATAACTACCTGTAAATATCTATCCAGACTGCTAGCTACAGGGAACACAACCAAGCAGCTTTTTTATATTTTACAGTAATGAATTACACAGAAAATGTCATCTTTTGAGTAATTCCTTACTCACTACACTTTCAACTCTTGCTAAGAGTTTAGCTAGAAAGGGCTCTGAATGTAGCCTGATAGAAACACACTTTAAAATGAGCAAATATAACAACGCAGTCCACACATACATACTCATCTATTTATAACATACAATAAAAGGCTTTTAGAATGCATATAACACAAAAATTCAAACACCAATAAAGTATTTGTTACTACTGAAGTTTTTAACATACCTATACACTCTAAAGTACTGCATGGTGGGCTGATCATATTTTCCCTGGCCTGCTGTTCTCTTTCATCTTAGTATACAGCTGCTGCATCAAGACCCAAACACAAGACATTTTATGCAGGCTCAGGCCTAAGAATATGTTCTAAGTTTGTTCTGTATACAAAAATTACATGCTTCTGATCACTTACATGAGTCCGGTCAGTGGAAAATGGACAGGCGAGGCACAGAATCACAATCAAACATTTACTGGATTTTTGCATTGCTGTTTTAAAGGTTCAAGAGCTGGACTGAGGTATTTGTATACAAAACAGCAACAAAGAAGCCTTCAGTGGAAATGCAGACACCATCTGCCTGAGTAAATTCATGTTCTTGAGAAACACCAACTATAGCCTACTTTCTGAACTGACAAAGTCAAGGACAAATCTATCCTTCCTTTTGGGTTGCATTGATTATTTTATATGGAAAATATTTCCTCAAATTCTCAAAGTGAAGCACCTCCAAATCATAGAATCTCCTTATTATCCCTTTTAAAAACAGGTGCAATATTCACTTTTCTCCAGTCACTGGGGACTTTGCCTGACTGCCATGACTTTTCAATGATGGAGAGTGGCTTAGCAACTGCATCTGCCAATTTTCTCAGGCCCCTGGGATGCATTTCTTCAGGTCCCATGGACTTGTGTATGTTCAGGTTCCTTGGGTGTTCTCAAACCTGATCTTCTACTACAAGGGAGGGAACTTGGTTTACTCAGCCCCTGCCTTGCGGTTCAGGGACTTCAGAGATGTGGGAAGAGTGATTACTAGTGAAAACTGAGGCAAAAAAATCATTGAGCGCCTCAGCTTTCTCCATGCTGGTTGTCACTAAATTTCCTGTCTTATTTATCAGAGGGGATATATTTTCTTTAATCTTCCTTTCCTGAACAACATACCTGTAGAAACTATTCTCACTGTTCTTCAGATTCCTTGCCTAATTCCAAACTACAAGCGTACCTTAGCTTTCCTGAACCCATACCTACACATGCCAGCAACATTCCTATACTCCTCCCAGGATCCATGTTCCTGGTCCCAATGCCTGCACATTTCCTTCTCACTTTAGTTCAACCGGAGGCCTTTCCTCAGTCATGCTGGTCTCCTGCCATCCCTGCCTGATTTCTTACAACATGGGAATCAAGAGCTCTTGTGCCCTAAGAAAAATGTTTTAAATAGCTACCAATTTTTTTCTGTTCCTTTATCCCTGAGAGCAGTGTCCCATGAGGTCTCATCCCACTCTTGAGATTACAAAACACCCCCGTAACAGAACTGTCTGTGCAGCCAAGAATCCAGATGCAGCCAGCCACTGTCATCTTTAAAAGTTCTGCTAAATTGTAGCTACAGCCAAAGTGCTTTGGTTCATTGCTTTCCAATGTAATAGACCATGCTGAGGCATGTAAACCATTCCATACATTGAAGTTGATAGGTGCATCTGCCCAGATCTGGTAACACTAACTCTCAAGCTCGCATTAAAGCAAAGAAAAACTCACACTGAAGGGAAAGTGTGACTGAAACCCTAATCTAAGACTTAACCAAACTTGCTAGGCACATAAACTAGGATTTACTGCATTCCTTTTAAATTTACCTTTCGTTCCACTGAATTGCCTGAAATTTCATCTTGTATAGTATTTCTTGGTTGCATCTTTCCTTCCTGCTACTCAATATATGTAGGAATATGTTAGTGATTTACAACTGGTTCAAGCTCTATGAAGTTCCAGAAAGTGCAAGAGCCTGGCAACAAAGGTACTCTATTTCTACAGAGCTGATAACTTCCAGTTTAATGTACCTAACCCGATTACTTTTATTCATTACCTTTAAGGAGACTGAAATTAAAAAGTTTATCTATGTATAATGTAAATAAGGAAAACCAACCGGTAACCAAGTCTCTTTTTACATCTTGGATATCAAGTTTTTTTAAAAAAAATAATATATTAACATAGTCAAGATTTAATGATTTCAGAAAAATAAGATAGCATGATAGCTGTAAATTTTTAGTGGTTAATGTTTGGAAATAATTTAAAAATTCAAAACAAAACCACCAGAAACCCTCAACACCAACATCACTGTACCACAGTGGTTCTGTTGCTTACCCTTTTAAAGCTTCACAGAATCAAGCAAATTCTAGTTATTCAAACCAACATTCCAAACCTGCTACGCATAAGGAATTTACTCTCATTGTAAAACAGCTGCCAAAAAAAAACCCCAAAAAAACAAAACAAAAAACAAACCAAGGTGTGGGTGTTTTGTTCTTTTTACTGAGTTCTTTTTTTCTAGTAGATCTTGAAAAGATGGAAATATGACGGGTAGAGCTCAGTTAGCGAACCTTCAATCTTCTCATTTAACTGACCTTCAAACCTTTTGGATAGTTAATCATTTTCAACTTGTACATGGTTTTTACCTACAGTGCTATTTAGATTCCCAGGTTTGTTTTGAACTCTTTGATAGGAATCATTATTACTTATTCTATTCCTTCACCAATGGCTACCATCTAAATGACCTCATAAATGACACATACTGAAATACAAACCTATAAACAAATCGAAAGATTGATATACAAAAAGCAGACCTTAATGTCGTAAACAAGTTACCTTTATTACTGAGCCACCAAATTAAAACATAAGATAGCTCTATAATATAACATGCATTCACTACCAAATTCAAAATATATGTATAAATAAAAAGGATGATGTCATAGTAATAGTCGTCCTATTACTATTATATTACCTATAAGGTACTAAGAATAAAGCTAATTAATGTTTATCATAGTCTGGAGTATCATATGATAGAGGATACAGTTTAACTTGTACCCAGCCCAGCAGACAGCTGTACTACATATAAGTAGAACATGGGATTCTGATGCTGTAGAGATTTATCCCTTGCTTATGTGTAGTCATAGTCTTAGATCATTAATATCATTAAAAGATGTGTTTAGTTGACAAAGCAGCAGACTCAGACCAGCAGCACTACTTACATTAAACACTTTCTGACAAGAACATTATTTCTAATTGAGATTGAAATAATTTACTTCAGTGGAAGCTTTTTGTTTTTATTACTTGCAAATCTGATTCTGCTTGATAAAAAAAAAAAAAAAAAAAAAAAAAGGTTGGGTGGGAAGATTCACTCTGATCTTTCCCAGGTTTCATAATAAATCACCATCCCTTGGCAATCATTTACCTGAGTCAAGTTAGTATTCTCTAAATCAGCTGTGCTTTCTAGCCTTTCATAACATAAAATTAAAACAATAGAAAATATTGATTAATGACAAGAATATATATGGCCAGCTCCATCGTTTAATAAAGAAAAAAAATCCATACCATTAAAAAAATTGATTTGGTTCAGTGTCCATAAATGTAAAAATGTGTATGCTTTAGTATTCTCTCAGAAATTTCTGTTTAACCCTAATGTGCATACTGCAGTCAGCATTTTTCATAGACATTCTATCATGCTTTGTGTGTTAAACAGAAATGTCATTCAAGAAGATGAAAAGTCATAAAGCATAATGCAATTCTGTACTGTCACAAAAGGGGCAATAACCAATAGTGTGAATTCAGGCAAATTACTGCTAAAACATAATTTCCTTAAAGTGGAATACATCACAGAAAAGAAATTCCTTTATAAAACATCTAATAATTCATGAGTCAAAAGCACTGACCGTATTAGCCAAGTTATACAGATAATGACACAGACCACTGACAATCAGAGCTCAACATTACAAAGTTCGTAATATTGCTATAATGCTCAGAAGACTGGCATTAGAGGAGCTGAATTACATTCTTTCCACAGCATAGAGTGATAGTTCTCACAAGTATAGATTTCAGTCGGTAAAACCAAAACCAGCACCCACAAGTGGCAATGCAATATTAACACTGTTGTACACAGTAACCTCAATAATTATTGAGTAAACTACAGGAAAGTTTTGGTCTTCATTTTCAGTCTATAAATATTTTATCCTAAAACAAATTTATAGATAGATTTATAGATTAAGGAAAACAATTGATCAGGCTTTTGTGATTCTGTTCCGCTATTGTCAACCTGAGCAAAACCAGGTAAAACTGCTATATGACTGAATAATTATATTCCCATTGGAGTTAGTGCCATTCAGGTATGGAACTGCATCAGTCCTTGTAACTTCGATAAAGACAAATATGTTCATGTACTGGGTCTGGCTGGGATGGGGTTAATTTTCTTTATAGCAGCCCATAGGCTGCTGCACTTGTGACTGGAGACCAGCACACATTTGGTACTACACCAGTGTTTTAGGAATTGCTAGCACAGTGTCCAGGCTTTCTCTGTTTCTCGCTGTGCCACTGCAGTGAGTGGGGTAGGTGTGGACAAGACGTTGGGAGGGGACACAGCTGGGACAGCTGACCCAAACTGACACAAGGGATATTCCACACCATATATCATCATGACCAGCAATCAAAGTGGGGGGGTAGTCTTTCCAAAGTAGCCATTGTTCAGGGACTGGCTGGGCATTGGTCTGCCAGTGGGACATGAGTGGCTGCCTTTGCATCACTTTTTTTCTTCTCATTCCTTTGCTTATTATATGGTCTTTATCTTGATCCATAACTTTTTCTCACTTTTGTTCTTCCAGTTCTCTCCCAATCCTACTGTGGTCGAGTGAGCAAGTGACTAGTGTGTGCTCACTTGCTGACCAGGTTCAGTCCACCACAGTTTAAAATGAAGACTTTTCAGATGAAAGACCAGTGATGTCACTCTGTGAAGTACAAGATCTGAAGGATCTCTGAAAAGAAGGATTCCCAAGACTGTTTTATCACCTATTTCACAGATGCATGACAATTGCAGTTCTGTGATTCAGATATGGACTGAAAGTGTATCTAAAATCTAATAGGAATAAACATGCATGAAAGGACTAAATAAAAGATTTTAACACTAGAAAATGAACACTTGAAAATTAAAATTAGCCAAATAATTCTGGGGTTTTCATTGACTCACTGTTAAAAATCTTAAAATGAAATAAATATTTACATACATGCATTTAAGTAAGTAATATGCAATATTAGTTTCAAATGATACATTTCAATATCATTAGTCACACAAAGCCACTCCATAATGAAATGGGATTGAGAAGAGCTTTTACCCCACACAAAGCTCAGATGACTCTGGGAAGCATCAATAAACATAAGTCCTATTCTAGCACGGAAAGTCATTCCACTAACACTTGTCTTGTTTACTTGGTGAGAACCAATAAAATCTTTCTTTGATTATAATGGCAATCAATACTTTGTTCTGAACACAGGCAAGCAAGTTAAATCCCAAGATTTAACATACATCTCCCTAAAGTACCTGTATGAGAAATAGCTTCTTTCCAGCCCTCTTCTGAAGTGCTGTCCCAATAAGACCAAATCAAGAAAGAGTACTTCTTTTGAAAAAAGGATGCCTGAAAACATTCCCAGGACCAATCACAAATGGGATACCGTGGCTGTGATAAGGAGACTATAAATTTGTCTGACCCAGTATATTTGCTAATGTTCTCCACAAAACGTGCCTCACTTCCTTACGGTTGCCTCCTCATTAAAGATCCCCTCATGGGAACTCAGAGCACCTTTATTCAAGCTCAGATCAGGTCTTGCATCCTTTTCAGACTGCCTTGAATTTCTGCCAACACAGCAATATTTAGCCAACTAATTTAATATTACTGATTAATACAAAAAGCCTATAGCTCAAAACCCTTGTAATGCATCTAGTGTTAACACTTGACAGGAATACCAGAAGCAGTAGAGCTAATATAGAAAGGCAATGTATATGGATACATATTTTCAGGTTTTCTCATGAATAATTGGTCTTTTAGATCAGCTGTTTACTTAGTTTTCCCTCAGACCATGACAGGTAACAACTGCACCCAGATAGGTTCCCCTCCAGTTTAAAAGGGAAATTGTAAAACTGAAGAAGGTCCAGCTGATGGCCACTGTGGCGGTAAAGGGTCTAAAGCACTTAATCTCGGAGGAGAGGTAGGGTCATACAGCCTGGCAAAGAAGGGGCTGAGAGGCAAATTAACTGTAGCCTACAATTACTTGAAGGATAGTTAGAAGATGACAGAGCCAAACTCTTCTCAGAAGCATAAGATAATATAACAAACTTCAGTTTGGTAGGGTGAGTCAGGCCACTATGAAAAAGTTTTTCATCATAGAGATTTTACAAATTCCACCTTTGGAGGTTTCCAACAATTTGCTAGACAAATCCATGACTGACCTGATTTAGCGCTGACATTAGTGCTACTTTGAGTGGAAGACTGGGAACTTGATCACCTCCAGAGGTTCCACTGAGTCAATTCTTTTAAGACTGTGTGGTAACATGTAAGAACTGGACTCATCCAGGCACACTAACACATCTATTTGGAAACTAAAAAGGACTTGCTGTAGATGACTCTTCTGAAAAGGCCCATCTTTTAAGGATGGGGAAGCAATTTTAAGAGATAGTCGCTATATTAAGAACCAGAAGTATGTTTTAAACCACTGCAAGTGAGTAGAGATTTAATTATACTCCCTGAAGTGCAATAGGAAATGCAATCTCATCTCACTAGGTCAGTAACATATTTTACTAGTAACTCTAGTTTATTTTTTTACTCTTCACTTAGCATTGAGCATTGATTATTTTCAGCATTTGATCCATATAAATATGCTAGGTCACCAAGAAAACCTGATTACTGTGTTTAAAATGATGTAATGAAACCCAAAGTATTTATGCTTGCAGAAAAAGAAAACTATCAGTTTTCACAGAAACTTTCAATAGCCCTGTAAAAGCTTGTCAACAAAATTACCTCAATAAATCAGACGCAACAATTTGCAACTCTAAATGAAACAGTTTGAGGATTAATTTGTTCTCCTTTGCATTTGCAAGACAGTAGGAGAACATCCTGAACTTTGCTTTGGTTTCAAAATAACTAAGCGATGTCACTTCTGCAGTAACTGCTGGAATGCATGCCCTGGTAACCTCAACGCTGAGGAGTCATCACTGAGATCACTAGAGGAGAGGGGATTCTTAACGATTCCTGCTTCCTAAATATTTCACTGAAGATGACCTCCTTATGGATATAGAACAGGAAGGGCAAAAAGAGAATTACAGTGAGTGAGGTTGTTTGAGAGGTGTTCATCTCCTTCATCAAACCTAAGTATTGTAAAACAGTTCCTGGCAATTGCTGCAAAATCAGATTTTTACTCCCGTAAATTCTTATGTTTACCACTGTTTTTTTGCAGCCAGGAAGACTGCCACCATTCTTCTGCATTCCTCATCTAGGTAAACCTCTTTAAAATGGCAGGCAGTAGAGGCTTTATAGCAGTGAAACAAAGAACTGCTAGCTCTGCATGAGTAAGAAGAACAGACTGGATGGATAGTTGCCAGATTAGTTTAATACAACCTAGTTAAGCCTATAACTTTTTTCATCTCTTTTTTCTTTCTGCTCATGATAGAGGATAATCTGAGGAATTCAAAAGCCAAATATACTTACTACTGTAGACAAGAAGAGAAATGTCTCACTCATTACATATGGTCTGTGTAATATTACTGGTACCGAATTAGAATATGGATTTATGTTTTTTTCTCCAGGACTGATAAGCAACAAAACATTTCATTTATCCTCAAACTGGATTAAGTCAGATGTCTGTTTTCTGACTTCTATCATTCATAGTTACCAAATCCTTATTGTACACTTACCTGCCACTTTTGAATTAAAACCCAATCAATCAATCAATCGATATTTTATATTGGAATTATGATAGCAGAAATTAATCTCAAAAAACTCATGGCAAAAATTTAGCAAAATTAGTAGCTTAGTACTTGGCTATAAGCCATCTTTAAAATAGGTGTATTGTTTAAATCTAATGACATGTTTATACATTACCCATTTAAAATAATTAGCAAGTGAAACAATGACCATATGTGGTCATTAGGATAATGATACTAAAAGGATATGCAAATTTCCTCACAAAGAAACCAAGTATCCGTGAGGAAGCAATGTAATTTCGACACAAGGAACAAACTGACTGCACCATTTAGATTTTAAACCATAAATATTTCAAATAAGAAAATAGGAATAATTCTGATTTTCTAAGTTTTGTAACAGCATAGAATTAAGAAAAGTATTGTCACAGAAACAGAAGTGTATTATTTTAAAATCTAAATTTGGTGATATCCATATTCATGTATTTGTAACAAATGATTTATCAGACCCACCGCAAACAGCGTAACCAATGTAACATGTGCAGCACCAATTGTGAAACCTTGTATTCACAGAGACCAGAAACTAATGCCCTCAATCCTTCCCCCTTTTTTGAAACATGCTTACTAGTCAACAGTCCCCCTTTACTGGACTTCTAACCTGTTTTTGTAAACACTAGCTGGCAGTATGGTGACTTATGTCAGCATTGAAATTTGGCACCATGCTTCATTAGTTAGCCAACAAAGCAATTCAGAAGTGTTATTGGATCATATACCATTCTTAGTGTTCTCCTTTTCTCATTTTTATTTCACTGTGTGATTTTTTTCACCATCCTCTTTCTCAGGAGAGAAAAATGCATTGTATCCTATTTTTAAAGCCAACCCCAGCAGCAATAACAATACTAGTATTTTTACAATGTCTTCTCCCATCCACAAATTGTAATAATATCTCATAGGAACTAATCTAGATTTTATGTTTAATGTAATATTTTAAATGAATAGCATTGCTAAAGAGAGAATTATTATATTTCTGTGTATTTATTTTCTGTTCATTTTTTAATGTAGCTTTTCCTTCATGCTGAAAAGTATTTTCTATTTTATTCAATATACTATCTTACTACATATATTTCCCATCAGCAACCAAATTGACCAGGAATTGATCATAACTAGACAGCAGTATAGTACAGTCTTTGAAAATTACAGATTTACTTCCAATGAAGCTAACAGAAGCTTGTCATCAACATACTATTCATATTGCCATAGTGAACATAATTAATTCTTTAACATGGTTACTCAAAATTGTCAGCTGATGTCAGAAAAAGTAGATTGTAAAGGATGAAATAACTGAAGAGAACAGTAGAAAGTTAGTATTTATCTAGTTTTATTGGAAGGCAAGTTTTATCCTTCCTAGTCTACACTAAGACTGTAATTGTCTGAAGAGCAGTAATAAAATATTGAAAAACTGCATCATGTTTCACTTGACTGGGTCACTGAGGAATAGCCAGACTCAGAATACTCACATACATTGGAGTAAACATAAATGAGAACAAGGCTGAGTCAAATGTGTAGTTTAATACACTGAGCCTTACTGAAAACCACTAACTGTAATTGCACTTTACTGATAAGTTGCCACTAGTGGTGAAACTGTCTTGTACAGATCACAGGCTCGCTAACAGCAAAGAAGACCTCTCTCCTCATTGCTCCATGAGGAGCCAGAATATCAGGTTATTTGTGACAGTTTAAGTGAGAGCCTACCTGGCAAAATGAACTCCCAGAAGTCAGTACTAACATGGCTTGTATTTCATGTTTAGGGCCATTGTTCATCTCAGAACACACGTAACAAAAAAATAATTCCTTTGCCTTTGGAACGAGAAAGAAAGTATTAATGTCATGTTCCATAGGGAATATAAATATTTACAGACCAATTTGGTACAATACTTCATGTTGTTTCCTATCTTCATCAAGCCATGCTAAAATCTTGGTATTTTGCATGTCCAAGAAGTTGTCTGAAAGACTGCAACACGGCTCCCCAAAAAGGCACTTTAGAAGGCTAAAAGACAGTTGTTGTCTTTATAACATCTTAGTAGCATCTTTGAGAAGTATTTTTATTGTCAATAGCCATGGAACAATTGAAGTACTCATGAACTACTAATGCAAATATTGCTGACCTGTAAATTTACGTGTTTAGTATGCATAGATATTTCTTCACAAAATTTACTTTTCTCACGTGCCTTCCTTTAAGTGTATTTTGATTTTAATTAATTAAATGGAGAGTAAATGCAGAAGTAAAATATTCATCACATACTTCCGTCAATGAAAACTGGTCAATGTCCAACTCATGTTGGTCTTTGGGTACTGTTATTTATTTTGAATGCAACAACTAAAATAACTGAGTGTGGAGGATCTGACTTTCAAAGTTTTATTTGGACTCGTGTTTGGTTCACCACCCCATTATTACTGTCTGAAAGTTACAGAAAGATAAGTGTGTTTGGAAAAAATCTGAGAGAAAACATAATTCCAAGTGACAAAGATCCAGTCAGAACGGAATAAATTAAAAAACCAACAAAACCAAACCCCAAACCACAAAACAGCACAAAACACAAGATATTACTGGATAAGTATCCTGTAAAAAAAAAATAAATCTGAAGAAAAAGAACCTCAAACCTATTAAAAAATGGTAGGTAAAAACTATTATCACACTTTAGCAGAAGTAGAGTCTTAAGCACCAAAAAAACAGTATGATCTGAGCAAAGACCAAGCGGACCAGGAAGGGCTATCAAGTGCCCAGAACCAGCCTATTAAGCTAGCAGGCCATGTTTCTTTCCATACAGATGTATAAAATCACGTGCAATCTGTAGCCAAAGTCAGGGTACTGCTTTTTTTCATCTCTGACACAACACACAAAATTTAGCTGTTAACGTAAAACACTTCTTTGAGATGAGAAGTCTCTTCCCACTTCCATGAAAGTTTCTGTACACACCTTAAAACATGTTAACGTACACATCATCATCTCCATTCTACAAACAAGGTCCTGAAACAGATCTGTCTGTTTGAAACTGTTCACGCATTTGGAACTAATTCTACAAGACATGGTCCATTAAAAAAATTAACACAACAAAAAAGAAACGCCAAGCCAGAATGACAAGTGAAATTATGTTCTGCAGATAGAAGGGTGTCAAAACATTTTAAAGATGCTACAGAAACAGGTGAAACCTTAAGAATTACAATGTGTTTTTTACAAACCTGTGGGTTTTTATATTCATAATTTATTCTCCAATATTTTCCAGTAGGTTAAACAGACATGTATTCTTATTTCAAAGGTTTCCTAAATCTTGATTTAGGCTAGTAGACAAGGTTTGGGCCAGCATGGACCTGTTGTCAAGGACATACATGTATGAATATCTTGCTAGAGTTACTGTGTTTGGGTCCTACCTCACAGACAAGAAACTTAACCAGTTCTGTCACTGAAGCTCTTCTGTGAAATGTAAAGTTTTCACTACAAATTGTGCATGTCTGATATGCCAAACGATGGTCCCTGAAGCAACTGAAGTGACAGAAACTGTAATGACAGCGAACAACAGCAGCGGCTATAAAAATATGCACCCCAAAACCACTTGTAGTTTCTTCTTTTAAAAAATGTCAACATTCTTAATTTTTAGTCAGGCTCTTTCTTTTAATTTGATGTGTAGAATGGAATTTTAATGAATAGGATTTTATACATCAGGAATCTCCCTTTAAAATTACATAATTTAGATGTAATTATATCTTATTAAATAATAATACATTTTAATGAAGAAGTGCAAATATACAGACAGTAAACAACAGGAACTCTAAATAAAATAGACTACAGCTTAAAATGCTAGTGAAATCCTTTCTTCAACATACAGTTTCCTCAACAATACTTCATGCAATAGTAGGAATTAGAAATTGTGTGTTAGCTCTTTTAAACCGTAATATTTCCATGCAGGGTTGTCTTCATAAGCCTTTGTAAAGACATCCAGCATGTTACCGTATCCAAATATCACGAGTTTCCTGGCACAGGTCTTGTACAGGCAACCAAGCTGCTAAAAATAGCATGGTAGTATTTAAAGTAAACCACCCTCACAAACTGTAAAAAGTATGAGAAACATTTCACTAATACCAGTGACATTCGTAATAACAAAACAACATGGAAGCAATGTAATCCAGCAGGTCATTCAGATCTATTTATATAAAGCTACATAAACATTTGATTATTACAATGAGTAAGCTGAATTCAGTGGCATTACACATGGCATAAGAATTCTATACACGCACTATGTACAAGATATTAATAGACTAGCGATGGCTATTCTGCTTCTTCCTCTTCCTTCCCTCTCATTAATGCAGTAAACCCAATGTGAGTTAACACTACTATCTCTGTCTCCTGAGCAAATAACTTATGTCATCATTCTACAGTCTCTAGTTCTAATTTTTGTTAGTGTTAGAACCCACATGAACACCTGAGTAAATGCAATGACACCTAGCACACTCTTAATTGTGAAACTTGTGTGACAGTTAATATATCATTTTAAATATGTTCACGCAACAGAAACAGAATTGTTACAATTGCACAGAGACAGCTAACGGTTTCACTTGAAAAACAACTTAAGAACTCCAATCTCATATTAATATAATTTTCTGATTTATATATAAAATATTTATAATACCACAAAATAAAATAAATTGAATTATGTTTTTAAGCTGATGTGTCAGTTTAATTTTTATTGCCCTTCTCTTTTAAGCTATTTTATGACATTTTCTTCCCATAATTCAACCAGGACATGAATATATTTGAACTGTATTCTCATCTTGATATACTTGCTGTTTTACTTATGCAGAAATGACAAGATTTATAAGTAAAAACATATACTTATACTCGTTTTAAAAGGATCTCCTCTAGATCTCAAGCACCGATATCGTTGCTTTTACTAAAACTGAGGTTTTGGAAAGCTAACTCTGCAGGTCTTTGGGTGGGTTGGTGGTTTTGTTTGTTTGTTTTTGTTGTTGTTGTTTTTCAAAGTATTAAAGCCATCTTGTGGCAACATGTGATGCAGTCAGTGTTCCTCCAAAGAATGCTCCTTGTGCAAAAAGTGAAAATTAAACCTGAAGGCTTGAGTACAAGGTGTGAAATGCAAAGTTCCCCTTGTGTTTTCTCATAATCTTCAACTTTCTTGTTAAAAATTTATCAAACCTACCAGTTATGAATATCAAGCACTATAAAAATGCATGAGATTAAAACATCAAGGTTCACAGCTTTAAGAAACTGTCAACCCGAGAAACTGGATTTCTTTTTCCTAAATAACATGTGAAGCTTCCATTATGCTACACTATTTTTTATCTGAGAGGAATACAAAACAGCTGTTCAAGGTCTACAGCCCCATATGGGAATGCGTTTCACAAAATAGACCACAGAGGCTTCTATAACAGAATCCTAGGCTTCATTTTTATTTATTTCCTATACTATCTGTGTATCCTTTAACAGCCTGTAGATGTTAACTTTTCTCTCAAACTGAAGGCTTTTTCCTTGAGACCCTAGTTGAAAAACATTTTTAATTCACATACCCTACTGCTAGTCTCACTACAAGTAAAGGAATGCCCTCAGTGACACACAGAGATTGGTCTAACTTAAAGCTTGCATTTAAGAGGAAATTTCTAATGTATCTTTTTAAATATATTTGTATATATAGATATTACATACATCTACAGTGTACATGCATACTATTTATTTGTATATATGCAGTTAATGCCTTTTTTTAAAGAAACAAAGGTAAAAGTTATATAGCCCTTGCTTCATGCAATATTATGACACATCTAATCTTAATCTCAATTTCAACAGTGACGTAAACTTAGTTTACCTTGAAAGTACTTACATAGTAAATGTAGCAAGGAGCTCTGCACTAGTTTACACTGTGCAAACCCAAAGTGTCTCAAATCACTCTTTGAAAATGAAATTAAAGCTGTCTGAATAATTTATGTTTCACCCCTTGGAGTGGAGAAACACCACAATGCTATGAAATGTACAGATTGAAGCTTAAACTTCCATTAGGAACCAATTTCTCTAGCAGACATGAAATTCATGTACACAACCATTAAAGGAATAAAGATTGTAAAATTAAAAAGAAGATTTCAAAACATAGTAGCAAAAATATAGTAAATGACAAAATACTATGTCATGTTATTTCAAAATTCTGTAACAACTCAGGAATTCATTTTTTTGTTTGATTGTGTGCTTGTTTGGTTTGCTGGGTTTTTGCTTTTTTTTTTTACTGTAAAAAAGTAACCACTCAAAAATGCCAGCAATTGTTTAAAATTGGAAGGAAGAAGGTCTCCCTTTCAATACAGGGAACAGAAAATGGCCTTACAAGTTAAATAATGTTAATGCAATCATAAGTAGGTATGAGAGTATGATGCTGTATTAGTCCAAAGTTCATCTTTGGTATAACTTTGCATTCTATGAACGACATATCCATGCCACAAATCAAGTTGAAAGGGGAACAGATTTTTTTGCAATAGTTACAAGACTTTACAGAAACATTAGACAAACTTTTGGATAGATACATCACATCGTTGCAACAATCGCAGGCAAACAGTCCAAGAAACAGGACCTGAGTTAAGAGAAGAACAAGACTGTCAAACCCAACAAAATACAGTTTTGTTTATACTTGTCAAGCGTAAGAACAGTAGGTGATGCTAGCACATCTGGCTGCTGTAAATTTTTAAGCATTATATCATTTAGCTCTGCTTGGATCATTTTAATTCTGTGGTGAAAGAATGAAATGACAGTAGCAGCTAACACTCCATAGCTACTTCTGTAAGGCTGCTGCAAACACCAGCAACAGCAAAAGCAAATGGACGTCACGATTCTAAAGAAACAGCCTAAAGCTAGTGACCACAGTGCGTCTCACAGCACCAATTCTCTAACACTTTTCAATTCATAACCCACATAAACACAGATTACTCTTGTCCTGAAGTTATACATTTTTCAGCTATACATGACTACAAGCAGAATTGCTTTGAACATCTACGGAAATTATACTTTTTTATTATTATTATTTAAGAATTAGTATCACGTGGCCTGAAGAAGTCCTAAAACCAATGCCTTCCCCTCCCATCCCAAACTCTTCCAGATTTCAGCCTAATTACAATTACATTTCCAAGGTACTTGTTATGTGATACTAATCTTGACCTCACTTTCACGACAATGCAACTTCAAATTCCCATTAATTTATTAAAACTAAAATATAAGCATTTAAATTACCTCGGGACTCACTCCTTTCTCCCTAAACATGTGTTTAACAAATGTATTTATTTGTTAAAAATATTATTTAAACCTTTCCACCAGTCTGAAAATGCCTATGGGATGTACATTAATCATCTGGTACTAATAACATGAAATGCAATAAACCACATTAAAAAAAATATAGAGAGATCTTTAGAAATCCTCCTTAATCTACATAAACCTTGCAGACAGTGTGAGCTTAAAACCCAGTCTTAGATTTTTATAACAAATGCCAGCCATGTTTAGGTTCCTCATCTTTCTTGAGGTGCCCAGATGATGACCTTTGGTCAGATTTATTTCAGAAGCATGATAAATTGTATTGCTGAAAGCTTATGATCTTAAGCAATTATTACTACCTATCTCTGATTTTTTTTTTACTTTGGATATTTCCAAACACACATGCAACTTCCTGGAACCAGTTCATTGGAATATTGCAAGGCAATAGTCTCGCATTTCCGTAATTCCATAATCACATCTGATAATGATTCATCTCATATATTCCATGATTCCATAATCATGTCTGATAATGCCATGAGTATGCAATTAAATAAACGACATATAAAAATGTATTTTATCACAGAACTTGCAATAGAGAATTCATAAGTGGTTTCCTTTGCCAAATAAGCTGAAAAATGTTTCAGCATTGCCCCCACCCCCACCTCTGAATCACAGGCATCTACTCTCCAGCTTTGAAATAATGACTGAAATTTAAAGGAGGATTGTTAAACATCTCAAGTTTAAGAAATTCACATATGTATAACAGATACTTCAGTAGCTGGTTGGTTGAAGAGAACAGTTCTTCCTGACCAGGGTCAGCTATTGTCTCAGACCTGGTCTGCTCCTCTGTTGCATAATAAAATAAGATAATAAATAAAGTTTCCAATCAGACTGCTTCTGCTCTAGGTGAACTTCATTCCACCAATGAAGCCAATAGTTATTAAAGTTAATATAACTTTCAAGTTTAAAGCACTGATATGAAGTCTTACCCTCAGGAAAATGGAAGCCTATGTCACTGAAGCCGTGTGGTATCATAACATTTTTCTGAGGTGTACTTAGGGGGTTTTATTGATGAGCTCTGGCAGCAGACATATTTCTGTTTAAACAGTTGCAGTAAACCCTCTACAGGTTATGTTCATCATTCAGATCTGTTCTAGTACATCTATCCAAAGCCAAAGCAAACGTAAACACTGTATCTGTTGCAGTTTTAGTTTGGAACTGATGTAAGATATTAAGTGAAGACAGAGAGATGCTCAAAGACTGAAGAGCTATACATCAGGTAAGTAACAAAAGTTAAATAAATAATATGAATGTTGCAATGCCTGTACTAACACTCACAGACTTAAGAGAGTAAAAGGTCAGTATTGTATACTGACAAGTGCTCTCATCAACAAAGATGTAGCAGAACTGGTCTGAGGCTTCATTTCACCCATCATTCTTTTCTCATGTCAAAGACATCAGTGACATGGGTGAGAAAGAACTGTGGCACTACCACAAGTTCAAGTTATCATCACTAGTAAAGAAACTGTCCAAATTTTTTGTGCAGTGTTATTACACAGAAAAACCAGTTTTCTTTTCCATTGTTATAATACCAAAACGTTTGCACGGTGAAGTTTGTAAAGAAAGAAACAATGATCATGGATTTTACCATTTTATTTTGATATTACCAGCAACCAGAGTTGTTTTCAGCAGAGAAACACTAAAAAACCCACCATAAGCCAAAAAACCTCGAGACTCTTCAGTCTGCCTATATTCTGAAACAGAAGATCCCACAAATTACAGCGTATGCTACGATGTGCCTGCACACCACATCGCGTACCAGTATAGTATGCGGTACGCAGTGGTGACAGTATGTCATCGCTTGTGGTGCAGGGAGAGACTGGCAGAAACAGCACACAACAGAGGCCTCTCTCCCACAAGGTATGTTATTCAGCCGGGATCAGATGGACTAAGCTGAAGCAGAAGGGCTGTGGCAAAGCATGTCCTGTCCTAGAAACTATATTTGTCAACTTTTTATTTCAGACAGGTAAAAAAAACATTTGAAAAAGAAGGAATTTCTAGCATGATCACTTGGAACAGCTTCTGTGGGTCAACACGGGTGACAGCAAGAAAAAAGAAAATGGTTGTATATGGCTATTATTCAACGTCGCAGAAACTGCCAACTGTCAAAAAGATTTTTCAATGGCTATTAAGCAACTTCCTAACTTTCAGCGGTACATCTAACATTTCCATGTCTGAAAACGTCTCCATAACATCTGCATAATCCAATATTCTGGTGAACAAAGTAGTTTTAAGTAGCACATTCTTTAGAAGTCTGATCAGCTACTGAAAGTTCAAAAGAAAAAAATCTCTTATTCTGATTCACTATAAGATAATGTCTCCCTTAAGACAGCCTAGTTTCCTTAAGGTTCTACTAAGACTTTTTGTCGAACAAAAGGAAGACTTATTAGGACATACTTCAGCATCTCACTTTCCTGCTAGTACATCTCTCAAACAGAACAGAGACAATGTATTTCTTGGATGACTTAAATATGTTTATAATGTACACTAAACCAAAGACCATTCTTGGAATTTAGCTTTATCTTTAGAAGCTGCTGTTCAAACTTTTCACATCTAGCAGTATAACCCACATTTTTACTTTATAAGCAATTTCCACACATATCTCCTTCTGCAGTTTATGTCCCACCTGTATCTGTTTTATGAATGCCAGTGGGCTTTAAATATCTACCGCATTCCCTTCAGTTCCCTTCCTCTCCTTCATTAAACATATTCTTGGCACTTTTTAGGACCTATACTGCACTCACATAAAGAGGATTTATGAATAAAGGTGTTAGATGAGCTCTCACTTACCCAGTCTAACATCGAAATGCAGCAGCAGTTAATATCTTTAGTTTCAAAGTCAGGTGAGAATTCCCTATGGAATATCCATTGTGTAATATTTGACATAAACATACCATTCCTCTTTGATTTACAAATCTATTCTCTGAAGAGTATAAAATCAAAATACACAATCTTGCAATATAACTTCAAGAAATGTTGGAATTAGCATCAATGTGTTCCTGTGCACTATGAGCTGCATCAACTGCTTGGCTGTCTACAAATACCAATCAATCACAGCTATGTACATTTGCATTAAATTCATTTGTCAACCCTGTTTCTCTTCTGCTTTATTCAAAACCCATTTCTGTCTGACTACAGTAGGCTCTCTCTGGGTCTGGGTTTTTTCCATCTGAAAAATATGTAAAGTACAGATTAAGTCATTATTAATTACAAACTAATAACAAACTAATTGTATAATTTATGTGGTAATCTAATTTGTCATTTGAATGCTGTAGAAAATAACAGTAGCTGCCAAGCAAGACATCCTAGAAAACTGTTTTAATATGTATTTAGATAACTGTAGACTCATCATGCTATTCCAAATTAAGCATTGATAAGGAATACAGAGCAAATGACAACAGCACAGTAACCACAATAGCATATAACTCAGTGAAAGTGAATTGCAGGCTGTTTTGCTACAAATATTTTAAGAGTCAATCAACTTTCCCCTACTTTTCCAACATGTATCTTCCTCACATATTTCAAATCACTCACAGGCTCTGTGTTCCAAGCTCTGAGAGATACATGGAGCTGGTGATAACATTCATACCAGCAAGCGACACCTCCCATCCTGCCAAGATTCAAAATGAAGGGTGATAAAGCACCAGCCATGTGAAAAATCTTATACTGATGTAGGGTTAATTTCTTGAGCATATATAACATTTTCTATAGCCTTGGTTGTTAGATTCAGCATTTAAATATAAATTATGTATAACAAAAAAAAATATGTAAGTGCTGTATTGTGCGGGTTAGAGGTATGTCTAGGCATAAAATGAGACTGGGATGAGATCTATGTAGTGTTGTGAAAGAAAAAACATGAAAAGCAGCACTTCTAAGTGCAAAATGAAGTGTGAAAATGCCTTTTCATGACACCACAAAGTTGCATTAAAAAATCAATTTTGTCAAATATTAGAAAGTAGTGCATCCTAGAGCAGAAAACTGCAACTATTTGTCCACCTGAATGTGTGGTTCATCAACACAAAAGCACTGGAATCCTTTCCGTAAGACAACATTCTGACACCACCTCCTAAGCTCAGTATATTTGTATTTTCCAAGACCTCTGGTTAATCACTTCCAGGAGTTAATGTACTCTCTGCCTTCTGCAAAATGGTCAGTCTTGACTTAAAACTGTCTTTTGAGTAATTTTTAACCACTGGTCTTTACATCCTTTTGCTAATCTTGTATCAGCATTACTTATTATGAAGTTACATAATTACTATTGAAAGTATGAAATATGATACAGGAAAGAATTTCAATATCGTCTCAGCAAAATAAACCCATCCAAATATGTAACACTGACTGAAAACAAAAGAAAAAAAATAATCATTATCTAAAGATCTGGACAGGTAGTCATTTCACTGCTCTGTATATATTTGCTTAAGTTTAGTACATCATGAATTGGCCTGAAAACTTTGATCCCATGTAAGCTATAGAGGTAAGTTTATTAAGTATTGCTTAAACTGAAACCTTTGACATCTAAAGATTGTTTAAGGCAATTTCTAAAGCTACGCCTGATTTACCAAGCATCCATCTATTGGAGAAGATACTATGTAGGTACTGCTCAGCTTATTTGGCAAAACAATGTAAGCTTCTCAGCATCCATGGAAATCTGCCTTGGCTTTCTTTCATGGACTTCCTTTCATTATCCATGAGAAGGACTGTATATGAAAATACACCTTGAGATTGTTCTCTTAAGTCCTTTATTAGAACATGCTTCCATAACAAAGCTTATCCTACAACTGAAGAGGTGTCACAGAAATAGTCCTAATATAGTTTAAAATTATAAGCAAAACTGCTGGATCAAGAGTATTCTACATCTACATCTCCCCTGACACTGTTAATCTGTACGTTGTTCCAATCTATTGTCTAAATTCTAAATCTGCCATTGCAATGCAAAATTACAACACACTAAGTACAATCCCTTTCCAGCTCCAGGTGACGAGGTGACATTCAACACCCAGATCAAGAAGCTGCAGAGATGTAGCAACTGCACAAGTATCACTAACTTGAACCTAACTCCGCTAACATAAAGACATAAATACTGCTGTAAGAATGGACAGGCTTAAAGCTGTTTGTTCGTACTCCTACTGGACAATTCATACTTGTGTAAAGTGAAAGACAAGCAAAGGATCCACAACATGTAGGGAAGAGAACTATGCCACCTTCCCCCACTGGGTTAATCCATGGCAGACAGTGAATGTTTCCTTCTTGCTGTTGTTGCCTTTTAGACTACAGATGCCAAATGTATCTTAAAGTATTTGAAATGACTGAATTTTAAACAAAAGGGCAACTTAAAGAAAAGAATGTTCTGTTACTTTTGAAGGGTAAAACCCTGAAGCACACCTGAAAGAACAAAATGGATCCATTTAAATTCACTATATATCTAAGCTTAAAAAAAAAAAAAAAGAGTATAAGAATAATTGTTACAAACATCACATGATATGCAATTTTGAGCAGCCTCCTGCATTCTTATGTCTGTAAGTACACTAGAATGAGAAAGGAGTTGAGTAAGATTTAGGTTTACAAACAACAGGAAACTAGAAAATATTTTACTTCCTTATCCCAAAATTATAACAAGCACAAGACTTAAAAGAAAAATAATTAAGCAGGGTTTGTATATGTGTGTATTTGCACATCGAAATTAAGATATATATTAGGTACTCTTTATCTCCATTAACATAACAACATATACCTCAAAAACACCGCAAGAACAAAACACCTCTTTTCTAGAAGGTTTGACTACTTATTTCACTCTGCAGTGAGGCAGGAATAAATTGATCAATGACATTGCTGAGCATCACAAAGTACGGGTTGTACTTGCCCGATTCAGTGTTCAGTCAAGTAAGTAGAAATCAAAGAATGTTGTTAAGATGTTAATCAGACCTTTAGCCTTCACATTCAATACCACAACTTTGTTCTGTAAATTCCTGGAAAATCTGAAGTTTTTGTTTTAGAGAAAAAACCTAAAACTTTCATGCTGGTTATAGATAACAGTATTTTCTTAAAATGTATTCCATTACATAGCCAAAATATATTGTAAGAAATATGTCTGTCCTGTGGAACTTAAAAAGCTTCTGCAGAGTGTAAAACGTAGTCTCCTTCATCTTAAAATAGTTAGCAGGGGAGCCTTCAGTATAAAAGACTACTACTTATAGGGCAAAACAAGAAAATGAAAGGGAAGCTTTATACATATTTGCTTACCAGAGGGACGGCAGTAGTGAGCACAGCTGTGGGAGGGGCACCCAGGCAGAGGAACATCTCTGCTTGTTGACACAGCTCCAGCAGGAGGTCAGTAGGTAGAGGAGTGTCAGGGAGTGCACAAGAGAGACTGACTACTAGAATCACACCGTGCCTTCCCCACGACGTTCCCAACAGGCTGACAGGAACCATGATATGGAGGATTCCTTACCCTCTCTCTGCCTGGCTAAACACAGTGAATTCAGGGATAGGGTGCCATGGTGAAAAGTTCCTGCCCAGCGCAGCAGGCACATCTCCTCTGTGACTAGCCCACCTTCCCAGGTGCCCATGCATATTGGTTACGAGGCTCTGCAAGTGAAACTGAACAACGAGGAGGATCACGGAGCCGTCACCAAGCTTAAGTCAGCATATCCCCCACATTAGAACTGCTTCTGCAAGGAAAAAAATACCGGTCATTGCCATGGGAGACTTTCTTGTGAATGGAACAGAAGGGCCCACATGCCAGCTGGACCCACTTAGGGAAGTCTGCCTCCCTGGGACCCCGGTTATAGATGTGAAAAGTTTCCTACCCTGGTACAGCCCTCCAGCTATTATCCATTATTGACCTGTCAGGTACACAGCAATGCAGTTGCAACAAGAAGTCTGAGGGCCATCAAGAGAGACTTCAGGTCCTTAGAACAACTGGTTAAGGGTTCAGAAGCACAAGTTAGTGTCCTTCTCTATCCTTCCTGTTGCAGGAAATGATAAGGGAAGAAACAGGAAGAGCCAGCAGATCAATACTTGGCTCCAAGCCTGGTGTCACCATTAGAAATTTGGGATTTTTGATCATGGGTCAGTTGACACAACACCAAGCCTGCTGGCAACAGATGGGGTACATCTTACTCAAAGGGAGAAAAGTTTCTTTGCAAAGGAGTAAGCAGAGCTTGTTGAAAGGGCTTTAAACTAAATTCAAAGGAGGAAAGGGAGAAAACCAAGCTGAACAGAGATAAGCCTGGGGTCAGCGCACCAATGTTTGAGGGACAGTGTGTAAGCAAGGTCCTTTGGTCTGCTGTCTCAGTAGAGATAGGGGATGGAGATTCACACAGCAGTAATGATACAAGGGTTACTGATGTGTTAGAAACTACAGAAGCACCTGAGAATGGTCAGGTAGGAATCAGGGCTTCTCCCCCAAAAAAGTTAGCAGGATCAATAGCCCAACTAAAGTACATTTACACTAATGCATGCAGTATGGGCAACAAACCGGAGGAGCTGGAAGCCACTGCACAGCAGGAAAGCTATGACATAGCTGCAGTCGTGGAAACATGGTGAGATGACTCACACAACTGGAGTGCTGCAATGGATGGCTATAAACCGGGGGAAGAGTGGCTGGAAAGCTGCCCAGTAGGAGAAGACACAGTGGTATTGGTCAACAGCTGGCTGGCAGTGTGCCCAGGTGGCCAAGAAGGAAAACAGCATCCTGGCTTGTACCCAAAACAGTGTGGCCAGAAGGATGAGGGCAGTGGCAGTCCCCCTGTGCTGGGCACTGGTGAGGTCACACCTCGAATAACTGTGTTTAGTTTTGGTCCCTCAGTACAAGGCAGACATTGAGGTGCTGAAGCATGTCCAGAGATGGGCAACGGAGCCCAGGAATGGAGCACAAGTCTGATGAGGAGCAGCTGAAGGAACTGGGGGTGGTTAGCCTGGCCAAGAGAAGTCTTGGGGGGACCTTATTGCTCTCTACAGCTGCCTGAAAGGAGGCTGTAGGCACAGGGGTCAGTCTCCTCTCCCAGATAACAAGCAAGAGGACAAGAGGAATCTGCCTCAAGTTGCACCAAGGGAGGTTTAGATTGCATTTTAGGAAAAAAATTCTTCACCGAAAGGGCCACCAAGTATGGGAACAGGCTGCCCAGGGAAGTGGTTTAGTCCCTGTCACTGGAGGTTTTTAAAAGATGTGTAAACATGGCACTTAGGGACATGGTTTAGTGGTGAACTTGGCAATGCTGGGTTAATGGTTGAACTCTATGACCTCAAAGTTCTTTTGCAACCTAAACGATCCTATGATTCTATAAATGGGTAAAAATTAACATCACTGAAGTATTTAATGAGCAACAAGGAAAAAGTGAGGATTTGTTTACAGTTCTAAATAACTATATAAACATTTTTGTAACAACCTTTGTTATTTCAAGATTCATGTTATGCCTTTTTGCTAGAACCTTTGTCATACAAAGGAGGTATCAGTATTATCATTCTTAATATTTCTGACCTTTTCAGTATTCAGTTGTGTCTAGATTCACTGTCAGTTCCACCTCTTCTTCAGAGGTTACTACGGGTGTAACCAAAGAAAAATGCAAATTGCCAGCAAGTCAAATTACAGAACATTAATAAGGTCAAAGCAGTACAGTTTATTATCATCTTTCATGGAATACATGAAACATTAACACTGTGTTACTTCATTCTCATGACAATAATTGTAAAGAGAACCTTCCTGTGCAACTCATTCTCATTACAACTTCAAAATTACATTGTGATTTGTAATCCTGTAGTCCTCTTAGAATTTGTCTCTCTCTAAAAATCTTGATTATTTCAAAATACATAGAGCTGCACATGCAATATTTTCTGGTAACATGCTTCACTTGTACTTCAGAGTTTTACTGAAACTAATGGAAAGCAGAAAAAAGTATGTTAGCAGGAAGACTAGAGGACAGCACGCCATTTCACATGCAAATGCATGAAAACAGTGCACAAACTCCATGGTTGAGCAAGAGGTTGGGCTAAAGGCCTCCTTTCATTCTAGTCAATTTGAATTATTCTCCAATTATATCATTCTGAAGATCAAGATACAAGCAACGTCTGAGAACACCTACTTAAGATACAGGGTATTGTACAGATAGAGAATGTTAAATAATCAATAAAAACTGTTCCTAGAGATGCAAGAATGGGCATGCAGGAATCCTTTGAACTCAGTTAAGACAGCAAAATTATGTTATAGTCACATTCTATCCAGCTGAAGACACTATTTAAAGCAGACTTGCAATGCAGATTCTGTTCATTACCTAGACAGTGACCGACCATTCCATTCAGACCCTACTTGGAGTACCACATTCAGATCTAAGGCCCCAGCATAAGAAGGGCATGGACCTACTAGAGCAAGTCTAAAGGAGGCCACAAAGATGATCAGGGGGCTGGAGCACCCGTCCTGTAAAGAAAGGCTTAGAGAGTTGAGGCTGTTCAGCCTGGAAACAAGAAGGCTCTGAGGAGACCTAATAGAAGTCTTCCAGTACCTAAAGGGGGCCTACCAGAAAGCTGGAGAGGGACTTTTTACAAGGGAACGTAGTGATAGATGAAGGGGTAATGACTTCAAACTGAAAGACAGTAAATTTAGATTAGATATAAGGAATAAAAAGATTAATTTAGACGAGACATAAGGAATCCCATTCACTGTTAGGGTGGCAAAACACTGGTACAGGTTGCCCAGAGCAGCTGTGGATGCCCCATCCCTGGAAATGTTCAAGGTTGGGTTGAATGGGGCTTTGAGCAACCTGGTCTAGTGGGAGGTGTCCCTGCCCATGGCAGGGGGTCAGAGAGTTGAAACTAGTTGATCTTTAAGGTCCCTTCCAACCCAACCCATTCAATGATTCTACAAAAAATTTCAGCATCACTGCAGTAGGAGACAAGGTTTTCTTGTCTATTCCACACTGCAACATAAACTGCCCAGCCCAAACTGTATGGTTCTCATAAGTTAATATATTCTTCCAAAAGCTAGTTGGCTTCAGGTTTACTAGACTGTCTTTTCAGATAGCAAGGGATGGATTTTCAGCTCAGTGCCAGGGAATTACATACCATTAACACCAACAGAAGTTGCACACTGAACTCCCCATACAATAGGTTGAACATTAACCTTAATTTTCTCAGAAAATATTCACCGAAGCTTTTAAATCATACATTACATATGGAATACTTTCCCCTGAACAATAAAAATACCCTTCTTTTTATTCAGAGAATCAAGTGTTTGGTAGATGTTGCAACACTAACTTGAAAGTAAAAGTAATTATAATCGTAAAGCCATTTATTTCTTATATGCTCAGAATAAGTAGACAAAGCTTAAGTGTTGGTATAGATTAAATCTATGAATAGATGGAGCAATTAGTTAAGATAAAGGAAAGAATAGAAAGTTATATGATATTCATGAAAGCAGAATGGGCTTTCCATCTTGAAAGAGCAGCTACTTCAGAGTTTTAGCTGAATGTAACACAGAAAGCATGTTTCTCACTTTTAAGTAAAAATAAGAACCAAGATTTTTTTTTAAAAAAAAAAATTCTTTCTTCAGATCAACAGAAATGGTTTCATATTGTCACACCTCCATGCATTTTCTGAAAACTTCTTTGGTTTTTTTTACTTCATTCTAACTTGCCAGATTTAGCAAGCTCTATTGTGAGGTCAGGCAGACTGTACAATTTAGAGGTTTCAGTACACGGGGTCTGAGTAACATCGTATTTCTAGGAGCTTTCATTTTTCTCTTGTTATCTAGCTTATGAGCAGGTATGAAGCATGAATACTCACACGTTCTATCTTTAGGTACCTAAATACTCCTCAATAGGCTATATTAACATTACATAGTTTGGGCTGGACCCTAGAAAGTAGTAATATCTCATCTGTGTGACAGAATAAAATGCCAATCACTGAACCTCAGATGTCCTCACTCTGGTTTTCGGTTGCACAGAACAATCATTTTGGATTACATTCTCACCAGAATGACACAGCCTATAGCTATTCTGCTTCACTACTTCACTATGCCCTTACTTTCAGATCATACATAGACAATCTTTTCCAGCTTTTCCACCATCCGTACCTACTCTTGCAAAATATCTAGTTATTGCTTTTGCCACTTGTCAGATGACTGTTGTAAGACCAGAGACACAGCTATACACATTGCCTTGACAGTGAACACCTCTTATTGAGGCTTCCTAAAAATTTCCCAGTTTTTATGCTTTGCCTCCTACTCTGTCTCAAAACTACACTTCTCCCACCAGGCTGACTGTACTACTCCTTTGTAACATGCATCAGTAAAATTATCTTAATTCATTTTAAACCAGGTCAACTAACACAATTTAAGTTACAAGCTCTCAACTAGTTGAGACAACCCAGATACGGACTGAAAAAATCAGCAACTTTGTGATACAGTTCTGCTATTGAAATAGCCAATGTACCATGCAACCACAACCCAAGTCTCTGTACATTTAAATAATTAAACATAAATAGGTACTGAGAACTATCAGTGTCGGCCTATGGCAATTAAAACCACTGAGGATTAACGTGTTTCAGGCTTTTGGGAAAGCCTATGGGACAAGTTCACCAGGGCCTCCTGCACAGCAACTGTATTAGCTCTGTCCTGCTGAATTCCATCACTCAGCTGCCATTGGTAATAGCAATCAGCTGAAGAGCAGAGAGTGGGCTAGCGAAGACAAGTTATTTGATAAAGGTACAGTAATAATATTTATGAGATACTTCTAAATAAAAAAAAAATACAAAGCCTCACTATTGGACTAAATTTGTACTTTAATTTGGACAACTGAGATAGTTTGGGAGTGGTACATCTGCCTCAGAACCCTGCACGCTAACGTAAGTCATGCATGCAACGTGAACATCTCCAGTTCAGAAACACATTACACTCAATTCTAAATATATTCAATGGATATGGACAGACTCTGAGCAGAAGATCTGGAATGGGAAATTATCTTTTATGAGAACTGGTCAAAAGTTTAACTAGGTCATAATTTTACTATGGACATATAAAATTATTTTAGAACATTAGAAGGAAACGACTTACCTGGGAATGCTCAAAATTAATTTTAATGTAACAATTGGATGTTGTTATTTTTGTTCTTAGAAGGTTTGCAGTGTATCATGAAGAGCACCTGAATCAAAGATCTATCCAAAACTCTGTCCTAGTATTAATATATTCTGTATGATACTGACTGAGAAAATTGCATGAAAATCTGTCAGATTAGGTTAGACTGCTTTCACGTCAATTAATCAGTGTCAGTATACTAAGTCTACTACACATTCTATTTAATAATAATTTGTTGAATGTAGCTTACATTGGCACAGCATGTAAAAAGGCATTTTCCAATTTATTTTTCAACACTGAAGTGTCATACTACTTGGTAAGTCATACTATTACACTGTACTTCTCGAAGTCTTTTGACCTCATTTTCTCCCAAATTCCAAAACCACGCTTTTATTCTCTATACTGTAACTTTAACATGTGGTGGTGGTGTCCCCCCACTCTCCCACCCCCATCCACCCCACCCACCCCCACCACTATTTTAGTTAATTTTTATTAAATCAGATTAATTGGAGTCCCTCTCTAACACGATATATGGCTGGTTTATTTTACAATAGAAATCCATGTAGAATATTTAAAGTCAGTTCACATGAGTGCAAGCAAATTGAGCAGATGTTGGCAAAAATATCACCACATTGTAGTTCTTGCATTTGCCCTTGCAGTACTGCTATAACATTTTACATTGTAAAGAGAATGTCTAAATTCCAAACTGTCCCTAATATATACATTCTACAATGCCTAGGTTGGAAAACTCTGATCAAAGGTCGATGTGACTGGAGAAGTATCTTTGATTCCCAGGCTTAGCTAACAGCTTGAAGCTGGTGGTAAATCATCCCTTTCCTGTCTTAGCACACAAGAGATTTCTACCTGAAAAAAATGCAAAGGCTGCAGTTTCCAGCAACATGTTCTCAAAAAGTCAATTCCACCTTTTGGCAGCCCTGAAGGAAGCCACATCATGTTAAGCATGAGAACTTGAAATAAGAGTAAGAGATTAACAAACCCAGTCTTTTGGTAAAATAAAATTTCAGTAGTTAATACTGCTATTTCCTGTTTACATTAAAAGATGTCACATTTTTTTCAGAGATCTTTTAGAGTGATTCTAAAATGGTTGCATTATGGAAAAATTAAAAATATAAGTAACATAAAGACCTGCTGATCCAAAGATAAATGAAACATCAAAAGGGAAGAAAATTTTTAAGGCTACACTGACAAATTACCATAGCATTAAAAGATTAATTTTCTGGGATTATCCATCTCTATGATAAAATATATATCTACCCATACTCAAAACACACTTATACCTGAAAATTAAATGCTTTTAAACAAATATGGAAAAGCACACTGCAAGGTAAAATATTGCATAATATATTAAAAATCTAATACCAAACAAAAAATAAATGTATGCTTTGCCAGCCAACTCTTCTCCTCCAGAAGCAGCTAAGTAGAAAGGGAAAATGAGAGGAGTATAAAAATAAGAATCTGTGGTTTGTGCTTTGGTTTTTTGTAAATGATAGGCTAAAAATAAAATGAGTCCCTTGAGAAAGATTTTAACTCCTTAAAAAAAGAAAGAGGTATTACATTTACAATTATATGAGTATTTTCAATTGTTTTCTTTTGACCACAAACAAATTAAACTGACTTATTTAGGCTTGTTTATATATATCTTTCAAAGACGAAAAAAATAATTGTTAAATCCTTTTAGAAGCTTTCATCATTGATGTCAGATGATCCCTAAAACATGCCATGTGCAGATTAGTAATAAAAGGAAATCAATTTCAATTTTGAAATATGCATGAAGAGTATAAAATTATGACTATTATATCACACACTAGATTTTAAAAACAGGTTCTAGCAGTCATTTAAACAATAAAACACATGTTTATAGGTAAAATCCTCACAAAAAGAAAAAAGAGGCACCAACTATTTCCTATTCCTACATGAATATTCAGTGAAAACTAAAGCTTCTGCCATTCCCTGGTAGTGCAGTAATTAAGTATTCAGTCCAGTAAACAGCTCGGTTGGAATGATTTTATGACAAATGACCAAAAACATATCAACCATAAAAACCCAGCCCTTCAAAAATCCCTCAAGCCCAGGAAGCTCAATCAATGTGAAATAGACGGCAACTTCAGCGATGGCAGCATTCGCTCATGCTCAACTCTGCATAAATCTGATGACAGCCAGTTTTCCTCCATTAACTTCTACACACATACAAAACAAAGAAGAGGAAGGTAGGTTTTAGAAGCCTAATAGACAAGAAGACAGAGCATTTAAAAAAGCCAATATGGAAACCAAGTCTGCTAGTTCAATGGCTATTATATTGATTGGTTGAAAGGGAGGGAGTCAAACAGATTAATAGAGACTAAAATCAATTAATTCAGACACCACCCTATATACAGGGCACACACATGCTAACTGTAAATACTTGTATTTTCTGAAGTTTTCATATCACAAGACATGCTAGAATGTATATGTAGTGAAACGCAGAATGTGAGGATCACAGATTTAGCATAAGAACAACACACTAATGGCAAGATAAATGTTTTCAATTCCAGTTTCTCCTGATTACAAGAAGCTCTGCGGTAAGCAAGTGCACTGCAGGATGTAAATTATAATCAATACAGAATCATATAGATATCCTATGCATTCATAGGTACTACTTCCTAATATGCATTACATGTAAATAGGTTCACACCAAGATAATGTTAAGTCAGAAGAAGTAAAATAAATAAAAAAAGCAAGAGATGGAGGGGAAAGGAAGTTATGATCTCTCTGTATATGGAATAGTAAATATTTAAGGTAGCATATTTTAACAATTATAAACCTCATTCATCTTCAGTACTGAACTCCAATTTTTGACCAGCTCCCAGGTATATATTCTCTGTGCTTTTCACATGGAACTAGCATATTTATTAGAATGAGATCATCCAGTTTCATCCAATAATGCCAATGCTATCTGAGGGCTGGACAGCATCCAAATTCTATTTCAATATATCACTTTGGTATTATAAATGATAAATCAATATTTCTAATAATTTACCATTCTAATGTATTACAGTGGAAATAAGCCAGCATAGCCTGCAATAAGTATGCAGTTTAAAAAGGTTACACTTTGAGCATAAGGAAATGCAATTATTATTTTTTGTTAAATGAAACTTGGAGGCAATTGGTCATCGTAATCAAGGGAAAAGCAAGAGAAATTTGAAAAATTAACATAATTTTTAAGTTAAAACAAGTAGTAACAGGTCAGTGAGTCAACTTAGGTGAAGAAAAAAAATAAATCATTAGCTTTGAGCAAGGTATGAGAATTAGAATAAACTAATAATTCAAAATGCATAACTAAAACGTGTGTGGTGAATTTTCAAAAGAGTATCACCTATGCACTGAGCAGCAGAACTTAATTAACATGGCAACAAACACATCCGTTATTTAACTGTAGGAAATACTTCATATATTTTCCCCACCAAGCCTACATGTATTTAGCTCAATTGAAGTTCTTCTGTGCTGTTCTGAAGGGGGATGGGCTCAATCACATTCTCATGAGGTTTCTTCAACTAGTATTTTTGTAAAGAAAAAAAAAATTTTTTTTTAGTCTTCAAGATTGTAGCAGTAAAATGTACTCTGAATGACAAGACAGACTAGGAAGAGAATATTCTGCCTTATTTAAGTGGTGAAATATATATAGTTAAGCACAGTGTTGTAACATGCATTTGAGTGTATTTCCAACATTATACCAGTAACAGTAAGTATATAACACAAAAAAAAAAATTAATAATTTTTAAAAAATAATAAAAAATAATACCATTCAATTTCTAAGTACATTATCTCACATTCTAAAGATATAACAGCTGCTTCAAAATACTTTACCAAGAACTGTAGTTCTCAATATTTAATAAAAAAACAAATACAATTCAGACTGGGAGTCCTTATGATTAATTTGTATTCATTTTTAAACTTCACAAAAATCAATTCAAATCTCATTTAACAAAATGTAAAAATAGCCAATTCCATTAAAATCAGTGCTGTAAATCTTGCTTAAGATGAGAACTAATTCCCATTGATTTCACTGAAGTTACCTAACATATTCACTTAATCAGTAAGCAAAATCAAATGTGTGTATCTTGAGTCAACTTAAGAAACAATGTGAATCCCCCAGGAAAGTTCAGTCCTTAGATCTCAAAATCAAAATAGTTTCAACTGAAGTTCAAGACTTAGTTTTTGGAATATAAGCATCTAACTTCCATACATTGAAATACCAAAGCATTGCCACAAATCCATTCTTTTCAAAGCACACATGATGTCTAGGGAAATTGTCTCAGTTTCTAGAGATATTTAAACTCTGTATAACAGTAACAAGGAATCTGGGCTTAAAAAAAAAAAAAAAAATTGCAAACTCCACTTTCTATTATACTGAAGAAATTAATAGATAACATCAAGCCAAAGTCAAGTCTAAACCACCAGTGTCACTCTGATTGAAAATCTCCCACTAAGAATAATCTTCATGAACTTCACAGCATCAAGACAGGCCTGAACAACATTGAACCTAAAATGTTCCCTGACCTTCTGCTTTTTTTTTTCCTTTTTTTTTTTTTTTGAGGGGTGAGGGGTTTTGTTTATTGGGTTTTTTGAGGTACATTATAATTCCTGTGAAGAATAAAAATAATACAGCTGCTTTATGGCTTCCCTTAGTTAACTTAAAATTTTGATTTTATTATAGCCTAGTGTTATGAAAATTTGGACTTATTTAAAGCAGTGTGTATTTGAGTATTTGAAGTCATTTCCATTTCTGGTACAGCTCGCCAATAATGAAACACTGCTGCAAAGGTGTAGGCAGACCCCGGGCATCTATTGCTTACAAAGGCAGCAACTCAGTGTATTGTGAGGAAAGGCAGGCAGAGAGAGCAGGCGCACCTGCTGCAGCAGCGCCAGCCCGCCAGGCTGCTGGGCAGCCCGAGGTCGAGGACAGTTGTGCCTGTACCAAACACACCAGCCAAGCCTGAACCAGCAGCTCCAAGACAGTGTTTGCTGTGGCAGGAACTGGTTGCACTGCTGAGTACACTGCAAAAAGGCGTTTTCGTCCTAACAATAAAAGTGATGGTGTTTTCTTCTTCATTTCTAGTAAAGCCTATCTTCATTTCAGGTCAGGCCGCAGAACTGTACATGAATTTGTATGAGTAAGGCCCATGCTATCCTTTTTTTGCCTTCAGGAGCATTTGGTTTTCTCTTATTCAACACAAGAATTGCATTCATTTAGCATGCCTCAAAGCACAAGAATCAAAAATGTTGTCCTTCCTGATACACACCAGTGTACCAATTACCCAAGATTCTAAACTCTTAGTTCCTTGTCTCTTAGTTTCATGTACATTAACGAACTGGTCAGTTAAAAAGATAGAATATTTTCACTCTTTCCTTGCATCACGTTGGGGTGTGTGTGTGTGTGTGTGAATAAGCACTCAAGAGACATGGATGGAGACTGACATACACATGCACACACACTGTGCTTGTCTGGAAACGTACATACTTTAAATCTTTCACATTACCAACTCATTGTCTGTCCACATTCACTCAGGGATCACCTTACATTTTCAAATCCAATAACTAAGAAATACTGCTAAAAGATGACATGTATCCATTTTCCTGATAATACCTAGATACCTTAGGCATTTTCATTCAGACTTCCTTCACATTTAATCATAATGCTTTCTGAGTATGGCACACTGGCATGAGAATATTTTTGTGATAGTTAATATGTCCACAAAGTGCTGGTAAAATGCATTGTAGTGCACAATAAAAAACTGTATGACTATGCAGTGATTTGGCAACTTCAAAGGAAAAAAAAATCCCCTTAGGCCTCCTCTCTTCTGAAGATCATTAATTTTAAAAATATGAAAGTGGAACGCAATTCCAAGTTCCATCAATTTGGAGTGTGGGGGCAATTGTTTCTGAGGAAATACTGGTAAGGACATCTGAAGATCCATCTGGTGAATTCCTCAAAAATCCATGCCTGGCATTCCAATCTTTCCTGTCCATTGGTTTGAATGGTGTATGAATTAGATTAACTATCCTGATTATTCAAAGAAATTTAGCTTAATGACCTGCAATTACTTTAATGGCTTTGAAATTCAGAAGGTAAGAAGGCACTATGTTTCTTTAAATGAACATTAAATATAAAATGTCTCTGACTGACTGTCATGAAAACCCAATTTTATTGCCATTTAAATTATTCAGAATCAATACTAGACATTAGCTATAGTTAGGAAGCTTATGAAGACAGAAGCATCTAAAAGCTACCTTCTTAACATTGAATAATTACATATTTTTTTGAAAATAACAGGCTATTTGCTATGTATCACTGTTTCAGAAAGCAGTATCTTTATTTTTAACACTGAGCTATAAAAAAGAAAAATGGAATGAACTTCATCTTTGATGAGTTTGTTCTTAAGCTCATTTTCCCACTTTGATTATTGAATTTTCCAGGTTCTGATGAATGCCATCTATATTCTAGTACCATTATGTATCTCCAGTCAAAGGTAGTAAAACAGTACTAGCAATTCCACACACAAAATGTACTAGAAAACATTTCAGGTCAAGTATTGTTTCAGTGTAGAATAAAGAATAAGAATAAAAGAAAAAAACTATTGAAAAGATGAAATTAATGAAAAATGCATAATATTAGTATATATCAAATATCAACAGTAATTTAAAAATAGCTTCAGTAGTGTTGCTGCTTAAGGATACAACATTTCTAAGGAATAAGAAAATACGTAGGGGATGGTAGAGCTATAAAA
Source organism: Falco cherrug (assembly GCF_023634085.1). Lineage (NCBI taxonomy): Eukaryota > Metazoa > Chordata > Aves > Falconiformes > Falconidae > Falco > Falco cherrug. Next base: position 40,488,441 of record NC_073700.1, on the reverse strand, counting down.
TCCATCATATGCATAACCCAACTTCATTCATTTTTCTTGCCAGTTCAGGACAGCTAAAATACAAGTTGCGTAGACAGAACATTACATCCCTCACTCTGAAGCACAGGTACCTGCAAGCTCAGGAGGATGGTCCTTATGTTTTCTGCCTGTAGTACAGCAGAAGACCGTAGAATCCACTTTTGTATCAAGTGATCTTCAGCCTATAACAGTATTTTAGACCACTTTGAAATTCATTAAGTCTCTGAGGAGTAGCATGTTGGTTGTTAGTCATCCTTGTCGGTGGTCATCGAGCAAGAGATAGCAACATACAATCCTTATGTGACAGTTGACATATTTGACAAACTTTCTCTTTGTATGCAACACTGTGATCAAGTAATGTATTTCAAAATTGTTCTTGTCCCTTGACATTCACCTTGGTTTAGCATACGGTCAATGTTTATGGACAGCAAAAGAGAAAACTGTATTCATCAAAACAGGTTCTCCTTCTGCATACATTTAATAAATCAAAAAATACAAGCACAGAGTAATCAAGAGCTCTTCACTAGTCTTACGAATAGGATTGTTCAAAGGAATATGCTTAACTACTGAACTGGAGCACCTCCCAAGATAACTTAAGCTTAAATAACTATGTTGTGGGACACCTATAAATAGTTAGCTAAAACCAATCTGTGGGACTCCAGAGTTTTTCCTACTCTTTTAAGGAAACACAGGCAAGAAACATTTTTTTATTTTATGTCTAAAATAAATATTCTATACAATTATATTATATATTATATGATTATACAACATATAACAGAAATTAATTTTCCCTAAGTTAAAGGCAATTAGAGTCATCAAGTCCTTGGGAATCACAAAAATAAATAGCTTGTTGTTATGTTCCTTTATCTTTAAAAAAAAAGGGGTGGCGGGGGGCGGGAAATGAATGTCATTGAAGTCTCACACTGTCAAAAGGCAAACACCTCCCCCAGAACAACCATACCTTTGCATTGAACTCTGGGTTTACTTCATCAATGAATGCTATTACATAAGGTCCATCACATATTGTAGCAAACCCCTAAAAACTGATGGGAAATGTTAAAATATCTACAAGCCATATATCTTTTAATACCTGTGAAGCATACACAGTTTCCATCAACCCCCATCACTAATTGTGGTTGACTCACACTCCGGAAATCAAATCACTTATATTTAGCTATGCAACTTCAGGCACCCAATTTTGTTAACTTTGGTCTGAGAGTTTCAGCTCTACACAAAGATATTGTATTCGATATAGTTGGCACTTACTCAAAATCTATACTGCATTTATTAATTCAAGTCACTTAGTTATAAAGATTCTCCCACATTCTTCCAGCCCACTCGTAATCTAAATTTCTAGGCTAGAATTTATTTCAGAGACATTGCCATATGAAATATTTTTTTTCCCCATCAGTACTCCCTTAACTCAAGAAATGACATTAATAAGATATAGTTGTGATATCTTTTCACAACATAATCATTATAGTGCATAATAATGACAGTAGTACAAAAACCAATAAATAACAGCAATGAAGTGAAAACAGCACTTTACAAATTTTGCAACAGCACTTTGTCCTTGAGAAGAAATAAACTGCTACTGCTTGTGGTACAACATGGATCATGAACCAGCAACTGCACACATTTTAAATGTAAAATTACAAGGCTTTAAAGAAAAAAAGTTGTTTTGGGAAACATTTCAACAGACTCATCCACCAAATAAACAGCAAGTATTTCTGTGGGACACTTTTTGTGCCAGATGTAAGACTGTGCTGGGTTCCCAGGATATGCCAAATGACTTCCCAATAACTGCACAAATCATTCACAGTGATAGCACTGAACAGAACATTTCCATTTCTTAGGTGTAATAGAACACCACAGCCAGGGCTTTACTAAGGTCCTAGCTGATTTCTGAGTAATATAGGCTTAAAATAACATTAATAACAGTAGCATTAATAACAACAACAACAAAACACGTTAATAGATATTATTAAAAATATCCCAATTGAGGATCAAGGGAAAATGTACTATTTCTATTTCCTCTGGGACGGACTTTTGGACCACCATGCTTATGCTTTTTGTGATTTTTTAATACAAACTATTGAGAATTACAGCAATTACACACAGTGAAAACTTTCAAGTGAGTTATGTGGAATTATGAGGCCACTTTAATTGTACCTGAAAATTTCATGCTAACAACTTTGTCCAACAGCAAAAACAAAAGTCCAAAGAATCAACTGACAGTAAAACATTACCATCCTCCTACGATGACTGTCATATGCACTAGATTTGTATTTCTTTCTTCTCCTTCACATAGCTAGTAATCACTTCCATTTTACCTCCAAGCCAAGCAAGAGTAATAACTTGGAATCGTAAAAACTGCCCCAAAAAATTATGTGTGTTCACACAAACTATATCTTTTGCCTCCTATTCATTTGAATTTCACTGTAATACACTGATAAATGCAAACATACAATTTGGGAGCATGTATTTAAAATCAGCTTGATTCCTCCGTATACGTATGCACATGAATATTGGGGTTAGAAGTCAGAAGAAAATATGATGAATTAAGCACAGAGGGAAAGTCTGCTCCATTTCATCAGTGCTCTTTGAAAAAATAGTATTTTTGATATAACTGATAACAGAATGGAATAAATTACATCTGAAATTTTAATAGTTAAACTGCATATCTCACTACAGATTATTTTGAATATATTGAATATCAAAGATATAAATGACTGATTTTGAAAGTTTTGATAATTTTCTGTTTTAAAAAACTGTCAGGAAAGGATAGTTAAAAACAATGAAAATGATAAGAAATCATGGAGTAAAGATGTTGGTTTCTTATTGTAAAAGCTATTTTTAAAAGCAGAGCCTTTCATAGTGAAAAAAAATGTTGGACTTGCTTCCCGTAACAATAAAAGGAAATTTACTGCCCCCTCCTGGACTGGTAAAACAAAGTTATGTTTTCTCTTAAGTTCAGTCACAAAATTGCGTAATTATGTTCTTTTATTAGTTGTATGAGTTGACAGACTCCATCCATATATAAAGTTAGCAGAACTGATGATGACTATGGATGACTGCTGGGAGTTTAAAACCATCAAGTGCAACAGAGAAGACTAAGAACTTGATTAGATTATTCCCTTAGGATCATCCTTCACTGTATGTTATATATCAAAATGGTATAGTAGTTTTGTAAACACCTGAAAAAAACAGTGTCATGCTGTAATGGAGATCAAAAACGTACACGAAGTCCTAAAAAGCATCACATTTACCTGCATCAGAAGAGAGAATCTTAAGTGCCAAATGGAAAAATGTTTGTCTTAACGGACGCAAGGGCTGACTGATTTAAATTTTGCTGGTGGTGGGTTTTGGTTTCTTCTTGTTGTTGGGTTGGCGGTTTTTTTGGGTGTTGTTTGGGTTTTTTTTCCTGTTACTGTTTTCTGGTTTGGGGGTTTTCTGTTTTTTTTTTTTTTTTGTGGTAGGGTTTTTTTTGTGGTAGAGGTTTTTTTTTTTCCTGGTTTGGGTTCTGTTTTTGTTTTTCTGAATTTGTCCAATTTTGCTTTTGCCTATGATACCTTATTTTTCAAAATTGTAAGAAAAAACTGACTCCACCCCCCCCCAAAAAAAGCAGCTAACTGATCCTGCCAACTGAAAGTATATATTACTTATTTTTTAAAAATAACAAAAATATCCCACACAATATCTAACTTAAAATTAAAAAAAAAATTAAAAAAAACAAAACAAAAAAACAAACAAAAAAACCCCACAACAACAAAAAAATCATCATCACAACACACACTGGAAGGAATTAGGTTACAAGAGCTTTGGAAAATACTACTAAAAAGATTATATACTCAAAAAATAAACAATTAGTATGACTATAGTTACAAACAACTTTTAGAAAGCAATTGCATAAAAAAAAAAACCCAACTTTTTGCGCACAAATTAGAGTAAGGATTGGACAGGCTTTACGAAATGGCAGTAATGAAAGAGAAGCAATTCAGAGAACAATGCAGAAGGATGCCAAAATGACCGAGGTGAAGGGAATGGAAAGCCAAATGCAGAATTGAATCTTTTTAAAACATCAGGTGTTCAACCTAAGCCAGTCCCACAGCAGGACTAGCTTGTACAACCGGTACGTAGGTGGCATACAGCTTTGCCTTGCTACATTGGCACTTGACCTTGTCAGTGTTACAGGTACATTTCTACCACAATGAAACGTGTTTCAGTAATTTCCCAAATTGTCGGGTACAACTATCTTTTCTGTCAACATCAAATATGCCTACTTTATGCAGTCTGCTTGATATTTATTGGCATTGATTTATAGCCAATGAAAAGATATCCTGCTTGCTTCTTCAGTTTGAGATCCTTTATGCCCTTCCTGGAGCATCACAAAGTAAAATAGTTCAAGATCTTGTTCAAATCCTCTTTCTTTTTAATTATTTTTTTTAATATAACATCTTTTAGGACCAGTGCTACAGTTGTAGAAGCAGTACCAAGTGATCACTGCACCAAGTTTTGCCCTTTGGGATGAAAATTAACTTTATGCTAGCAGATGAGGTTCTGAGGCACTTGCCCTATAACCTGTATCTTTGCTTTTTCAATTCACCCCCCTGAAATGACCAATGATTTCAAGCCATAAGTACGTGCAGCATCAGATTATTGAGTAAACAGTTACTCTCACACTCTTCTATGCAATCAACAGATTCCTATCCATTCTGGGCTAAGCGAAGCTACCTGTTCCTTTACAAATTAAGTAAAAAAAATTCATACTCTGTTTCCAATGGGAAAAAATAGGCTGTTTGTTGCAGTTTGGAAATAACCAAACGTGTGCCCAAGCCTCACAGAGATGTTAGAATGCTTCGAGATTCCTTGCTGATAAATACAGTAAACCACAACACCCATCTGGACACACAGAACTAATGCATAAATAAAACCCTGACCAAATAATTCACTCTGTATTGATGACTATAGCCTTTAATTTAGATTGCTCACAAAGCTCATGTAATTTTAGACTATCCAAACATAGTACAAAACTAATAAACATTTTATTATTCTGAGAAAAATAAATTTATAAGCCCCTAAAGTTATCACCACAGAAACTGCTTTGGGCTTCAAAAGGCAGAGCGCTTTACAACTATCTGCTTTGATACGATACTCACTGTATTATTAAGCTTAATCAACCGTTAATATGAAATAAGGAGGTCTTCTAAGTACCTCATAGGACATTTTTTCATCATAATATATCAGAAGGTATAGACAGCACTCAAAAAAATCCTACTCATTTCTCAGACTATCATCCACAGAATATAAATTAAGAATTTAGAGGCACGCACTTTGCTCCTTTTTGTCATCAAAAAGCTTGTTTTGGAAGATGTTATGCAGATCTTTATCAGCTGAAGAAAGAGTATTTAGTTAGAATACTGAAAATAACACGTTTAAAAACAATACAGTCCTAAAAAGGGGACTTACCATAACATGACAAAAATAAATCTGACTGAAAACAGAATCTGATATAAAAAAATAAAAAACCCCCAAAATAATTGTTGTACATTTCAGAATAAAAAGATGGGATAAGGTATAATACAAATACCAGGCCTGGCAATTCTTCCTCAGTTTATGCAAACAGCAGTCTTCTAAGTTCATACTTTGCCTTTTTTGCAAAATGCATAATATTCTCCATCTCTAAATGCTTCTGTAAAGTCTTTATAGGTATGAATTATCTGCCATCAGGTATCACGGTAGGGGGGTAGAGAGGGAGGAAGGTATTTGGTGGAGAAACACACGCACAGGGAGACGCTTCAAATCTCTTTTGATTCTTCCATCATCTAGATGCCTGCTTACAATGTGGGTTTGCTCTACCTGTTGAAATTGTCTGTAAAAAGACAATCTGACAATTTTGAAAGCTAATTTCCTTTCATTTGAAATAAATCTTACATTCCAGATAGCATTACATGGATTTGTCTACACAGTGGTATGGCTTAGCTGGGCTCTGTAGTTTTAACTGCAGTTAGAAAATCCTAAAAGCATTAATTCAATTTTTCTGGATAATGAAGAGTGGAAAATGATCTGCTATTTGAAATCCAGTTTGCGATGACAGACACTGATTTGCCCTCATCAAGATGATACTGTTAAATTGTGTTTAAAAGTGATGAGCTTTCTCCTAAATGTGCATTTCCATATTATAAACTTTTCTTAAATTTACCCTTGACTCTCTCTCTTTTCTAAGCGTGGTTTGGGAGCATTTTAACTTCTTTTCACTTCTGCTTATTTTAACTTCAGGTGTTGACTATATTCTTACCTGTGAACTTCTATATTATACTTTGATTTTATTTATTTTTCTAATATCAGACAGAATGGAGATTGAGTAACAACTATAAATTAAAGATATTTGTATAGGTAATGAAGAAATCAAGCTACTGTATTGTGTCTTCTGTGACTGGAAACAGATATGTTTCTAATGAAGGTTAAGGATAACCCAGAGATCAGATACAGAATCTAGTGCAAGCTTACAACGAGGCTTTGGATCAATCATGTCATCTTTCACTTTCTGATGCTGACTATACGTCCTTAGATCGCATTGCCTTTGAGGCATGGAGAGACACAGGCCTTATAATGGCCACTAAATTTCCAATATCTACCAGTTACAAAATTGCCCCATCTCCCCATGGTAAGATGCCAGAGGAAGGTCAATGCATGGGCAAAGCAGCTGTCCACCAAGCCAATTTGCCATGCCTGTGGTACCCAAGCAAGTGTGCTAAAACTCTTTTGGCTATTTAATTACAGTCTGTGTGTACTGGAGGTTGGGTCTATGTTTCAAACCAGTTGCAAAAATAATACTTTTATCAAGGAACACACTCATCAACAACTGATAAGGTATTTCTCAAAACATGAAGCAGGAAAAAAACTGTCCTCTTCCAGATCCAGAAGGATGAGAGACAACTTGTTAGAGAAGGTCTGTTACAGAGCATTGTAACAGACAAACAGACAAACAAACGGTCAAATTTAAAAAATAAAATATTAGAATACTGTCTTAACAAATTGCTGAAGAACTTCAGAAAAAACCTCATACATTACACTGTACTTGATAAGGTAAATCTTAAGGGAAACTCCTGAAAAGAACCTTGTATTGCCAAGTAAAGTGTAGTTTTATATCCCAAGTTTCAACTGGCGAAGAGGATTCTGTTCAAACCATGACCCTCCCCCTAGGCAACTAAAAGCTACACTGTTGTTTATAATTAATTTCCTAGGCTGTTATTTTTCAAGTGAAGTACTTTACTACAGTAAAGCTAAAAGAGTTCAGACTTGGGAAGACATTTTGAAGGTGTGAAAAGGATTGGGATGAGATGAACTAAAATATATTATGGCTAGAGAGACAATCCTACCAGCTTCAGAGGGTGAAAACTCTAAAAGTAAATGCAATGATTGACTAAAATATGTATGGCTGAATCACAATTTTGAGAATATATTTTTGATTCAAAGTCTTCAGCACTGAAGCAAGAAAATCTTAAGGTTTTAGAAGTAGGAAAGTGTATTGTTGCTATATTATACAACTCCAAAAGTTAAGAAAAACATTAACACCACATTAAAACTTACAGTCAGTATCCCATGCATTCCACAGAATGCTCAAACTACATTTTATAGCAAGATTTCTGGATTATATTCAACAACAGTTACAAAGGTGCAATAAGACTGAATACATTACATGCTAAGCCACTATTAGAAAGGTAAATAAACAATTAGGAAAGCTCCAAAACATTAGGTAGAATATCCGGAAACAAATGTAAGTTGATTGATAAATAAATCTGCCTGTTTTCTACACACTAAGAAATTTGTCAGAAACGGCAGTAAGGCCCCATGCCACACGGAGCCATGAAGTATTAATCCAGAGAAGATTCTTTCTTACCCAGTGCCCAAACACGTTCAAAGGATTAGAGAATCCATGTGCTGGTGTACTCCACCAATAACTTTTTGAACAGGTAAGAAAGCAACTTGACAAATATTTACATAATTAAAATATCACCCAATTAGCGTATCTTTCTTGATTCTCCCCTTTTTATTTTTTTTTTTTCCCATGCTTGGAATTTGATACTTTGATGCTTTTTCCCTTTAAGTTAAAGAACTTTCACTTAGTACTACACAAAGCATATTCAGTAAAAAGAAAATAAAGTATAAATAGAATATGGAATGAGTTGCCAGGGGAAAGCTAACCTATTTTACTATCTGATGGATCATGACACCTTCAGTTAATTTAAAAAAAACTTACCTATTTGTATTAAGGGATTAAAGTATTATGAATGTCCTCAAATTTGTGACTCGAAGGTAAAATACAGGGAAGTTGTAACCAGTAAATCTATTTTTGAAGCAGCAGAAACTACGCTGCAAGATTTAAAATGTGTCTATACTGACATAAAGAGCTTCATATTTAAAATATTACAGAGACTGAGATTGCATGTCCTGGTTTGTTTACTTTGAGTCTAACAACAAAGACACACATTAAGTATGATTTAAAGCTTACAACAAGAGACTAGGAATCAGTTGATACAAATACTGAGTAATCCCACTTGTACCATACTACTGCTGTGTATCGTGAGGCAATTCACCCAGCTTCATATTTCTTATCTATATGGAGGAATCAGATAACAATACACACCTAGCACCACCACAGGTAGGTTCTTCAATACTTGGAGAGTTGCCTCAAATTTGTCTTACTCAGAGGCTAAAAATAACTACGCTGATATTTTGAAGCTGTGTCACTGGATTTCTGCTTCTGCAATCTTGTAGAAAGGTCCTAAAATGTTAGTTTGTTGAACCTATTTTCTGCCTTTCAACAAAGCACCTTCAGGAAACTTTCAGTTCCATTTATATGACACAGGCTATAATATTTTAATAATCTGTGCTTGAGATGTATGGTGAAGAGGGAATTATTGTGCACCTGGGGAGACAGTGTTATTAGAAAAGTGGCACAGTGGGGGAATAAAAAATATTTTTAAATCTTCACAAAATAACCAGTCACTATTCTACTGATGTTTGTTTTAAGTTGCTGTAGAAGCATCCAAGTGAGAAGCATGAACAGAGAATCAAAGGAATTTGTGGTATTATAAATAATTAATATTTCTGCCCTATCATTTCTCAAGGCTCATAAGAAGCAAGGACGTGCAACCAACTGGGTCAGACAAATGAATCCATTCACACAGCTGGTGAAAGAGTCTGCCTGAGCATAGCTAATGTGCTGGGGTAGGAATATTTGAGCAGGTGTAATTATAGTAATGATTTATTGAATGTTTGATTAATTGGAAATTAAGTGAATGCACAGTGGCAGAATTGTCATAGCAAATCGTTCAGCTGTTTAGTTAAAAGGTGCTCAGTCTCCCTTCAGTAAAGCAATTAAGAACATCCTAAATCATAGAATTGAATTATCTGATGTAATTTACATACAAACTAAAACCTATGAACAAACTACCCCAACAAGAAGGGAATTCATATGAACATGTCAACTTAAAACACAACTGCCTTACCTAGCTCATGAAAATAGATGATTAAGTGGCCCTCCTGACTTCCTGAGATATAATGTGGGAGAGAAAGGTAGGCTTTATTTAGATAATTCTGCATAAGCATTCAGTCTAAAAGGCAGCCTAGAAACCTCTGGAATAGGCTTACAGTGCAAGTAATTAATCAATGAATCGGCAACAGAGCTATATCCCAGGTAAGTGTTTTCTATGTTTTGAATGAGTACTGGTTTAGAGTAAATTAATACAGAATCCCAACCATTGCCTTAAGTTTTTCAAGCAATGGTTACAGAATCTGCCCAAAATAGGGTTCTCACATTTCTTTTTCATTCAGAGTTCACTGATTCAAGTCAACTTCAAATCAAAATGACTCTGAGTGCTAGATTTGCAGGCTCAGCTTGGGATATGAAGCCTAGTTGTTCCCTGGTGTATTTTGACTGACCATTACATTTGGATCCAGAATTTGTCTTGCGATAGCTTTTTGATAATGTAGTTAATAGAATAAAGCAAAGTCCCTTCATAACTGGGATATTATCAAAAGACTAAGATTATATAACGCAAACCTAGAATCAGAACATGCAAATGAGGAGTCAGACTGCAGCAGGTAATTATCAGATAATGGGCTGACTATTCTTATCATTTGAAGTATTTGGTAAGGCAGTTAAGAAAATTTTAGAAAAGAACAGTAAGCCCACAGCTAGTTCCTGGAACATAATATTTCTTCAGGAGTTCTAAAAAAACCCAAACAGACTTTACTATTAATCTTGATCAGTTTAAGTGAGCCTGTCAGGACATGGATCATGAGGCCATAGGCATACTACAAACACAAACTAAAATCAGTGACAGTAATTTATTTTGTACTTCTGTAGAAGGAATACATTTATATGAGTGGGAAAGTGGTGTCAGCTTTGAGAAGGCACATTAGCAGGGGCACTATTCTGTTTGAATGTTTCTGCTTATGTTTATGCATATTCGTGCATGACAGCTACCTCACAGTTACCTAAACAAGCTGTTTTCTATATAAAACTGGATTTTTTTTATATAGTCTATATATAGAAGAAAGCCTTTATTTTTACAAAGCAAACAGCTCTGCTTAATTACTAATCACAGCCACGACCTAAGAGGACCTAGCAGCTACAGAAGACTTGAAGATTTCATGTCAAATCATGGTGACTGTTTTCCCGCAAGGAACCAATTATGTCATGATGCAAACCATGTAATGTCTTAAGCTAAAGCACAGAGTTCTAATGAGTAAAATTAAAAACAATCTGTATTTTCTACATTTACCCTCTAAATGGGTCTCTTATCTACTGGGTTTTTTTCTCATTACAAGAGGAGAGAGTGGTAGCCCTGTGAGCTTCTTGAAACCTACAAAAGCCGAAGGACTAAAGAAAGATCAAGTGAGCTCTACCCTATTTACTTCTACGCTCATTCTCAATTTTATTAGCTCCTTCGGTAATACTTGAAAGCACTTCATACTATAACCACAGTAAAATGGATGCCACTTGACAGAGTCAAGCATGGAACAAGTCTATAACATCAGTTTGCTCCTCCTTTCCCACTTAGTGGCAGAATCCTCTAGTCCTGATTAACAGAAAAGCTTAATTAAAATAAAATTAGCGTTCTCTGCTTTCCCTGCTGTGAAAATCTACTGGTACACCATCTTGTAATTACCAAACTGACTTCTTTAAAAATGTGTTCTTTGAATTTCCATTTATCATATTTTGTTCTCCAGCCAACCAGCACCCTTCCATCCACATAAAAGATGTCAATATGAAGACCACTGCTAAGATCCAACTTGTTCATCAAGCAGCTGAAATATTACTTATAGTTTTACATAACCCTACTAACTTAAAGGTGAATGCATAATTGCGTACATCTCTCCCTTGTACTGGGGGAGCCCAGAACCAGCCATGGAAGTCTAGATATGGCCTCACTAGTGCTGAATGCAGGAGGAATAATCACGGGATTAATCACCTCCCTACCTGCTGGTGATGCTCCTCCTAATGCAGCCCTGGGTGCTACCCACATTCCTTACCAGGAGGGCAGATTGCCGACTCCTGTTCAACCAAGATTCCCATGTCCTTTCTGCCAAGCTGCTTTCCAGACAGTCTGCCCCTAGACTATACTGGTGCACACATTTCTTCATCTCCAGGTGCAGGACATTGCATTTCCCTTTGTTGAACCTGATGAGATTCCCATTTGCCAGCTTCTCCAGCCCATCAAGGTTCTTCTAGAAGGCAGCACAACTTTCTAGTTTAATGAATACTCCTCCCAGTTTTGTATCATCTGCAAACTTGCTGAAGGTGCACTGTCTCATTATCCAGGCCAAATTTCAAATATAATACATGAAAGTGGAATAATTATTTATCACTTTTTGTCTCTCATTTTCAATGCAGAAACATGTCTCATCTTTGTCAGGAATCAATCGTTTTCCTTCTTTTAACTGTAGATGCAACTATCACATTACAGGTTTATCTTAAGATATAGCTCAATGTACTGCAGATATGTATTTGTACTAGTATCTTCCTCAAAGTCTTCAGGCATTTACACATACCCAAGTGTTACTGCTGGCATTTACACATTAACTGAACTGATGTGTTATGACTATTAAGAAAAGAATAAGTAGATAGGATTCAGGAAGTATAAAGATCTTGGCTATCAATATACTAGAAATAGGAATCCACTTTCTTATTTCCACATAGGCTAAAGCAAGCTTGATTGGAATTTAGTAGTTTAGGGTTTGTTTGTTTAATAAACAGAAATTACAATAAGCCTATGAGACAAAGATATTTCAAAGTATGCAAGTCCAAAACCTACCCATTATTTAAAAGAGAGATATGCCAATAATGAGAATAGCCAGCTAGGGTATAGTCAGAAGTGACTGCAGTCAGTCTGATGAAATTAAGGAAAGAAAATAACAAAGACTGAAGATATTCTAGGTGATTTCCAACAATTATCACTTGTATCTTATACTGCTGCATATGACAGCACGTCTTTTATCAATAGACAAACAAGAAGCATATAACCTTATTGCTACTGATACACCAGAGTTTGAGAAAACAGATTTGGCTATGAAACTGCTTTTCTTATCTAGCAGCAGGAAGAAAGCTTCTTGTCAAATAGAAAGTCTCCATCTAACGCTCTTCCTTCACCAATAATAGGACAAGATGTTTCTATACCAACAAAAATGGAACAGATGCCCAGTAATTTTTTTTTTCCTTGTAACAACTGGCCAGCCAAAGTGCTTGAAAAACCTAAATTGGTAGACAGAGCTGTGGATAGCAATTTCCACTGCACTCTTCACTTATTGGGCACAAATTCAATAAATAAAGTCCATAGATTTCCTTTTCCCTTACTAAATAAATCATGTCATGCCATTCTTCAAATACACGTGTACACACCCCCACATACATATAATCAACTAGAGGTGATGAAATTTCTCTCATGAACTGCACATTGAGAACATGTCAGTGAGACACTTGGTAACAAGATTACTGAGAAACATCTTCCCTTGTCCTCATCTATATCCTGGGGTCCCCCTTCTTAGAGCAAGACAGACATTGTAACTCTACCTCTAGTCTACACACACAGGTCAAGGCAAACATCTAGAAAAGCTCAGACTGAAAACAGGCAGAAAAGATATTCCTGGTAGATGCTCAAACTACAAATCTGAAAATAGCATAGGATCTCTATCCTGTCTTGACCAGCACTGTCTTGTGTAAATATTGTAGAAAGTCTATATGACAACCTTATGTACTAGAAAGCAAATGTTGTAAGTGACCATATCTTACTTTTTCACTGGTTAGAAGGCCTGAGTTCATTACCTGCCATGTAAAACAAGTTAACACACGCATTTATCTCTGAACTACGCAAGATTTTCAGGAGAAATTTTGATTTCATCATTAGGGACATACTTCCCAATGTAAGTACTTTCAATTTTCCAAAAGAAAACCTTAATTTTCATGAGCTATCACTTGTCCTGATCAACTGATCCCTGTTTTGGGATCTCCCATGCTTTATTTTTCACTTTCCAGTTCAGCTTCGTGTTACTAACTTAAGTTGCACACCACTGCAACCGTGACAGCGTAGATTGTGTGCCTGCAATCATAAAAGCAAACAAAACTCTCACTTTAATATATAATAACATGGAACACATATATGTTGTGTATATAACTTAATTATTAAAACTTTGGTAGAGAACAAATATAATTAATAACTCATGCAATCTTACATTATTTTTAATACATAGACAGTAAATGGTAAATCTTCACGGTACAGACAGCTGAAAATACAGTGGTAATGGTAGGGAAGATGCTATAGCAGCTTCATTGCTTTTTATTTCAGTTTAAACCAGGTGCCTAGGAGACTAAGTAAATTAGGAATCAAGTGATGGAATGTGGTACACAGTTCTTGAGATATTACTGCTCAAAGCATCCTGGTGCCAATTGTTGTAGTGATGAGGGCCTGCAGCTTGCCACCAGGCAGAAAGGTTTCATTAACCAACCCCTAGGATTTATTCTTTACGATGTTTTTGACATTTACACAACATTTTTCATTTTTCATTACCCCAAGGAAAAACAAGGGGGGGAAAGAATAAAGGATCTCTTGTTTGCCAGACCATCATTTAAAAAGACTGAGCTGGCTTTATGAAAGATTTTTTTATGCAGTCGTTGCTGATTTAGTGCAGTATTATAATCAGCAAAGAACTAAATGCATTTTTAGACTTTGTAGTTTATATAGGGAATCATTAGAAAACAACATTCCCCATATTTAATGTTTTATCAACACATCGAAGAAAAAAATAAATAGAACACTCAGCCCCTCTTTCCTCACTCTTGGTGTTTATTTTCAGCATCTAGAGAGGGCTAGAATCTTTGTCACTGTAAATATAGGTATTACTACATACACGCATCAACACCAGTTGACAGTGTGATATGAAAACTGTATACAATATGTATCAAAATAAGCATGTGTAGATATTTTTCAATTGTTCCCAAAAATGAATCAGTATTTTCCTATTAAGCATTTTTTTAATTATTATTTATGAAGCTCCCCCTGGCCCACAACTCAATGCTTTCTTAATTGAATTAGCTGGTAAAATTACAGTTATACCAGCTTGGTGGTATACAGTGATACAGTTATATCAACTTGGTGCTTTACAAGGGGAAAAACTGAGGATGAAAATATTGTTTTCTTTCTTCCATGCACTTCAGATTTTTTGTCTGTTTTATCTGGATCTACACATCTCATCAATTAAGCAGAGAGGGTGAAAACTCAAACACAGGAACACTTTACAACAAAACATTAATTAAAAATTATTTTAAAAGGCTTTTAAATATAAATATATATAATTCAGTCTTTTCTCCAATGCACAGAAATTAAATTTGCCATTAAAAAAATCTGCATACTGATCATAAATATATTTATTTTTCCTCAGCCAGTTCCTATAACCATCACATCCCCAACATCAAAATAGGTAATTTTGCAAGAACATTTGAAGCTCAGAAGTTCTATTCTTTTGGGGTTTCTTTTCTTTTTCATGTGACATTATTTCAGAGTGGAGAATAGTTTACTTGGTGACATTCAGCCCTCTGCTACCTATCATCACAGCACAAACAGCATGGCAGAAAGGAGAACCCCATCTATAAAGCAGTCATACAAAACCTGAAAGCCAATCATAAGAATGTTTCACATTACATCAAAATACAAGCAATATTTAAGAGCTTAAAGCTCTCTGGAAATACCCCTCTGTCCTGGTTTCAGCTGGGATGGCATTCATTTTCTTCTTAGTAGGTGGCACAATGCTGTGTTTTGGATTTAAGATGAGAATAATGTTGATAACATTCTCATGTTTTTGTTGTTGTTAAGTAGCGCTTACTCTAAATAATGGTCTTTTCAAGTTTCCCATGGAGGGGCACACAGGATCAGGCCAGCTGACCCGAACTGGCCAAAGGGCTATTCCATACCATGGACCATCATGCCCAGTATATACACTGGGGGAGCTGGCCAGGGGCTGCTGATCACTACCCAAGGACTGGCCAGGCATCGGTCAGTGGGTGGTGAGCAGCTGCATCATGCATCGCTTGATTGGTTGGTTGTTTTTTGTTTTCCTTTGGGCATTATTCCTCTCTCCCTCTTTTTCATTACAATTGTTATTATTATTAATATATTTTACTTTATTTCAAATACTAAATTGTTCTTATCTCCACCCAGGAGTTTTACCTTTTCCCGATTCTCCTCCCCATTCTGCTGCAGAGGGCAGCAGGGGGAGCGAGCAAGTGGCTGCATGGCACTTACTCGTTGGTGGGGGTTAAACCATATCACCCTCACATTATCACACAGATGAATAGTATCTCATGATCCTCAGGGTTAGCATAATCTACACTAATCAGTGAGATGATAAATACCTTTCCACACACTATGCTGCTGCATATTCCCATATAGGAAAACTAATATAAGGCATCCACAATGCCCTTATGAACTAAGAGATGTGGTTGTACATGAATACATAAGCACCTTAAAAGTAAATTACTGGAATGTACATATGGTTGACCAATTGCTAAGGCTAAAAGAATATTCTTCATCACACTGTACTAGTAGGTTTACAACTATGATTGAAACCAAAGCCAAGATGCTGTAATGATCATGCCCAGCATTGTAACTGATTTCTTAACTGTCTGTTACGTTAAGACAAATTGAGAGGAAGGGGGTTTTTCCTAATATTCCCAAAAGATTTTTGTATCTGTATGAAGTTTCAACTGCCTTCGATTATCAGCAGCTTCCCTATCACACAGAATTATCATGGGGCTGGCTTATTTGGGATTAAAAATACCATGAAAAAGCATTAAGTAGACCAGATAGCTTTCCATGGGACTTAATAGTCTGTTAGAGGAAATTCTAAGATCAAAACACCAGAGTCATTAGGCACTTTGAATAAAACTCAAAGTAGAGGTTCATCATTAGTCCATTATGATTTTTTTCCTGTTTCTCCTTGAAGATAAGTCACCATTATATGTCTAGAATAATATCCTTGGGAAAACAATAAAAAATTGTTTTGTTAATAAAAAAATCCACTGTATTCTACAGAACACTGAAGGTGTTTGACTTATCCCTCATAAGGATACCATTTATACTAAAGTTGAGATTCCATTTTACAGCATTTAATTTTTTTTTTTTTTTTTAAAATAAATCATTGGTACCTTCAGTGTGTAAATAAACCAGTACAGTGTTACAGTGGCCATAGAAATTATTCACAGGATCTGGTTAAACAACAGCATCTTAAAGATGGCTAAAAGGGATCTAGTACACTGATAAAAGGTCTTATTAATGCTATCACAGTATACATCTCAGCTCCTTCATGCTCATCCATGCAACCCTTTCACAGGAAACATTTGTTCCATATCCTTAAGAAACACTTGAAATCTATCAACAATGCAAACAGGAAGGAACTAAATATACAAATAGCAATATTGCTCAACAGCAGGCACTGAAGAAAGCCTAACCTGAAGTCCTTGTCATGGATCAGAACAGATGACAAAGCAAGATCACTCATTCCCAAGGAAACTGGGAGAAATATTTATCTTTCAGAACTCGTGCTCACTAGGTAACAGTCCTCTTGCACTGAATATTTAGTTTTCTAGCCAACCAATTGATTACCTGTGAAAGCAAGGATAAGCGTCTATTCAGGACAACCATATAGCTCCCTCCTGCCAAAATGTATGTTAGCAGGAGAGGCAGCATGGCAAACTGGATGCCAGTATACATCAAGTCAGTGTGTAAAAAGGGAGGGACCAAGAGCTGTCCATTTTTCTCTCTGTGTGATGGTTTGGTAAATTAATTTTCACATTTAATCCTAAGTCACTAACCCTCCAAAATGATACAAATTGAAGCAATAGGGGAATTAATTTTTTTAACCCCCTTTTATATTTTATGCATTTATTACAGCTTACACTATATTTTCAAGTTTTTCACCACCACTATATAGAAATAGACTAGCTGGCAAATGGTAACAAAACAATTTAAGTATGAAAATTGTAAGACTGAGACCACAAGAAACTCGAAGAAACGGACTATTAAAGAAATAATTCAGAAAACTGCATATTTAAGAATTAAGGAGAATTTTTAAGGCAACTGCACATTTCCATGAATGCACATGTATGTCTAAGTAAAAGAAAATCTCTAAAGAACAGCTACAGGGAATTTTCAAATTATAGGACCACAGAACATCAGTAGCTTTCTCATGTTCTTTCTAAAAAGATTCTGGAAAATCCAATTAAATGTCAGTACTGATTTCTTTTTGCATTTTTAATTTTTATTTTAGTGAACCTGCTTTTCAAAAACTTCTAATACCAAAATAATAAAAAAGGGAAGAAAATAAAAATAAAAAGACAAATTAAATACTGTTTTGTCAAAAAAGCTATGAAATGCTCGAAAGGCTGATATATAAACCATTTTAGTAAGACTGATTTACTATTATGAGATCCTGATGAAGACAACTGATATAATCTGTATAATTAACCTATGTCCACTCAAAGAGATTCTTATCCCCTAAAAGAAATTGATAAAGATAAGAAGAATTTATTTCCTGCCCCTCCCATCTCTCAGATGAACCCATATTTGAAGAAAAGTATTACTGGTTTGCTATTTACTGAAAATAAAAATAATAATCTCACCAATATATTTAGCAAACTCAAAAGGCTAGCCTCACATTATCATCACAAAGAGAAAACAGTACACTTAAGCTAGTGAACAATTACAGAATAAAGAAAAGTGACTAAAAGAGAATTTCACACATTTCACACATTTCCCATACACTATATCACAATATTGTCTTCCTCAAATTACACAAAAATAATCACATGGATTATACTAGAATAGATTTGTATGTGTCTGAAAAAAATAAGGTATTTCAAAATGACCAATTTTACGTCACTATATGACTAGTTGTTTCTAGAATAATTAAACTTGTTCTGTGACCTAATAAACAGTCCCACCTGTCTTAAGGCTTTACAATAATAAACTGTATTTTGAAAACTTATTTAGGAAAAGAAAAAAGTCAACTTGTATGTACAGGAAAATCCATGAAGAAAACCACAAGTAAATATTAGCCTGAAATTTTGGCATTATAGACTTCACTGAAAATAAAAAAATCTCAAAATGTTTGTACAAATGCTTTACTTCCTTTATTGGCAGGTGATACTTATATCCCTTAATCATACAGTATCAGTATAATTTTCTGCTGAATCTTCTTCTCATCATCTAACGTTGAACAGGCCAAGATTACATAGAAAACAGTAGTTCTGAGATTTCCTATCAAAGGAAACTATGAGCTACATTGCCAAATATGCAAGGGTCTACTGCATAAGTTTCTTTAACAAATGAAGCTATCATGGAAGTTACTGGGGTTTTTTTCATATTTACAAGATGAAAGTTGGGATAAAAATCACTGTAGTGACTGTAGTCTTTGTATCTTTAGGGCAACAGTCTGCATTTAGTATTGTAATGAAATATTTTTATAGTGCTGACTACTTAGTCCTCACTGCTCAAATCACATTTTCTGCTATATGTACTGTTCTTTGAAATATAACTAGCTGTCAGCAGAAACCTAATTTCAAGAAACCATTCCTGTGTTTAAGGGACTGGGAGATTCTGTGTCTACAATTCAGCCAAGGTAGCCACACATGCTCATGAATTATGCAGAGAAATGATTAAAATTAATCTCTCATGTAACACAACAAGAGAACGTATGTTGTGTAGTCACACAGCTCTGGAAAAATCAGACTAACATCTTAGCCAAGCTGTTAAGACCGTTCTGTTACTGACACTTATCATCAAAGGCTCACTCCTAATAGCAAGAACAACCACCCACTCGCAACAAAATCAGACAAGATTAGCTGAATGACCATTTCAAAAGAAATTAAAGTATCAAGTAATATTGTGGGAGTATTGCAACATCTGAAATTGATCATTTCAGTGTAGCCTGTGTACACGCCGTTAGAATCGGAGACTTACTGAAGAGTAACAGAAAGATTTCTCTATGAAACCAAGCTTTGGAAGTCAGTAGTAGACTCCAGCAAATTTTCATTAGTAAAACAGAATAGGAATTCTTTCTTAAACAGCAAAGTTCTCCACCTAATTCCATAACCAGATAATTTGCTCCCTTCAGGCAATATCCAGCCCTTGCATTGTACATTAATTTCAGCATTTTCAAAAGGAATTAAACTGACTTAATTATAAAAAAAAGGCAGTGGTCAGGTATTTTAGGAACATCTTTTTACAGATAGTACTTTGCATGAAATATTACGTTAGAGGATAAGCCATAGTAAGTTACAGGTTTTGGTTTGTTTTTTTTTCTACAAGAGAAAGTCCTTGATATAACACTGAATCTGTCAGCTTTCTGGTTTTTCTAATTTCCCTCTTTCATGAGAGGTAGATATTTAATACCACTGGATGACTATTATTCAATGTGAAAAATCTTCCAGGATTCTCAAGTTCTTGCTATACTAATAGGAATGCAATTAAGAATAATTTAGTTAAAAACTACAAATCATAACTCCATACAGCACACCTCTGCTCCTAGCTGTGTGGACTCAGTTCTAAGACACATTCAAAACAGACCATCCAGTCAGCAAAATTTCTTATGCACTAAACTCATATTAAATTGACATTGGCAGTTGATTCAAATTTCACTGAACCTTAAACAGTTTATTGAATAATTAGGAAATATCATAAACATACATTTTATGTCCTCAAAGAGCACTGTAACAAAAGAGATGCCATCTAACAAATTTAGTCTAACTTTTTAATGGATTATTATATTTAAGCACAAAGACAAAAATCAGCCTGATAAGATCAAGTTAACAGGTAGAAACTGTGAATGAACCATACTGCTACTAAAGACATTACAGTATCTGCTGAATAAATAAAGACAAGGAGGAAGAAAATCCAGTAAAAAGAAAAAAGCCAACAACCAAGGCAACCTTAATTATAGAAGTTGTAAATTCCGTGCTTTGTTGCACCAGCTTATAGATTTCATAGGATAGAACCACAGATCCATTTGTGTTAATCAGCTCTCTGGACAGGCAATCATTATAGCTAGTTTAGCTAGCTTCAAACACACACATAGACTACCGTTAACATGGCATTAGCCTAACCAGGTAAATTCAGTACTTTCAATTTGTGTAATAACTTATTTTTCAGTTGTGTACAAAATCAAATTTGATATCATGAATGTGTCGATCAATTACAATTTTCCTTTACATAGCTTATATGCAGCTGTATGTATATAATCTAAACACCATCGTTGGAAATTCTGATAAAAAGTTTAATGTAAGTACTGGTAACTGAACTTAAATTGAGAACTATTTCTTCTGCTCCTTCTTACACTTTCTAGTACTAGTTAATGTAAAAGATCAAATACACTATGATACAATATACATATTATCATTTCAGCAGTTCATCATCAATGGCAGAAAAAATATATAGAATAATATAGGTTATGCAATTTATGATTCTGTATTTAAAAAACTACTTTACTATAACACCTACAAAAATTTTTTTTTCTACAAACAGCAATGGCAGTTAACCTCCCCTCCTGCTAGTAAGCTTGCCAGTCAAAAAATCACATTCAACTACACAATATGCCTGCAAATAAACGCCTAAGTAGACGGGTCCTTCAATGTCCCCTGCAGGCCACAGAAGTCAGACTTTAATCAACTGGGTAGAAAAGGCAATTTAATAGTTGTGGGTCTCTGGTTCATCCCCAGGAGTTTTATGTTGGAGTTCTACAGTAAAAGAATTCACTACTAATTTCACCCTCCCTTATTTAAATGTCAGCTGTGGTATTAGCCTATCCCTTTAGGACATATTTGCAAATGTTTTTGTGAAAAATATTGTAAAAGCAGCCTTGTTATGAAAGCCCAAGACATTTGGCAATCAAACACACATCAATATGTAAAAATATATAAATAAGAACAGTATTACAGGTAATAAAACTGCTCAGATAATATGCTTAAGCATAATACCCATATTACAGAGTAAAGCAAATCTCAGCAAAATAACATCTTTTAGAAATTGTGGGGATTGCAGTGTAGTTTGTAGATCAGTAATGCATTCTCTTGTTTTGAATGAATTAACAGAATTTCTTTTCTGAAGAGTTTCAATCACAACTGCTACAAAAATAAATAATCTATTCTAAAAAGCATCATCCCACAACAATATACCTACTTATCTCCAAATCCTTCAAGCTACTTCTACATTTACATCATGCATATGCTCACTTTGTGATTTGGCTACCACGTCTTCTCTTTGCTTACTCTGAACAGAAAAAGAAATAAAAAGGAAACCCTCACCAAGTTACATAATTCCTGTGCTAATCCTCTCCCTTTAATAATCTAATACAAATAACGCCTAAGTGACAACAGGAGTTTGGGGAGAAAAGGAAGAAGAAGATGAAAGATTGGAAAGAAAGCACTAAAGCTTCTGTCACATGCAAGTCACTTGGACACTAAACATGCCCTCATGTTAGGCTGAGGCTTAGAAAACCAATGCTTAGGAAACGTTCCAGGTGCAACCCTGAAAAGTAAACTGCATTTTCTAATGCCTTAAATTAATTTCATCTCTTCATTGCTTGGTTCTTGCATGATGCACAGAGAAAGAGCAGCTTCTGTGACTTACATGGATTTTATGCAACCTGTAAGCATGAAAGTATAGTTCTAAATATTTCAATGTAGTACATTTATCTGCCATTTGACTGTTTAAATTTTTCCTATATTCAACAAACAGTCGTGCACAAAATAAGCAGTTAAGTTATTGAGTGGCTTGAGAGAAGCCATGTTTTAAAAGTTCAGAATTCTTTCATGAAAAAGGCTTACAAAAACAGCTTTAGTAGAGTGAGAGTTAACCTAATGAAAAAAAACAATACACAGATTCAGTACAAAAAAATACTTTGTTGTTGCTGAAGTTGTGTCAGATCTAGAACAGGCCAAGTAAGATAGACAAACTAGTGACAGTACAATAATACAGAATCCTAACAATTACTTCTGTAGAGGATAAGCAAGCCTTAAAATAATTCAGAACTTATTATGAAATTAATCGGGGTTGGGAGGTGGGGGTGGGGGTGGGGGTGGGGGGGGTGTTATCAAAAAACACCCAAACCTAGTCCATTTAGAAAGGAGAAATTTTGAACGCACCTTTTTTTAGCCTACACTGCCATCGTCTGGTTGTACGAGATGTAGCATCATGGTAGGTCAAAACGCACCCTTCATACTATGCGCATTTTTGTTAATAGAAGATAGTGAGGAGATTTGTAGCGTTTATACGGGAGTGCATTGATCACAAATGAAAAAAAAATATCTAAAGACAGAACAGAATGAGAACAGAACATTCAAATGAACTGTGTAAACTGTGGCTAAAAATTCCATGTAATCTATAACCACGTATGTCCTGGGTTTTTTTTTTTGGTTTGGGTTTTTTTTGTGGCTTTGTTTTTGTTTTGTTTTGAATTGAATTGAATATAAACTGTTGAATTAATAGTTAACCTTTGAGATAAACGATGTAATTTGAAGAAGACTGCCAAATAATTTAGGATTATGGACCTCAAAAGGAAAATGCACAAAGTGGAATTTCATTATTTAACAGGCTAAAACTAATGATATATTTTAAAGCACCTATTTTTTAACATTTGAATCACATACATACAATAAATCAACTCTGTGCTTCACTAGGCTAGGAAAAAAAAAAAAAAACAAAAAACCAACAACAAAGCAACACTATCTTATTTCTTAAAATGATTATTACAGAATCTTTCCCTACTTTCCAGAACTACAGCTTACCAACATTTAGAGTTATCAATAACAAATTCAGTGACACTTTAGACTACAATCAAATAAAAGCAACAAACAGAAATTCTGGCTAATTAAGGGCTACCTAGCCACTGTTTGTATCATCAGTCTGGCCCTAAAATTCAGACCTATAGGATAAAAAACACATGATGTATGTGGCCCTGGGAAAATTTACAATAAGCTTGGCTAGGTTTTAAATACACAGGAAAATAAAAGGTAAGGTAAGAAGAATTTGTGACATCCACAATAAGAACTTTTTAAAAATTACTATGAAGTTTCAGAACTTTTTAAATTAACTTTGAAACAGACGTTTTATGTGAAAGAGCAACTACAAGGAATATCTGAAAAGACAATAACAAGCTCATTAGCATGCAAAATACCTTGGTCTGGTCTAGGTTCTATTCTGACTCAATTCTTAGTCTTCTGTGCTAGACTGCAAATGTACACTATTGTTTGGTTTACATGCAGAAAGCAAATAAACCAAGTCTCCAAGTGGAGTTCAGCTTACAGGGCCACCTAGATAAATATGGACACTCTTTGACAAACTTTGTACTTCTTAACATTCTTTAAAAGTGAGCAGAACTTCTAAAAGCAAACTTTTCTTTGAGGACTTGACTTTAGGAGCACACATTAGAAGTTCTGAAACCAAATAATCTTCAAAACTAGTAGCAACAACTAATATTGCATTTAGTTCGGTTGAAACTGTAAGCATTGCAAGTGAGCCAACACAGGGCTCTATGCCTTCTTTACCTAAAATGTAATGTGGTTTGGGTTTTTTGTTTTTGTTTTTGGGTTTGTTTGGGTTTTTTACTCTGTGCAGTAAGATGCAGGGTCACTGGAATCATATCTGTTCCCAAGGCAGTAATGTAAATAGAGGAACCTTACCCAGTTGGTGGTAATTATCTTAATAGCCATGGCAAGTACTGTGAGAATGTCAAGAATTACAATGTCTTTGCAGGTTCTTCACAGGTATTTTAGTCATTCAGCTATATTCCCTTTGAATTAATTTGAAAATGTCAGTGACTGTAAGTAAGGTTACTGGGACTGCTTTGAAGAATCAATTTCCATGATCCTTGAAAGCATTTGCTTCTCTCTGCAAACAAATAATAGCCAGAAATCCAGTGCCTAGAATGTATGCAGTTAATCTGCACAGATTAGGATATTTGTGGTTAGGTACAGCTTTTTTAAAGAAAGCATCATACAACTAACATAGATTCTACTTTCTGGTACAGAATTTGGGAGATAAATGCACCTGGAAAAAACAAGCATGTGCTAATTGGTACTCAGATCAAAACTACATACAGTGGACACTGACACATTATGCATTCAATTAAATTAGAAGACAGACACAGCTGCAGTTCAGGCATCCCAAAGGAAAGGTAATACAGTGTAAAGGCAGATTCACTAAGGTACACTAGCTGTAAAAAAAGAATAAAAATAGATATCAGGTTATATATTTAAGATAATTGTCAACGAAAGCTCTGTAACTACCTGGAAACAGAAAAGCAGAAAAACAAGTTCGCACATTTAAATGTCTCCCTAGAACAAATTGCAGACAGATTTTATTTCTAAAACATGTTATCTGTGCTTATATGAAATGACTTTTTCATAAAAAATGTAGGGAAACTAACATGTCAAAATTGTAGACTAAAACATCAGGCAAGAATGCATTAAGTACCAAGACTGTAGTATGGCAGGTAGAAGGCAAGATAGCTTAACACTGATAGAAAATTCTGTCTTTCTAAAGTAGTACTTAAGATGCACACATGGTTTAAAATTTACAAAGTAATTGCTTTTACAAGAAACCAACACATACCACAACATTCAATGCCTTCTCAAGTCTACTTAATCATGATCCTCAGTATATTTAAGTTGGAGGACTGACTAAATCAGGAAGTGAATTTGAAATAGGCAAGGTACAAGAGGCTTTGAAAGGTTTTATTGCTGTTGTGGTGTTGTATTAAAAAATAAAAAAAATAAAAAGGAATGTACTTGCAAACATTTATCCAGGCTCTTCCAAGGTACTTTCAGGTACTGTTTCAAAATAAAACTTTGGAATCCCAGGCAAACTTCCAAGCAGAACCACTGATCTATAACCTAGTAATCTTCCACAGGAACAGAACTGACATGAAATTTTATAAAGAAGCTCTTTGGTTTTGTATGTGTGTATGACCTATGGCCTTGACTTGAGCATGCCAGCCTCTGGCTCCGGTCTGAGCGTCAGTGTTTAATGACACAAACCGAACAAAAGAATGAAGCTCCTGTTCAATTCAGTAAAATGTAATTTAGAACTCAAATACATGAAAAGTAAGGTAAAGCAGTTTCTGGCCTCTGTTTCCTGAGTTCTATGCCTTGATGATATTTGCGTTACAGGAACAAAAAGAAAGTCCAATTTCATCTAAGATCCACACAGGACCCATGACAGCAGACATTGATGTTGACAATAGATCACAGGACCATCAACTGCACCCACTTCCTAGCCCATACAATTGCAAATTATAACTAATTTTCACTAAGAGCATTCTCTGAGATAGTGTTTTTGCATGAAAGTACCAAATGCTAAATTATCACCAGCACAGTTAGACATGAACTGCTGAGCTTTTCAAAAATTAAGCCCTGATGACACACAGTGTACTCCATAGATGCCATTTGTTTTCCCCGAAGTTTCTTTCCTCAGACATTTTCACTTGGAAGGATACCTTGAGTTTATCAAGCATATTGTTCCTCAGGATAACAAGTACTTTTGGGAAGGAAGCTTTGTTTGCAATCAGAGTCATTAAGTGGAAGAAAAAGAACCCAGAGACAGAAGATTTGCAATCTCATTCTCTTGTGTTACCAATATGTCTCCACTAATGCTGAAATTAATCATTCATCATAGTAAGAGAAGAAACACTGTACAGAGCATCTGAACCTCTTTAGATCTCTTGAAAAAAACTGACCCATTCTATGATAATTTCACCCAAAACCTGAATTATATAATCTACAGTATTTCTAAAGGCAGATAATTACTTACACCTTTTAAAGCAAAAAAGGAAGGCTTCCTATCTCACATAACTGAAAACAATTGAATACAGCTTCCTGTAGTTGGAATTTGTTACCCTTAAATCAGAAACACACTTTTAAGAGATTTTTACTTTGATAGAAACAATGCTGTAATTACATAGAGTGCAACTTTTATGCATGCTATTTAATATAATATTGTCATAGATTTGCTGCAATACTGGTTCTAAATGTTTTAAACTTAGCTTTTGTACTTTATATTTAGACTGTATAAGATAGAAAATTTGTTACATTTTAATAAACTGTGTCACAGTTCTTCAAAGCGTATTATAGAATGTAACAAATATAAAAGGGCAAAAATCTGTTTTACTGCTGCTCTAAACTAGTCTAATAGTGTCATGAGGAATTTCCTTCAAATTTTGATTGGAAATGAATAGATTAAGCATTTTGCATCTTCAATAGTGAAAAGGAATCAAACGAGAAAACAAAAACAACCCTCTCAGGCTATCCAGAAATGTCTTTTACCACTACAGAAAAGAACGGTGAAGATACTAACTTGCTAAGGTCAACAGAGCCAGTGGTAAAGCCAGAAAACGTGTCCTTGACTAGTCATTACCTACCACAACTGTCATCTCAAAGTTAAAAAGCACAGTTTGACTCACGGTATTACTATGAACCAAAGAAATACAGGTATCTGTTTAGCAGAAGTAAAATAATACAAGCATATGAGGAAAACAGGACAAAGAAAATACAAGCCAGCAATATAATAGAATTACATAAAGCTTTGATTGCAAAGGCAAAAATTTTCAGGAGGTAGCAGCAACTGTGGAAGTATTGTAACTGTGATAATCTAAAGCAAAAAGAGTATCTAATGAGTTTGTGTAATGTGAAATCAGTTAGTGCAGAAAGATTTTACCTCCCCTTGCAAATTTTGTCTTACGTAATTCACTAACCATTTATCCGTCCAGGAAAAGACAACAGGGAAGCAAAGTTTTATGAAATGAACACATCAAATTTGCTGAAACAGATGTTCCCTACTGGATTTCAGAGAATTCACACATGTAAAATAACCTGCTCTGTTCCTTGGTCTTCAACATTTATCAAATCTTGAAAAACAGTAACAGAGATCAGAGCAACTGAAATATTATTTTTATATAAATAGCATAATTTTTAAATCAAAAGAAAAAGTTTGCCACTTGCATAGTATGCCTATTACCATTATTCCGGGGAAGGAGGGGGGAAGGGGGACGGGCAGCAAAGAAAAAAAGAAAAACAAACAACTTTGTTTTGTACATTAATCTGCTGACAAAGCAGGGAAAGGACTGTGAACATCAGACTGCTCTTTCAATACTTCTACTGTATTTTTTAGAAATAACCCCTGATTTTTTAAGAAGTTTTTACACTGCAAGTATGCCCTAGTGAGACATCCCTGTACACTGGGTCTTTTAATATTGCCCTGGGTGTCCCATCTCAGTACCCAAGCAGCTGAGATAAATGGCAGAATCCCTGGATTTTTCAGACCCTGAACAACAAGAAGAAATTTTCAACTGAACTGTACAAAACTGCTATGATTACATACAACATGTCTGGAAAGTACACAGTTTATATATAAAACCATGAAGTCTCCATATCACCCCTC
Source organism: Falco cherrug (assembly GCF_023634085.1). NCBI lineage: Eukaryota > Metazoa > Chordata > Aves > Falconiformes > Falconidae > Falco > Falco cherrug. The sequence continues at coordinate 40,460,434 of NC_073700.1, read as the reverse complement.
AAACCAAAAGATAATTAAACATAATTATGTAAAAAAAATGGGGGGGGGGGAATTATACATTAATCCTTACTTTAATCCTTACATAAAAATCATCAACAATTTTTAAAGACAACAGAAACATGCATACATATTCAATTTCCAAATATGGATATATATTTAAGCATAAGTGCTCTTACAAGAATAGTCTTCATTAGAGGAAAAGACATTCTGCATCACTGTTGAAGTCAGTTCTGAAATAACTGAATTAGGAAGTTTTGATCAAACTGCCCAGTACCACACATCCAGGTAGCTGTAAAAAGCAATCTATTGCTACAGAGAAAACATTTACCTGGCAATAGATTCAATACAGCATAAAAAAGACAAACTGGAATCAATGAGAAATGAATTGGATTACTGGTTAGAAGCATATTCTTGCATGTGTTCAAGCTACTGGGAAAGTAATGGAGCCAGCAGGTATAAAAAAGGCCCTCCAAATGTCTGCTTACCCTTTCATGATCCAATCACAGCCATCCTGTTAATCAGGTTGGATTACATCCCAGATATTAATTTGGCAAACAAAACAATGGTCTGATTAAGCCTGCCCCCTTCAGATATGCTGAAAACAATCTGCCACTGATAATCTTGCCATGCATATACTCCTGGAAAGCCATCTGATCAATTTATGCTTAGATGACAGTAGAAGTCTAAACTCAAATACAAATGACATACAGCCTTCCCTATTTGTTAATGGCCTGTAAACTCATCCTCTGCTTCCCAAGGAAGTGCTGAAACATTGGCCACGAAGGGAGACAGTTCAAGCAGTTACGGACACCTTTCAACTATAAGTAAATAAGTGCTATACGTATGAAAAGAAGTTGCTGTCTTGGACACAGGCAAAAGCATAGCTTTCTCACTGGCGACAGGAATACTGTTCTGCTGTTGTGATTTGGTTTTGTAACATTTCAGCAACCTGAGCCTTCCCAATAAATTTTCCTTACAATAAAGTTGATAACACACTAGTATTTCGGTGATGCTAAACCATGCGTGCACAGCATCAAGGCTGTCTCTTTTGCTGATGCTGACAGCCCCCCACCCCACAGTGAGCATGTTAGTAGCAGGAAAGAGATGGGGAGAGGACGCAGCTGGCACAGCTGATCTGAACTGGTCAGAGGAATATTCCGTACCATGTAACATCACGCTCAGCAGTAACACTAGGGTAGTGAAAGAAGGCAGGGAGTGGTGTCGATGGTGGTGGTGGTGTGTGTTCCAAGGTGGCCATTCCTCAGAGTGGGGCATCAGTCCGCTTGTGAGAGCCAGCGAGTGACTTCTGCATCACTTGTGTGTTTGGTTTTCTGGTGGGGTTTTTTTCTACTTCATTTAACAAACTGTATTTACCTCAACCCATGAGTTTTCTTCCTTTTGCTTTTCCTATTTTCTCTGCACACCCATTGGGCAGGTGGAAGTGAGCAAGTGGCTGTGGCAGTACTTGGCTGCAGGCCTCAGCCAACCCACCACAATGTATGAAATCCTTCATTCTTACATTCTTTCCCTTCCCCTTTGCCGTGCTCATGCTGTAGGCATAAACAATACCCTGGTTCAGATCACTGTTTTAAGATAGTCTCAACCCCTGGAAACAATCCCCACAGCAAGCCAAATCCCACTCAATACCTGGGTACCAACAGCTGAGGTTCATAGAAAGGAAGAATCACAGACCTCCATCCTCTGGAGCCGAACATTCATGGTTCAAAGACAGACTATCCAGAAGGTTCAGATATCACTGCAGGCAAACTATTCATTAGCCCATATTTATATAGAATCAATACACCTCCTCTTCTCTCATCCAAAATCATGTTGATAACATGGAGTGGCAAGAAAAAGGTACTTACATATTTGAGTGTTTAATACATAATATTCCCAAATATTTCCATAATGTACTTCTTGTTATTAGTTATAAGGAAAACAAATGGAAAAAATGTAATAGGTACCTCAATTCCTAAAAGGATTTCAATTTTCAGTATTAAAATTTGAACTTTCCATAGAGATACATTTTTTGATAAAGAACAATTATTATTTCTCTCTCTCCATTTTATGACTTAGCACAGTAAAGCACTGGCCTGCATCAAGTCATTCACACAAAATTTCAAATAGCGTTTCCAAATTTCATACACGTTCATTTCAGTGAAGAGTATGCTCGACTATGCAACTTAAACAACATAGAGGAGCAGTCTGAAATCAGGCTGTCAGGTATACTGATTTAGAGAAAGCGACTGCAACTTCCTAAATAGCAATATGCTTGTGTGTTTATTTTAACATGAGTTCTACTACAAGGACTCAGAAAAATATATAAAAGAACTTGCATTTTCTTTTTTTTTTTTTTTTTTCCTGAAGAACCACATAACTTCTAGTCTTCCACCTCACCAATAAGGTTTTTTAAGAATACTTCAGGAAGATGGAACAACTATTTCAAACACGTGTGAGGGCAACAGTGGCATTATTTTCTTGCTGCTAAGAAAATTAAAATGTCGAAATAGAACTTTAAACAGCTAACCAGAGCTAAAGATGTTTTCAGGCAGGGAAAAAAAAAGGTTTAATGCTTTTAGACATACACTTCCTTCTAAAGTGGATGTACTTCCAAGAATTGAGGTTTCCGTTTTGAAAATAAAATGTAGTTCACACAATACATCCCAGATTTACTATCTAGACAGAGTCAAGGAAAGTTATTTATTTTATGGCTCCTCGATACCTATATTTTCTCTTCTAGGAAGCTTTTTGATTTCCTAAAACTTTTTAGAAAGTTATGTATAAGTTGTATGTATTTACAGATTACAACCTGTATATTTGTTTCATAAAGCTTTTTTTGTTTCCTTAAACTTTTTAGAAAGTTTATACAGAAGTTACATATTTATAAATTACAACTTCTATATTTGTTTACTTAAACTTTTGAAGAACTGAAAAAAGACAATTTAGAAAGACTGAACATTTTAGAAAAATGCTGTTCTGCTAAATTTAATCCACTAATACGCAATCTGTGTATCACTTAATATATGAAATGCTGTCCTGCAATTTTAAAGAAAGTAGTAAGAATGCATTGCTTAAAACTTGGGAATAGAAAACTAAATGCAAAATATTTCTGTACCTCGGTTTAATGAAACAACATCTGGAAGATTACTTGTTTAATAAAAAAAAACACATATCAACAAGCCTGATGCACAACAGAAGTAAGAAAAGTATGTATTTTCCAAATGTTACCATCTGGGAGCTTTATGCAAGAATAAATACTCTTATCGGCTGAATAAATTCTCTGATTCTCTATGAGTGCAGAACACTAAGTGGCTTCCCACAGTGGCCTCATTATATAAAGTTCTCTTAGGAGTTATTCTGCTGTGTATTTCTGCTCCACATCCCAGCAAACATTGACCTACTCTATTTATTGTCATCATGGCTAGATTTCACCTAGCTTAATGAACTGATTACACTTCTCTGCAAACACAGAAAGCACATTTTGAGCAAGAGTAAGTAAAAGACAATAATGACAGCTTGTAACAAAGGTTTAAGTTGAATGCCCCACACTGTAAAACTCAGGCTGATTATTTAAGTATATAAAATCAGAGATAAAAGGGATTCTACACACCTTTTTCCCTTCTCCTCTCCCTTCTCCCGAAATTGACCTTAGCTTTAATTTTTTTACAAGTTTATCCAGGTAAAATGTTAAACAATTAGGTCAAAGTCTGCTAACAACCTGTGAGACAGAGATATCACATTTTAATGGTTTGTTGGGGTTTTTTGTTTGTTTTTTTTTGTTTTTGTTTTTGTTTTAAAAAGAAGTTCCAGATAATTAAAATAGTTGACTAGGAACACATGGCTCAGCTCAAACAGATGAAGTGAAAAGGTGTATTCTTCACTGCTTAAAGTCTATGAGTTTAAATTTCCCCACTCTTGAAATTCCAAACTTTCCTCCATAATGAAAATTCAACATGAGACATACAAAGGACTCAAAATGGCTACTGGTTGTAGGCAAAGCTCCACTCAACTTCTATGCTGGGAAGCATTTGTCTACAAAAATAACCCTAGCTCCTAGCAAGAAGTCAATTATAAGTTCACGTTATAGACTTTACCGTATTGCAAGGCAAACTCTCACTGCTTCTGTGACAAGATGACCGCATGAGGTGGCGGACAGCTCCAAATGCACAGTCATACAAGCACGTGTACAAGGGAGAAAGAAATAGCCTAAAGTTGCCTTTAGCCTCTGCTAGCTGCTGCTGACATACCGACTCTTTAAACTGCTTTTTAGCATATAATTTCTAGTTAATTTGCATGAAATGTATGTGTTTATTACTTTAGATAAAGGTCTCTTTAATGTCCAGCTGTTTTTTGTTAATGTGCCTTTGAATTCTTACCAAACGGTAAAAACATAAAAAACATTGAATAAAAAGGGGGGAAGAACATTTTAAAAACAAAACAATTAGAAGCATAGAGGCTTTGATACCCTTCATTATTAGAGACCCCAGCCACTTCTGTACTTACTTGTCTGGATGTGTAATTCAACTTCATCTATAAAAACAAACGACCTACCTTTAGTCCCCAGATCACAATCTGTAAACTTCGTGTGATACCCAGTATCTCAGCACAAGCCCTTTAAAACCTGATGTGCTGTTTTATCTAATTATTTTTGGTTTATTTTCTTGGACTTTCACACACCACAGTCCCTTGGGGCATGAGGTGGCGCGGGGCAGGAGGCGCCTGACTGGCTGAGGGGGCAGGCGGGAGCTGCTGCCGGCCGGCTCTGTTCCCGCCACCACCACCAGCTGCTAAAGCAGGCGACGGGCTCAGCCCTGCCATGGAATGTCCTCCCGGCACTGAGGCACAGCACACCCCCACACAGGCCACCCCACCGCCACGCTGCCCCTTGCCCCACCAGAGGAACCAGAATGGACCCACCTCCCAGTTTGTGTTGGCAGCAGTAGGCTAAATGAAAGAAAAGTCCCTGACATAAGACGGTGTTGCCCTACAAAGGGAGATAATTTTGTTCACCTCAGTATAAGACTTTCCTCCTCCTTCAGTGCTTTTTAGACCAGGTCCAACAGAAACCCTGAAAAACCTCAGAGGCTTCCCAGGCTTATGCAGGAACATGCTGCCACAGCCTGGGAATTTTACTGTAGGCACTCCTGGGAACCATGAGAGACAAAGCGAACCAGGCACTTAGGAACCCAGTGTTACCCAGCCCCTCTGGCCGCTAGGGTTAGCGAGCGTAACTGACGGTGAGCACAGAAGCATCTGTAAATAAGGTGATTTGTCTGTACATACTGATAACTCTAAGCTTCTTGATAAGGTCTCCCCCATCTTTCTTTACAAAGTCTCCCCCGTGCTTATTAAAAAACGAGAAAAAAGGGAAGGAAATGTCAACTGAAAATTCATTTCCCTCTAAAGCAACAACCCCCATTAAACACTTTGGCATATATACAATATAAAATTACACACTAAGATACAGTTAATATATTGAAATCCATGTCACTTGGCCTTGGTATCTGGTACATTGCAAAGAATCTGGTATGTCAGATTAGTAACTGAAAATTATGTAGATAATAAATTGCTAAGATCAACTATACCTTACTGATGCACTAGAGTTTGGGCTACATACAGCTTACACTGCAGGAAACTGACCCCCTTTAAAAAAAATAGTTCATTACATTGTAGAAAAAGTTGCACTGCCCCATTGCTGCAAAGTTTATTCATTCACAAACACAGAGAAGATCCAAGACATGTTCCCATTCACAGTATCTGAATATTAACAGATCTGTGGGGGATTGCCTTTTCTGTCTAACTTCAAAAGCCAATTCTCCTCTACGTTTTTATCTCCATTGAAAACTCAATGGTCAGATGTAGTCAAAAGTTCAGCAAAGCTTTAGCCTCTCATGAATTATATTTCAGTTAATTTTGACAGATAATTCTCCCTCTCGACTTACTTTTTTTTTCCTCTGAATCTGATTAATTTTACATTTAGCCAAAGAGTTTCTTTATTCTGTCTTCCTTGTCTTCAGGTGAAATACAAATCGTTGTATGCAATGCAGGTACAGTACATATTAATCTATTCCAAGTTCACTTGTGCATATATTTACTTCAGTAAACATTTTTTTTTATTTATATAAAAGTATTAAATATTTCAGATTGCTATTTCTAGCTCAGTGAGCTTTGCAGGAGTTATTAGCAAGAAGTTGCCATATACCAAATGCAATTTATTTCAAAGCAGAGGAAGTTCAAAAAGAATTGTGATTGCTTTCCAGTTTTTAAAATCACATAATACAAACATCAGTTCCTAATGTAATAGTAGATAAATGCATGTTTTAACACCAAAGCATTAAATAAAAAGGCTAGAAAGAGAATCAGCTGAAAAGTATGACTACTAGTCAGAGGAAATGTTAAAAATTAGCACTATTTTTTTTTAAAAAAAAGTGTGTTGGGGTTTTTTTACATAGAGAATAATAAAGCACATCATGCTCATGGATCCTTTTTAGACACTTGTAAATTGTATTTAGACTGGAATCAGATTGCAACCAATGTTATTTTGATGATTACTTAAACTCCAGCCTACCTCAATAAAAAGCTGACTTCTCAAAGGTACCCAACTACTAAACCTGCTCACTGCCAAGTCACTCATACCAGCAGGTTTGTCTGAAATGAAACTGAAATTACCAGAATATAGCTACCACATAAAATACATTTTCCTATTCTGTATTTTGCATATGCTGTAACTAGATTTTGCCATTTAGTTGACTGATGCCCTCAATAAAATTTGTTTACAACACAGACTAATCTGTAACAGGGTTTACAGCTACAGGAGTGGAAACGAAGGACTTCATCAGTATTAAAGGACTCTGGAAAAGAGATGGTGTACCTTTCATATGTTTCTTCATTCTTTGACACCTTCTCCCAAGAGTTTTAATACGGAAAAGTTGTCCTTAAAAGTAAAAAGTAAATTGTCTCTTCAAGAACTAATTTGCTACACAGTCAGAGAATTAAAAGTTCAAGTTTTGCCCAAATATCCTCAAATAAAGATTTGAAAAAATCTTTTTAATAAAATAGATATAATTTATAAGCAATAGCAATCATGTTTATACATAGTAGTACAGGGACAGAAAATGCAATGGTTAAAGATGGAACACATTGGCAAAAAGACACAATGTACCTTTTTTAGCAATCTGCCTTAACAGGTATTCTGTTCTAGCGTAATAAATATACTATCCGTGTCCCTTATGTGTATTCAGCATGTGTAAAAGTCATGCAGCTCAACACATTGACACTTCAGTGGGAGGTCAAATTATTGTTTTGGCACTTCTGTCATGCCTGTCATTTCAATTCCACTTTATCAAATTACAGATTGCTAGACAGAGTTGGATTAAGGGGAAAGACAGACACACACACAGAGAGGAGCAATTGTCATCACTTCAGTTGTGAAATTCCATAATTGCATGTCAGCAACAGAAAGAACAAGAGAGCAGTAACAGGACTGACATTATGATCATTCAAATACTATGAAACTTTTCAACAAGACTTTGCACAGTGTCAAGCTACATGTCAGGAAATTAACTTGATTTCTGAGTATTTCCTCAGATTTGCCAAATATTTATTAGGCTGACTAATGCTGTGTGTTAAGTTCTAGGGCAAATTTCAGCTAGTTATTTTTCCATAAGTAGTGATTTTACTTGACTGGAACAAATTAAGACAAAGAAAAAGAAAAATCATTTGATTAAAAATATCACTAAAAGTCACATGAATAAAAATAAATTATACCTAAACAACTTAGATAATGGGTTTGATTCAACTTTTGGAGTTTTAGGGTACCTGGAGTGCAACAGAACTTGATTTAAAAGCATTGTGGAGGAGTTAGCCATGGATTTCAAGTAACTTCTCTGGTAATAAACGAGCAACAAAAAAACCCAACAACTCAACCCCCCACACCTTAGATAATTTTACCCTTTTGTGGAAGGTGTACTGGGGAAGCTCTGTTTCCCCAGCTCTATACTGGGGAAGACTCAAGAAGCATTGTGTAAATCTGACTTACATGAGCTGAGATGTCAGTGGAAACCTCTGGTGTATTGTGACAGATGGATACTATTCTTGGAACAGCTCGTTATTCTCACTTCTGGGTTACACCCTTGTTTCTGAATCCTCTATATTGCATGAGGTGCTGTCATACAATGGTTCGATACTACTCCTCACTATTTGTACAACAGGTAAAGAGGCAGAAGAAATAGGAATCATATGTTCACTCTAGTAGGCACCAGAAGGTTCATTAATGTTCAAAACTTCCTTAGATTCCTCTGAATCTATATCCAAACATAATTTAGTCACTTCTTTACCAATCTGTTGGAATCTTCCCTCATTAATAATAATAAAAAAAAATAATGAAAAATATTCTTTTAATGTGAGGAAAGACACATCTCATAACTCTGCAAAACAATGCAGATTGCATGATTCCTTCACAAGGGAATAAAAATGCCACTTACTCATATTCATTGACAGAAAGCTCCTAAACAGCAGAAAAAAGAATTACAATTAAAGGAAACAGTATATAAATATATCCACGCCTTAGATGCCAGTAGTTGAGTCACTCCCTCCATGATGCTTCTTACTAGTTCTTCACTGTTTGATACCTGTATTCATTCCCTCCCACAGTAAACTGAAGAACATTACAGAAATGGGATAAATTTTCTTGTTACCAATGAGACAATTTTTTCACTTAAACTGTCTTGGAAAACATTTTCACATGATCACTGTAACTTTAAAGAAAACCTGCAAGAAGCCATAGAATAGGCAAAGCAAAATATATTTCTAAAGGTGTTTCTATTTCTCCTCATTTTCTCTCAGACTCACTTTGTAGTCTTGCCTCTCTTCCCTTTGCATTTCTCTTTACCCATATGTAACTTGAGCGATATAAATGTAAGTACTCTCCTCATAGATGTTTTTAATTTGTTTGTAAAGTACTTTGAGATCTTCTGACAGAAGGTATTAAAAAAAAAATTATAAAATATTTTCCACAGCAGGCATAGAAAAGGAAAGGCATTACTGCCTACACCATATCCCACAGAAGGTAATAGGGAGTTATGAAACATTATATCACTACAGGGAAATTTTCTAACTTACTGACCTATCGTGTTATTGGCCTAATGCATAACCATAAAGTCTATTGCTCTCATAAAGCCTCTGCACTCTCAGCTCAAAAGTGGTAAATCTTAAAGTCAAGATGCATCTCAAAAGTGTTCTTTCCATGAGCTACTTTTCTTCTCAAGAACAGGAAACGAAGCAAGAGTGACCTTGAGCCACCAAGCTAATAACACTTAGCTGCTAGTTAACGGTCGGTATTATGTTGCCTGCAAGGAATACTGAAGAGAATGTCATTGCACATTACAGCAAAAGTGAGTCTATTACTAAAAAAAGTAAGCTGATTTAAAACAAAAGTGAAGAAGCCAAAGCTGAAGAACAAAACATGCCTAGCATAGTAAAAACTAGCGGAAACAAAATTATTCAGCACAGAAAGGTTATCCTAAGTAAACGTTCCAGTCAGGTAGGTGAGGGGAGGTGGGAGGTGGGGCAAGAAGGGCAAGACAACTTCATATCAGAGTTTCACAGTGTTGCCGTGAATAAATTTGATGATATGACAAAGGCAACTGCAGAGTAAAACAAAGTATTCCCTTTGTATTCTGTTCAGACCTCAAAGGCAGAGCAGAGCAGGGCGAAATCTTATTTCCAGTTTCATTTGGTTTGTATTTTTGAAGATTCCTGTTCTATGCAAGTCCCATATGAATGTATGAAAAAAGATAATTGTTCAGACGAAGTAAAAGATGTGAACTGCAATTAATAAAAGACAAAGATTTATTAGGGGTGTTTTTTTCAGGTAACAGGAACTGATGAAGCTGGTGTAACAGCAATGGAAAAAAAGAAAGGCTTTACATATCAGCAGTCTTTTTTGAGTGGAGACTAAGACTAAAGTTTGGTTATATGAAATGGAAGAGAAGATTGTAAAGGAATCCACATGGTCTCACTCGTGGCAAAAAGGCCAATACCCTTAGCAATTCCCTTCAGCCAAGACCATTTAGTCTGCTCCCAAATCATACTTATATGAAAAAAACATGGGTAGAAGAAACAAACCTACAACAAATGGTCACTCCCCTCACAAGAGCAAAACTTCATGCTGGAAAACATCACAGGCTTTGCAAATTATGGCTCAAATTCCAAAACATCATATGGCTAGCTTCAGAAATCAATGTATGTTTATAAAAATCAGACTTTACACGTTTTTAACAGGTTTCTTTCTGTGAAAATTTAAGGGTCACATTTCTACATATGTTTATTTGAAAAACAAAGTCAAGACATTTCTATGAGCACTGGATTCATTAACATCAAACGTTGTGATGTTCAGACTGAAAGTATGAGATCAAAACAAGAAAGGGCTGGCCGTGACACAGAAAAGAATACCAATTAAGTAGTAAATGAGTCGTACATACAGTTATGGGTCCACTGCTGGCAACAGTAAATGCAATTTAGTAACGCAGAATATTACAGACCAATTAGAGCCAACTGTTGATTACTTGTCACCTGTTACTCTCAAATCTTGAGAGGTTCTATCCTTGCAGAAAATTTAAGTAGAATCTTACATAAAAGGGTCGGTTGAAATAACAATGGAATGAGAGACAGATGTTAGTGATAAAGTGGTTAGGATAAATAAATGCTATTTTGTCATTTATAGAATAACATATTTCAAAATAATAATTAGTTATTAAATTTGAGTTTGCCTTCAGGCTATGCTTTAGCCACGGTTACATGAATTTCTAGTTCAGAAGTTAAGAGATTATGAAACTTCAGGAAAAAAAGACTGCAAGAAAAGGCACCTTGCAGTTATATATTTTGTTAAGTGGGAAAATTTTCCATTAATTACTAATGATATAGTTCATTAGCAGTATATTTCATTATGGAAGTGCAAATTATTAGATACTAATGATGCATGTCATAATTGCAGTAGTTTGTCTTGATTTCAACCTAATGAAATAAAAATATTTATTTACAATGTTTCAGATCTATGAATTACATTAAGTTGCTAATTAATGCTTTCAATAAACATGAAATAATGCATTATTATTAAGGGAGAATGATGTCTGGTGTTTTGATGATCACTGCATAGGTCATTGTAATTTATATTCCTGGACTCTAAAGTAAATCTGCCACTTAAGCTCAGTGGAAGTTTCAGTTTTGAGACGAAACACAAGGAAAAGATGAAATGTATCAAGAATTTACTACATTTCTGTTCTTCCAAAGTGCTACAGCAAATTAACAAAACGAAGAAGATAAATTTAGGGGTTTTCTGGACAATTCTTTATGTTAATTTGACCTTCTGCATTTGAAAGCTAGAGCACTAAACAGATTATCATTGTTGTTGGATAAAAAGTTTACTTCTAGCAAGTCATAAACCAAGCCACAACCCCAAACCTAGCAAACCTCATGTCTATTGTTACTACTGCAGTGATTAGTGAGGCAAGGTCACAGAAGAGCCCATAAACCTGAAGACATGTGTCTGAATGCATCAGTAGTTACTGCATGGAAATTCATAGCACTCAGCACTGCAATGTTGATAACCTCCAGCTCTCCAACCTTAATGATACATTAAGAGACTCTCCAGGTTTCACAGTAAGTTTGGAAACCCTGTGACTGTCACCTCACCTTCATGCCACTGCTTGTAAGAGCAAGAAGGGAGCGAGGGAAGTGAGCAAAAGAGGCCGGCAAAGTAATAACACATAGGAGAACATATGAACTTCTTGCGCTTTCAACTTCACTTCCCTTGCTCTGTCCTAGGTCCTGGATTGTCTCAGAAATCTAAGTCATATTCTGCATGGGATGAGGTACCCCTTTCTGGGGTCAGACAGCTGGGTTAGCCTTCATAGCCCCAGGCACTGAAGAAAGATAGCTCCTTAGGAAACCACTCAAACGCAGAGCAATCACTGAGGCCAAGAAAAAGCTTCAGATTTACAGCTGCTGTAATTTATGCTGAAATAGAAATCATCCTATCGTAAAACAATGGGGAAAAAAACCCCAAACCAAACAAATACAGTTTACTGGCAACAGGCTGGAACATCTGCTAGATAAAGAGAAAGCGATAATAATAAAAGAGGAAAAAATAAAAAACAACACATACATTAATTAGGCTGCAGTCCAAAGCTTATCAGGCTCTTGACAACTTTTCCCATTAATCAAGCAATAAGAACAACCTTTTGGTTACTCAGTTTTAGTAGCTGCTACCCACACCAAAAAAGTCAGATCTCAATGTTTAGAAATAAGGTCCTAGACTGCATTTTAGCATATTTTAAAACAACATGTACCTAAATTTAAACAGCTAGCCAGTTTCATTAAAGCTAATGCTCAGAATCTGAAGCGTAAATAGCCTGAGTTTCACAGTAATGAGTACCAGCTGATGTTAAGAGATTTTAAATTACATATCATGTGCTCAACACTTTCAGAAACTCAATTACTACTTCACATGGGGATACACTACACAGATTTAGTAATGCAGAACTGGATGCTAGCTCCAAATTTTAAAATGTCAGTAGAAATCTATATAAAAAAAATAAACCACAAAACCGGCTCACTCTTTAGTGAGAAAATACTCAAAAACTCGATTAATATTTACTCATAAAATTAATAAATTTAATAATGTAATAAATTAACAAAAAATAAATTTTTCAATTTAATATACTTCTACATGAAGCATTTGTTTCCTGGTTACTTTTGAGCTTCAACATATTAACCAGGTTCATTTTGATTCAGCTCACTACGTGTCTGCAAAATGCTTGAGAAAATAATAGAAGGAATTACACAAGAAACAACAAGGCATAATTTGACACTTGCTGAAACTTAATGCAGCCTAGAAGGGGAAGCAGAAAGCAGGAGATTTTGGAAATTCTACAAAAATCCTAAAATAGACATTATTAACATAAGGAAATAGGATTTATGGAAGGCATAAAGTCAGTAACAGAGAAAAGCAGAAAAGCCAGAATACTGCCATTTGTTAAAATGTTTTTAAAATCAACAGCAACAGAACCCCTAAAACTCCCATAGAACTGAAAACTCATTAGGAGTGTAATTAGTAAGGACAATTCTTTAAATTTAATGCATAGGAAAATGGTTATGTTTCACCTCTCAAAACAATAGAGCAAAGTTACTGTTCCTATTGACAAAAATAGTTCTCGCTAACGTAAAGCACTGTTAAACACATCATTACAGTATTTTTGAGCCTTGTGATAAAGCCAACATACTTTTTAAATTCCAAAAAAGTTCCACTATATTTCCTTACTGTCCTTGTAGTTGTCCTACAATAAGCCAGTTCTATTACACTGATACACAGAGAAAAACATGCACTGTTGACTTCATTTGAATGCAAGAAACTCAACCTGCCTTAGTATAGAGGAATTCCAACAACTGGAGTAGTAACAGCTGCTTGGTATCTAAAATACAGCATACTTTCTCTTCTAGTTACATTCACAGATTAGTATCTTAATTAAATTCTTATTATGTTTCTGTATAGCTCAAAATAATCCACTCACTTCATTCCTGAAAACACTGAAAATCATTGAAATTCCAAAGAACCTGTATCACATACCTCAACAAAGCAAATGAAATGCACTTTCCTGAGGTAACTTCATCAGCATTTAGTATCAGACTTGTACGACATTATTTCATAAATTTTGAGCTATCATGACCAATTAAAGTGCTTTTGGTATAATGCTGTTTAACAAAACCTCATTTTTTATAGCAAAAAGAACTCAACTGCTATTTTGCAAAAAAGGAGGAGCTTATGAATGATCATAGGAAGATGCAGTAGTCAAAAGTGGTTAAAAGACAAAGTACCAAACAAATCAGCTAAAAAGCTATTGGAAAGTTGAATAATAAAACATTGGTGTCACACATTTTAGCACAGACACACTAATGCTAAATTAAGCATAAATATCTACTGTTTCAAAACATAAATTGAGTATATGATAGTGTTAGGAGGCAGCTTTCTACATTGCTCATTTTAGAGTGGAAATTGATAGTACTTCAATGTAAGAATTCCCTCCAAAAATGTAACTTTACTCAAGTATATTCAAACATACACGCCATAATGTAGTTAAAAAAAAAAAAGCTAACAAGGTGAAGAACATATACTTTATACTTGTTCACAGAAAATAAAACTGGAAAGAAGATAATTTTTTTTTAAACATCAACTATTTATAAGTACAAAAAAAAAATCAGTATCAGAGATACTGCTTATAAAGCAAGAAAAATCAGTTCTTATCTTGCTACTTTACAAATACTTAACACTGCAAGCCAACGTTACCATGAAAGACATGACTCAATATATTTGTTATTAATCGAAATTAAGAACAGGAAGTGCAATTGCCTTTTAAACTGTTCATAGTTTAATGAAATGAGCATTTCCTTCTGAACAAGCAGCTCTTCACATTTCTAGCAGAAGTATACTCAATAGTTAGACTATTTTGTCCACTCTGAAGTTAAAATAAGTTAGAAAATTTTGTTAGAAAAGTGTAATAGAAAAACATTTATAAAGCCCAAAAGCCTGCACTTACGGAGTTGCCTGACAAATTACATTAAAACAATGCACTTACGTTTCTGTCCTCAGTTTCTAGACAGGAACTGCACTCTGCTTTAGTATCCTGAAAAGACAAACGGAGAAGACTTTGTCACCCAAGCATATTGATCAGGGTTGTGGGAATAACTCTGGATGAAGAAAGGGCTTCTAAGTCTGAAAAGTGGGGGTTTCAATCTATTACACTTCACTGAAATGTTGGTTCTGTAAAATATATTTAAATGTACAATGTTTAGTATTATGGCTTTGAGTAAGGTTTATTAAGCTTTATGACAAGCATAAAATTAAAGACAAGATTGAAACATCACAAAACCAAAACCTATTTCAATATAGCATAGCCAGTTTGTAAGACAAAAATATGATCTCTGCTTTACAGTTCATGTTTGCTTTTTCTACTTGCATCTTGAAGAACCGATAACTGCTTGTTCACTCTTTTTTTCCTTTTTACTTTAAATTAGTGATGGTAGATTTAAAAATACAAAGGTTCACTTAAAAGGAAACAACTGCTCTAACTTATGCCTGTTGTCAAGAGTGCTAAGCAGGACTTGGTATGTTGAAGATATTTTCATCTGAATCTTAATGCAACATGCAAGAGTAATCAATTATTTATTTACTACAAACACATACATGTATGTGTGTGTATATATACACACATGTATACACACACACGTTTATTTTGGACTTCTGTTTTCTTCAGGAGTCAAACCAACTTAAACCTAATAACACTTTAATTCTTAAGGTATTTTGGCTGTCATTGAACCTTTGGATTTTTGCCAGCAGACCTTAAGGCATGATGAGAAAATCATTATCATAAAATCTATAATCTGAAAAACATTTATTTCTTCATATTATCCCTCTTTACAACAAGTAGCTATTGGAAACTGAGTAAGCCAAATATAGCTCAAGTCATTAAGCCATAGACAAGTGACCTATTATGACTGCCTTTGTTCTCAACTTCACTGTTCTAGTGAGGGTATTCTTGCAAACCAATTTTGCTTACATACTGAACTTTAGATATTTGTATTGGAAAAAAATGACATACAGATAAGGAACACTTTTTTGTGAAAAGTAAGTCCTTTCTCAACCTCTCACTGAAGCCAGAACTACTCTCACCAGTGTTTAGATTATTGTCTAGAGTTGCTTGCTACAGAAATCTCAAACTACAAATTTAAGGCTGATAGGTAACAGCAGCTCCTAGTAAAGAAGTCTTAATAAATAAATTAAGTTTCTTCAACACCATGCCTATTCATCTTAAATGAAGGACTGGAATTATTTCAGTGCCAAAGACTTCTTACCTAAGCCATATACCCATAAAAGATTTTTTTTTAAAAATAAACCATTCAATTTAGTAAGATGAATGGAGGCTACCTGAAAAAAAAAAAAAAAACCAAAAAAAAACCAACCCCACAACTTTCATTCACAGCAAGATATAGTAGAAATGTGTTTGTTAGGCATTTTAAGCTCTCTCTTAAGCAGCATATTTCCAACAAGAATCTTTGTTATTCTAGTTAGATTCATATATGAATTAGTTCCTCAAATACTCTTTCTATTCAAAGTACTTTTCATGGGGAACCAGACTGTACTTTGTGGTGTGTAACACTCAAAACTTGTCTTCCAAGTGTGACTTACTGGCAGCGAGCCAGTCTCTCGCCATGTCTCTCCTCCCATTTGGTGGATAAGGAAATAGTATCTCTGCCTGCACACTGACTTCCTGAGCCTTTTTGTATATTTACCTTAAGGGTTTTGGTTTTAAAAAGCTTTCTGCCTCAGAGGAATGAATTCAAACTTCATTAGCACCAGTGCTCCTCACCTGCTAGCTATGCTCTAAGTGACCTTTTGGAAAAAATAGAATGTTCTTTACCATACTTATTAGTTAATAAAAAATGAATCATATCTTTTCACATTACCAAGGACAAGCATGGCTCTATCTCACATACTGACCTAAATTAACTGAATGCAGAATAAAGTAGCTCCTATCAGGTTCTAGTCATAGCTATTACAAGCTTTCAGTATGATGAATATACCTTGTTCAAGCCCCAACAGCACTCCGATCCCTTCTGCTGTCTATAGAAGATTTTAGTTTGCTGTTTTGCCACTGTCATTTCCCATTAAAAGCAATGTATAAGAAACTTAAGTTCATAAGTATTCATTACTTAATGTGAATTAAAAATGCAGTGTTACCTGGATAAAACAAAAGCTATCTCCCTCCTAGTACAGTTCATCTTACATGCTTGTCTACAACCAGTAGGGCAAAAGGTACAAACCAAGCATGCAGCCAAGCTGAAAACAGTTGAGGCCAACCCAGCAAAGATTCTTAATGCTGCAATCAGGAATTAAAGAGATAATGTACCTGGAAGTTACCTGATAGCAGCCATAAGGAAAAGATACAGGCTGAAAAGCAAATGATGTAATTTCTACCCTGTATTTTATCCCTAAACATTAGATAATTATTTCATCTCATACTGTTTGGTTCTCTATCTAAAGATAGGGAAAGTGAATCTTGCAAATTAAACATTGCACCATTAGCAATGAAAACTATATATGTATGGTTTCAATATTACTGGATATTGACACCAGCAAGAGAAAGTGGTATTGGGTTATTTTTTAAATTTCAGAGAGACCTGAAATCAGACTTCTGTACAAGGACAAGAACAAATAAATTCAGGGACCACTGTTATATTATTGTTTCTGGTATTCCAAATATTAAGTTCAAATTATTGCCTAAATTTTATATATATATATATATAAAATTTGCTTTTGGTACATTGTCAGATAAAAACCTGGACTTTAACAACCATTTAACATGTAATACCATACAAAGCCTGACTTCCAGAACAAGATTTTTCTTTAGCAATGGGTCAAATCCTCACAAATGCATGTACTCCATAATAAAGCATAACTAAGGCCACTGACAGGTTACCTAGAGAAGGACTAAAGTAGAATTCAAGAATCCTCAGTCCAAAGGGGTTAAAGCGGTTGGAAGGAGGTAAAAATATAAACGCTAAAAATTTGTGCTGTAAGTAAAGAGGAAATAATAGGAGACAATCACTGAGTCTCTTCTAAAAGCAGTAATTTGTAAATTTATTAGCTGCATAAAAAAATCGTATTTTGCAAAAGGTTCACATTTAAAAACAATAGTAAGAGTTCATCACTCCTGCAGAAATAATTACAGGAATTGCTTGTTGTTCATCTGGTGCCCCTAGAAAGTCTATCATGCGGTCTTTTTGGCAGAAAAGCAGTCAACTACTTCGTTACCAATTGAACTCAGACAGATTTCATCTTTGAGTGACAAGAGTATTTCATGTCAGGGACCTGCATGCCTATCTTAAACTTTAATTGACCAAGAAAAGCAAACCATTTTTTCTGAAACAATTAGTGTTATAAATCTTTAAACCAGTGAAGTTACTGGCTTAATCAAATGCATATTTAAATTCAAAATCTGAGTATACATCATCTACATCCTAGATATACCTCTTTTAAAGAAAAAATGTACACAGAAACTAAGCTTTAACAAATTCATCAAAATGATTCATCTTTCAATCTCAGAGCAAGAAGGGAAGAAATCAGAATGTTCCTCTCTGGGAGACATCTGTGCTACTTTTTGTAAATGCAAAATGACAAAGTACTGTCATTTTAGTATGTGTATTGCACATTTCCCAACTGTATGAATTGAGATTAAGAAATTACATTGTTGTAAAGCAACTATAAAATCCTATAGGTTTGAACAATACATCAGGCAGCTTCTTTAATGTTGTTACATGACAAAAAAGAAGTTAAAAACTCGCAAAATCTGTTCCTCCTGAAGAAATATTATTTTAGACAAATTATATCATGATAGACCGCTTCATAGGATGTTTCATGGGACTGATGAGAAGAATGAATTATAGACATAACCTGCCACTAAGGTAGAAAACCCTCTCATCCATTTCAGTTTAAAACCAACATAGTTTCTTTTTTTTCCTCTAGCTGTCACTGCATCACGGCCAATAACATTATATTATTATAAACATATTAAGAACTCTACTTTTATGTGGCAGCACAAACCAAAATTGCCTTTTTTGTCTGCTACGCTGGGTAGCAGCAACAAGGACACAAAGCAATGTTTTATGCAGGACATCAGAAGCAACATAGGACAAACACAAATTTTAAGAGTTGAACAAAGCGCCATAAGGGACAGTGCCACATGTATTAAAGACTAGAACTACATTAACTGAGATGGTGAAACTATGCTCACCTCTTGTGTTTGCAGGCTTACAGTTCTAAAAGGTAGCTTTCAAACACTCCTGCTGAAATTTAGTCACCTTAGAAATTACAACACAGTGACTATGCAACTGGTACAAACTTATGGTTGTATTGAGTACTATGGCTTGCCAATTAGAAAAGTGAGACCAAGAGGTACAATTTTTCTAGTGCAAGTTTGCAGACAACTAATGATTTAGATAACTCGACATAAAGTTCTACTACCAGCAAATAGTATAGAACACATCAGATACGACACCGGTTTTACTCCTGAGAAGGCTCCCCTTCCTCATCCCAATTTGTTCTGTTTAATCATTCATATCTTTCATGTATTTTGAAGTTTATTCTGCTAGGCCCTTAGGAAACATCTATCACCTTCATCCAATATTAGCATTATACATATGTTACTGAATAGAAGTAAAAGAAAATATCTAGAAAGTAAAAGCAATCTTTGGTCATAGCATGATGTTGCATGACATTTTGGGTTTAGGATTTAGTAGAAACCTTCACACACTTTGTTTTACACAGCTTCTGTAATTCTACATTTAACTTGACTTCTCTGTAATTCTACATTTAACTTGACTTCTTATATTGCAAATAGAGATAATTAAATCAATATCCTCAAGTAGCCAGCCATTAGTCATGGTAACATAGCTAACACTTGTACATGGCCATGTACTTTTTCATACATTTTTCAGTCTGTTATCTCCCTGCTACCCAAAACCTGTTTCCTCTACTTCCCTATCATTGTAACACAGAATACCAGAAAGAAACCAACCTCCCAAAACCCCTCAAGAAGAAAACAAAGTCTGTACGCTAAGAAAATTTAGAAAAGTTATTTGAATTTCCAACATCTTTTATTTTTCATTTGAGAGTAATGAATTATAAAAGGCAAACAGAATTCATAAGTACACACACTACTCCTATGGCCTGCATCAGAAGGAGGGAAGATGAGACTCAAAAGTTACTGAAGTATTTCAACTGTTTTTTTCTGTAATATCAAGAACGGTCAGTAGGTGGAAGCAAATAACCTTCTAAAATCTTTTTCAAGCTCCTTATGAAAGATAAATCCATTGCACTGACCACGCTGGTCAGGTGTTTTACAGGTATCCTTGGCATCCATCAAGTGCTAACATAAATTACGTCTTTTCTTCACAACATTGGTTTCTGATTTCATAAAAATCCTTTAGATTTAGAAATAAAACTTTGGTTGTTTTGTGGGGGTTTTTAAGGTTACAAAATTTTTAAAAGTGAAATGGATTCCTTCTAATGACTAAAGCTTATATAAAGGCAATCTGATATTATACAAAATAAGAATGCATACATAAAATGTAAAAGTACACACTCAAATTCTAGATTATTGATTTTTCTCGATATTTTTATTACGTGCTTAAATATATCAAAGCCGTGAATTATTGAGGAAAATACTTAATCTTTTTCACCATCCATTAGCCATTATATTTCATTATTGCTGCTAACAAACAGGCTGCCAGAAGAAGAATTCATTTGAATTTTATATTAGTTCTATTTTATCCATCCCAGAGAACAAATTAGGCATGCAGTAATACTTACTGAAGACGAAAATAAATGAAAAATGAAACCTTAGAATGTGACATTCAAGTCTTTACTAAGTTTGTCCCTAGCAACTGAAGGACCCATGCAGAAGCATCATCAAATCAACTTAAGCAGCCAATTCTAGGACTTTAATGGCCTCACGAGCTGCAATGTCAAAGATTTAAGAAAGGAGCTTTGTTTATGAAAGCAATAGCTTCATCTGTATTTACTAACATTTCTGGACCAACTGAGGCTTGTGTCTACAAGCTACAGGTAGAAACCAGGGGAAGACTGGGTCAGCTGCGTCTTCTTCTCTTGCCTCAGGGCAGCCTTGGGGCTGTTTGTCTAGCCTTGGAAAGGAAAGCCATCTGATCAGGGATTTAAAATCAAGCTTCTCAAGACTTTGGGGAGCTTACTTCTCTTGTTTCTAGCTAAAAGTAGACAGACTTTAAGAGGAAGGTTTACAAGACTCTTGGAAACCGAACTGACAAATTTTACAATAAATAATTACTGCTTGTAAAAATACTGCTGTATTTTTAACGCAGATTTGAAGGGACTCTTGTGTATGCCCTCCTACGCTCCCACCCACCATCCGGCTGTGTAAGTGGATACCCAATCTCTTCTTTCTTCTGATTTTCATGTTTTGCTTATGTGCATTTTCAATTTTCAAGGCTATCGGAGCTGAAAACCGTTTTTTCTCAAAAAAGCTTGATTTATTTCATTAATAAAGACTTGTTTGAGGGAACAGGTACTGCTTACAGATAAAGCTTTATGGGCTGAAGTATATGCACCTTCCCTGCTTCTTTTCCTCTTTATTCTCTCACTTTTTATGAGAGTTACTTGTGCTTTTCTTAAATACATTCTAAATACTTGGAGATGCAAAGACGTATCTCTCCACAGCACAGAGAGCATGCCTTTGTGTGCCTATCAACTGACCTAATTTCTCTAAACATGTTTTCATTAGTCCAATGATGCAAAATAACCCAAGTATAAATCTTCAATATCTTTAGATCATCACAACTGCACGAAACAACATAACAAATACGTAGCATTTTCAGAAAAGACGCATATAATTTTAAGACATGAATCTATTGTGTAGATGTATCTAGCTATATCAATAGAAATTTGCTGTGGAAACCTGGAGAAGTATTCAGGTTAAGACTTAATTTAGGGGGTAATAAATATTTAATTTTCAAAGATGGCAATATAGATTTCCATTAACATTTAACAGCTTGAACAGCACAAAAAAACATTTAAGTTTCCTGTATATAGCATTTAGACCCTACAGATCAAATCTGAAACTCCTTTTCTAGATGGCCTTCTAACTTCAAGGCTGAAAGTTGCCATGCTCAATTCAAAAAGCAACACAGTTACATCTCAAACCATCTTTCAGATTCAAAGTGAGAAAATATATGCCATTTCCATTTTCTACTTTGTGTGCAATTTTCTAAAATTCCTTTGAAAATCTAACTATACTTCATTTTTAACTAATTAGGAAAAAAGGTGTCACTTCTGGAGCAAAGTCTGGTTAACCACCATCACAAGAATTTTCAAAACTGGTTTCAAAAATTTTAAACCATTAAAACTAAATTTTTCACCTGTAATCATTATTTATCTAATAATACCCCCTTAGTTGTCAAGTAGATCAACAGTCACATAAATATTAGTATATTTCAAGCCACTGAAATCTAGGTGATCAATACATATTCCTGACATATCTAAAATAAAAGTTGTCAAAAAAGCTGCCAGTGTGGTTTCAACACAGACTACACACTAGATAAATTAGGTAAGATGCCACTTTTATAGAAAGCAACTTATTTTGACAGTTTATGTTTTCAAATTAACAACATCATAAGAGGACAACTGCATATCTGGAAAAATGTTTTTGTTTTGGCTTGATTCCCTAAAGTAAGCAAGCATAGAAAAGTACTTTTACTTCAATTACCTCGACACCTTTAGAATATACATTTATTATGTTCAGACATGTTTGACAGGGAAATAGGAGCCACAAGAATTATTATGTTCCGGTACTTTTCATAAATCAGTGGCCAAGTAAAAAGAAAAGACCTAACATTACTTGCAAAACCAGCTACTACAGCTGTTAAAAGATCTCAAAGGGAGCTGAGGATGCTGAGATGGGGAGGTCTCATTATGTGAAGTCAAGATACTGAAGTGGCTGCTGGGAAGAAGGTCCATGGGTTTTGAGTGGGGACTGTGAGGACAGGGGGTACAAATCTGTAATAAAGCATTTTGATTAAGTCCACTGTACTCAAAAATTACTTTCTTCAAGTCTGAAGAGGATTTTTGTTTAAGTTTTCAACAAAGATCAGACATTTTGAGGCTACGTACTGATGAAAAGTAAACAAATTTTAAATGAGATTGCAAATTTTCAAGGTTACAGAGTGACAGAAGTTTCTTAATGAAAAATGTGTGTGACGACTGCAGTACTAAGAAGGTAGGTGCCCATGAAAATTACGGCTCTGTGAAAATGGTTTTTTTTTTTTTGGAGGTTATACTAAACTTCTGATTGTCACAAAATGTTGAGTTTTATGCTTTTAATATATATTCATTCAATGTCTACTTCCAAGCAGAAAAAACAGTTACATTCATAACAAACTGGTCACTATGCATTTTTGAGCAAAAAAAGCAAAACAGAACTTCATGTTGGAATCAAGGCTTCACTGCATACACAACCCACAAGTATTCTCACTCACAATTCTCTCTCCCATCCCACGGAGGGGGAGTGAGCAAGCTGCTGGCTGGTGTTTAGCTGCCTACTGGAGTTAACCTGCAATAATCAGAAATTTATTACTTTTCAGCTTCTACCTATTCACAAGCGTGACAAGCACCCAGGTCACAAATTATTTGGTGCTTCATATATGGAAACGTATTTCAACCTCCTGGCATACCTCCACATCATCAGACTAATAAGAACGTGCTATGGGGGAAGACTGTATCCAAAGGACTACTCCTATCATGACCAAATTAAAAAAAAAAAGCTCTGATGATGACAGCCACTGCTTTAATATCCAAGTGAAATAAAGAATTTAACTAGAGCCTCCGGTGGCAAGCCTGTAGAATTTGGAATGGCCATAGTTTTAAGTTGTTTTCTTGTCAATCAATAGTCAGACTTTTTTGTTACTGCTGGCAAAAAGAAAGCGACTGAGATGTGATTCCTTCTTCTGTGCCCGGTGTAGGGTATGGAAGACCAGTTTCCTTTCAAATATCTGCCAAGCTATACTGTGATGAAGACATCAGAACCCACTTCTTTTCCAAACATTTTTAGGAACCTCATAGTTCAAAAGGTCCATAAGAGCCCTGAAAGGCTGCAGAGTAACACTTACTCACATTGCATGTACAATGAAGCTAAGACAGCCCTTAAACTGAAGGCTGCTAAGGAAAACCACCAGAGACACACGTCACTGGCATGGATGTGTTACTGCTCTAAAACAACCAGCACCCAATAGACCCAGCATGTGCTCTTCTCCAGAATGAGTGTGCTGGAATTCAAAATGTTTACTTTTAAGTGCATCAGTACTAACATACGTGTAGTTCTGAAGTATACAGATGATGTACTGTTCCTACTACATTTTTTTTTGCCTGTTTTTGCCCCAGACAGATGCTTCAGCCAGTATTGCCAGTAAAGTGCTATGAACAGGTTCACTGAGAAAAATGCCCCTGGCACCTTTTTGCAGAAGGATGACTGTCTCGGTACTGGCCAACAGACACATCACACAGTAACAAAAGAAAAGAGAAGGGAAAAAAAAAAAAAAAACCCAAACAAAAAAAACCCCAAAAACCCTACAAGGTGCCTTCATCCCCTGAAAACCACTCTTTTCAATTATGAACATAGATTTTGTGGTTTCATGTACAGATTAATGTGCACTGAGGAATTATTAAAAAAAACCAAAACCACCAAGGAATTAATTAGTTGTAATATAACTTTTAAATGTCTAATCATTTTTTTTTATTGGAGTGCACATAATCTCTCTGCATAGTACCATCCAGTATGTGAAGATATTTCAGTATACGACTGAAATATAATAGCTACTGTATTTATTTTGAAACTGATTTCACAGGGTTTTTTGCCCACAGATGTGTATGAAAGATGAATGCACAAAATGAGCTACGGCATTTAGAAAAGAAAGGTGCCAAAATAATCCTAAAGCAAAAGGTCAGCGTAATAAAAAGTTAATTTACAAATGGATTTGGATCCATCAAAAATTAAGAAAATCAGTTTCTTCCTCTTTTTTTCAAATTCGTAGAGAAATGAAAGGAACAATGTAGCCATTTAAATGCAATTTTTCAAAGGTTATTATCTTTATTAGTCTCATAATCTGCAATTTCTCACTCACTAGACAGGTTAAGTCATGTATTCATCTGAGAAAATCCAGTAGGAATGAAGCATCAAGCATCACACTATGAATTTTAGGAGCTGTGCAGGAATAAAACCTCAAATGAATCTCTACAGCTCTCATTTGCCCTCATGTATAAACACAAAGCTCTTCTACTTACACACACCAACCATGAGCTGAGCCTTCAGTTTTTGGCTGCAGGCTCTCAACCACACTGGGTAAGAGAAGAAGTCAATCGCCCTTAAAACCTTGGCTGACACTGAAGTGCCGATACTGTCTCTGGGGCTCCGAACACTGAGACCATTCTTTGACTGCTGACTGAATCGGAGTCCTGGGAACGGAGTAACACAGAGGTGAGACAGCGAGTCTGCAGACAGATCTCAGGGAAGGGGTATAAGATCTTGCACGCAAACCACGCTTTGTATACACAGTGCATGTATATGCACCAGTACCGTTCTACCTTAGAACACTGCATCAAGCCTGATGCATGATAACAACCAGCACCTGAGGTACACTCTGAACTAGAAGCTGTTTCAGGCCATTTAATAACCATGAGACTTTCATCTTATGAAATCTGTTCTTGAAACTCCACATACCTTTGGCCTTTGAAATATCCCATTGCATTTTCAGTTTAATCATATATTATATGGAAAAACATGAGCTTTTGTTTGGTTTTAATTTTCACTCAAAATTTGGCTGGATGTCAACAGTTCTTTCCAACAGTGAAAAGGTGAATAATTACACCAGTGTTTGAAATGCTTTAGCAAGGTGTCTCTCTCAAATGTTAGAATTCATACCAACATGTATCTCTCAATCCTCAGGGAGAATCCTCCATCTTTTTGGTAGTAACCCTCAACTACTTAACACTTGATAAAATCTGAAAGTTCCAGATTAATTAATAAAGTAGATGATGTGCTGACCCAGGGAAAAAAAAGAAAAGAATGCCTCTATATTCTAATATTCTCTTACCAAATCTGATGGTGCCATTTTTTAAAAAAAATATCTGCAAAAAATAAAGATTTGCATATTCTGAAATGCTAACTCAGCACGGCCAAAGAAATCTAACAGATAAAAAGTATGTCAGAGATTTGATCACCCACCTCCTAACTCCACATTACATTTTCCATATGTTCTTTCTCCATTATAGGCTAAATACACAACTCTATGCTTTTTATAAGGTTTTATTTCCAGTTATATAAAGTTACCCAAGCATGAATACTGGACAGTATTAAAGCAGCACAATTTAGAACAAAGTAAAATAAAACCAGTAGATCAGTTTTGAGCTAAAAACCTGACTACATCAAAACCAGTTTTTGATGGAGCACAAATGGCACTGTTCCTGATTTCAGAAAATTTCCTTGATGAATTATTTTCAACCCATGGTAAGTATAACCACAGACATTTCCCTTAAACTAAAAAGTTATTAGAATAATATTACAGAAAAAAAAAATATTTCTCCCTCCTTCTGTATAAAAAAGGTTAATACACTTTTATTTGATCGTGTAAATTTTTTAAATTACTTTTTTGCCAAGATCAAGTTAAAATTTATGACCCTAATATACTGAAACATTTATTTAAAGACTGAACACAAATTCTGAACCTTAAGAGAAAAAAATCCACCATAACTTCTCTACGGAACCTTAGTTTTAGCAGCTTCTGCTAATCCGCACTACTATAATTTACCCCAAGTTGGGTATACAGAACATAGGCTGACCCGTGATACACGCTTCCAATTTTGCTGTTCATATAACCGTTAACAATAACAACAATAGTGCACATGAATGACAAAGAGCAGATACCAATTGAACTGTAAAATCCAATACTCTTTACCAAGGAGGGGGGAATGTGTTAAAAAATGTGTGCCTCAACTAACAGTATTATACATAGTATGTCAATTTGGTAAACGATGTACCCATAAAGTGTTTTGGTTTTTTCTTCATCAACACAAGGATCTTCCTAGGGATAGCTCTAATTATAATAATAATTACTTACTAAAATGAGTTAAAAGAATCACTGGTTTAATGTAAATAGGCTGAAACCTTTCTACTTAACAAACTGTGCTCTCTTGAATAAGTGGGGAAATTTTATTTTTACAACCTGATTCAGGGAAAGTGTTTCTTCAGCTGGTTTCCTGCCAATTAACCAGCTTCTGATTTTATTTATACAGGGGTATTGCATTACAAACGAACTCTCATAACTGCTGCACAGTCATAAAATTTGCATTTCTCTTTGCTTTTAAGGCAAATTTCAGGCCTGAAATATTAACTATAACTTAAATGATAATCAAGTTCCAAATCACATTGTATCATCACTATACCCAAACAAGAAATGAGAGATCCCATAGCATTGCTAAGTTGTTTTAACTTTATCAAAAAGAAATACATTTTTTTTCAATATATTTTAACCCAGTATTATAAAACAGAGAGCAGTATCTTACCAATACATTCAGTAACATCAGCACTGAGCCCCCTAGGTCTTGTTTGCTACATCTCTGCTTCTACCAAGTAAACCCAGGACTACAAACCACTAACATATCCTCTGGAAAAAAATGATTATATAATACCCTTATAAAACAGAAAGAATAATACTACTACATCTTGTCATAGCTGAACACAAATGAAAGAATTACAGTAATATCTTCCACTGAAATAGAGCTGATGGTCTTTAAAACATGTATACTTAAACAGAAACATAATTAACTGCTTTCCAACACTTGCTGAAGACTGAAAAGATCCTAAATTGGCTTTGATCAGTTAGAACAAAATATATTTTGATCAAAATAGAAAATATTTACTGAACTTATAAGATAATTTGGAAATTATATAAATAATTTATATTATTTATATAAAATTATAAAAAAATATAAGAGAATAAGGAAATTCTGATTGTTTTGAAGAATTACAGGTACATAAGTATAAAATGGGAAAAAGAGACATTTTTGGTCACTGTTTTTATATAGCCTTACTTGCAGTTTTCTGTTTAAACAAATGACAGTTTTTTCTATAAAGGTCATCCTTAAAAACATTTGAGTCACAGAAACTCTTTTGCATGACCTACTGTCTCATTAAAGAAGTGTTATAAATCCCAAAGTAAAAATAACATCATTATTAAAGCAAAACAGAAAGTTGTTAGCATGAGCGATGTTAACTGAAGGAATTCTGATCAAGAAATTATTTCCCTTAGGAATTACTGGAATGCTGTGGAATGCTACTCCTAAGTAGTAAACATTTTACTGAGTAAAACTGATCAATAATGGAGAATTTTCAAGTAAAATAATCTAAAGGTCTGTTACCAGTTTTGTTTCCTTGTTTCTGTAGCTTTAAATTCCCACCAACTATGAACTATTTCTTTTAGCTGCCTTTGATTTTTGGCTGCTTAAATTGATTAAACATGCAATTTCATCATTGTTTTTAATATGTAAAAAATAACATTGAAAACCAGGACTAAATTTTACAATACAAATACTGGCAATCATCACCACCACTTACACTGTAATTGCTCTTACTGAGCCTAATGATTATTAATGATGCAGCCAGAGAAATACATTCTATAAAATTATATTATGCTAATCAAATTATAGTATTTAGTAAATTAAACCAGATATTTTCTGACTACTAACATGTTCACTACATATAGGCCAGAAAAATCTATTACTTAAGATGACATAATGATACAGTAGAGCCAACATCAAGCTGATGTCCAAGAGATCTAAGTAAGCTTTAGAAAAGGAGATCCAGTGTAAGGTTTTCTATCGAATACCAGATAAACTCTGAGCTTCTGTATCACAGCTACTCCACAAAATACTGTCTGTACTGGCCAATTCGGAATGCTCACACTTAAAGTTTAATTAATGAATAAAGGTTTAAAAGACCAAGACAGCCTATATCAAAATTATCAAAGACTCTAGAGGACTATAATCAAACAACAGATGAAGCATACATGATCTCCTCCTTTTGTCCTCAGACCTCCTGCAATGCTGAAAAAATGAAACAACAACAAAAAAGCAGTTGCGAAATTAGCTACCCAAATGTGCGTGCTTTTTGAAGGCTTCAGCTAACTCTACTTTACATAATTCCCATCTGGTATCCTTAAAAGCAAAAACAACCGTATTCTCAGTTGTCACTCATGGCAACTACTTTATCAGCAACTGTCTGCTACTTTTACAGAATGCTGAAGTGCAAAGGGAACTCCACAGAAAGAGCAAAGTACAGAGGGAGGTTTAGATCAGCAGGTTGATGTCCTCCTACGTGAGACTAGTAAAGATCATGCAACATTTTTCACAGTCCAAATTTGACTAGAAAATTATCATGGATATAATTCATGCACAAATCTCTAATTATATTAAAAAACTAATACATATATTATCTAACCTCAATATTTAAATAAGAGTACAGGGTAGAAGGCAGTAATGACAGTGAGACTGATAAAAGCTACCTACAGATGCAGAAACTAATATCCTGAATATGGAGCACACAGGGTGTGTGGCTGTGAGCCAAAAGCACAGACTGAGATAGCCACCAGGACAGAATGAGGAGGACAGAAAGCTGACGTTTCTGTAGCCCAACATCTAGAAACATCTTTCCCAGTCTAACTTCTTATTGCTACAAGCTCATAAAGTATGTTCCATTCATTTGAATTTGCAAAAAGCCTCAAAAATCAAGTCATATACAGGATTTCTTACAGCTGAAAAAAAACCCTTGAAAATTCATTTGTGCTTTTGATACAACCTAATAACAATAACAGTAACAATAATAATAATAATAGCACCAGTGTTAAAATACAGAAGCAATAAGTAATTCTGCTATTCTTTGAAGCTACTGCAGGTTTTTTGTGCAGGTTTTCTATATCTACCTCCCCAATAGATATTCCAGCTGTCCACCAGCACTTTGCCCATGCTCTCCACTATTTTCTCTACAAAGCAGTATTTCTAACAACCTTGTTTTTTTCATATTACTTTACGACAAAAAATGGCTATTCGATTTTTTTCTACAAGATAAAGTAAAAACTCCTCATTCCTGAAATAAAAGTCACAATGACTACTAGCTTAAATCATCTTTCTTTACTAGGGCAGTCATACAATGTCTTTGCTAATGCTATCTCACTATGGATGTTTAAAACCTTTAGCAAAGAAAAGAAGCTTAAGCATCTTTATCATTCATTTATTCTCATTTCTGATTTGGATACCTAAAAAGAGTTTTAAATCTCTGTTTGTAGACATTGCACATTACAATGATGGACAATTATTAACTTTGTATATTCAAAACTTACTTTTTGAGTTTGAATTTGGTACTAAGTAGGTTATTTTATTTTATTCACAAGTCAGTTTGAGGCTTATTAATGACCACAGAAAATATACCAAAAAAAAAAAAAGCTGGTAAATATGACAAATATAAACATTTCAAGGAAGAAGAAATCTACTAAAGTATCTACTTTAGAAAATGCTATATGTTTATAACCTCCACTGAAATGTTAGCAATCATAAGACTGTGATGATGCCTTAGTTAACTGCTGTTATATTTTTACAACTATACACTTTGAGAGAGAAATGATTTTTTAATTTCAAACTAGAAAAAATATTTCCAACTCTATATCCAGCAATACCAGATAGGTAAAGCCTAGAGAAATCAAGTAGACTTGAATGGTAGTTAACAGAAAATGGTATAGTACTTGGTAATTAAGGACATGACAAGCTACTGATAGTAATACCACAACTGCAGTGAGCCGAGATGCAGAACAGGGCATGTTCATCTGTGAGAAGAGCTGTACACTCACACAGATAGGCTGTGGTCTGTACGTGATAGCAACCAAATGCATACGCAGCGAACGTTATAGTAGGAACAGTGGAGTTTCAAACCTATGTTTTAATGCAATGGAGTAAAAGCAGAGAAAAGCAAGATAGTATGGTTTATCTTTGGATAGGAAAATTGTCAGTAAGAAAAGGACGTAACAGAAAGGCCTGTAGAGAAATTGAATGAACTGGCATCCCTAAATGCTGAATACAGAATCAGAGAGATAGGAGAACAGGCCTCCTGGCTTGAGAGTGATAACCTAAAAATATAGCTGAAATGTTTCCATATTCTTCATAAAAGTGCTATAACACACGTATTAATAAGGAACAAATTGCCACAATGCTATTTCTTTCAGCTTTACCTGCTGTCATGGTTGCACTAACCATCATAGAGTAAGAGTGATTCCAAGTCAACGCCCCAAAAACTTACATTTAAAATATTGCCCTGAAGAATGAAAAAGTCAAAGAGAAGGAAAGATAAGACTCACAAATTTCATTATCATGAAAAAAAATTCCCTTTCTTAGGAGCTTGGGTTAGGTGAAGCTTCTCCACAGTCCTTGCTTAGCCTTGGAGTTCTTTTCTTAACCCTCCCTGGTAACTTAGTGAGGGGTAAAGCTTACAACAGAGACAAAGACCCCATGCTTTTTCTGGGGGAGAATGAAATTAGCACACACTTCTGCAGCACACATTCCCAGCTGTGCAACTGAGTTGGATCGGGGCCACAGTTATCGTTATGCAAATGCAACCCAGACAGAATCCTTTCAACTACATACAGTATGGCGTATCCTAAACATTCAGAAAGCATGTTGAAAACCTGCAATCAAAAATCACAGATGCTTAAATATCTGAACAATTATCTGGCATCATCAATTCTAGAATTCCTTCAAATAAGTGAAGTACACGTCAGAGGTCCATTCGTTAGATAACACTTGAGGGCTGCTTCTTTAGTCAATTGATAGTAGAGCAAGTAAACAGATCTAATCAGCCCTCTTCTGAAGGTCTAGAAAAATTCAGACATACTGCAAATATTTCAGTGCAGTCACTGGAAAGGAAAACTTATAATAAGACAGTCTCTGGTTCAAAGAGGCTAAAAAAAGGTGACAAATGCATTCAACCATCTATTAGTGTTATTTTAAGGGTGATACGTACTACAGCGCTACAACAGCACAGGACCAGAAAGATCACCGTTCTAGTATTATAGAACAAGTATAGCATGACTTTGTGAGGTACTCAGTGCAGCTGGAAACTTTCCAATTATTTCTGGGATCTCTTAAAAACACAGGGTTGCTTCTGACTGCTGTAGGTAAGTGCATCAGCAAAAAGTGTTCTCCACTGGTCTCAGCATGACAGGCTGGTCTGTTCTGTCTGGAAGGGACAACATTCTCCCTTGAACAGCTTCTTTGTGGGCTACTGGTCAGAACTGAAGGCATTAATTTCCTCCTTTGCTAAAGTATGTTGCCCAGGCAAGAAAGTCTCCTCCAGTTAGTAAAAGGTGTATATAATCTAGTATCTAATATAATTCAGCATACAATGCCTCACTGCTATTGGGCTTACTTCAAGGCAGTGGCACACATTGTAAATCTTCTAGAGGACAAACAAGTCAGTGAGAAAATAACTTACAGCAGCTTTATGACTAAAATTACCCCTTAGATATTGAAAACAGCCAAACAGTAGAAAACTTAATTAGTTGTAATATGAAATATTAGTAGAATAATAACTTAAAGGCTTTTATTTCAAGAAAAAATATTTCAGAAATTTTAGTATGCACAGTTGCAACAAACCTCAATATGGTGTATTAAAAGGCACAGTGAAAGCTAAAAATTCAGTACATTCAGAATGCCCACCACAGTGTTTGAACCTGGGACTACATGGCCAGCAAAGGTATGCTTACAGCAAACTATCTCTGGGTTTTTTAAGTTGCAAATATTCACTTTTTCTTTCCATTTACGCATTAATGTTTTGCAGAAAAACAAACAGCTGCTTCTGATGACTCACTTGAGAAGTAGTTTCCTAAAATTAATGATACTTAAACCCAAAAGACATAACTGCTTAATTAATATAACTCTTGCTTTAAGTCATTAATATTTAATGTGTGAGCACAGAACTCCAAGGTAAGAACATGAAATTGAACTAGAAATTGAAGTGTCACACACTCTAAAAAATAATATTAGATTTGTAAGAGCCGTGAATACAGAGAAAGCACTAGCAAAACCTGGATATTGACCTACTCTTCTGTTTATAATTACTCTGAATTATCACATCCCCAAACACGCATTAAAAACCTGTGTTCATTGTACCTCACAGACCCTCCCTCTGTATAGCCATAAATGATGTAACGTGATACTGGCATGAGTGCATCTTGGTACTTACAGACCTGAAGGTTTAGATTAGCAGATTTCTCTCAGACATATTTTCTAGCGATACACACCTCTCTGTGGAACAAAACTGTCTAGAAAGATATTTGGATATAGTAAGATCATTAAAAGATATGAAAAGAAGTTGTCTTCAGTAAAGTGGCTGGGTAGAGCACATCATATGAGAAAGATGAGCACTGCTCTTGTCATCTGGGGAGGGACAGATTTTGAAACATAACTGAGAATTTTTAGAGCATTTCATACAAAGAAATCACTTCATATCTAACTTTAAGTGACAAATATTTAAAGTAAAAATATTTTAAATTTTGCACCATAACAAATGACTTAAACCTACATATTTTTATGAATTATATATTGAGAAAAATTCTTCAAGTCGTTGCTCCAATTTCACAGCTAAAATCAATTTGATAAGCTTGTTCCTTTCCATATGCAGCATAATTAATATATTGTCTTATTTAAATAGTGAAGTGAAAGATTTGACATTTCATTATTTTTATTCAAATGACTAATAAAATCATTGCATAAAAGTTCAGTGCAATTCAAGAATTTATTATATAATACAAATGTGCAAATATAAAAGTCATAAGCTCTAAGACAGTAACATGCAAAAAAAAATCTGATTAGCTACTCATAAATCTACAAACCTAGCTAAGTTTTTCTACATTAAATTATCTCCAAAAAATACCTACGTTTATATATGTATAAGCTTATTTTTCTCATTAGAGTAAAGCATTAGAAAGTATTGCCACGCAGTAAGACTGAGAATTTCTCTAGGAAAGCAAGTAAAAAGCATAGATTCAAAACAACTTTAAAACAAGACAATAACTGAATACAAATTTAGTTTGTGGACACAATTATAAATATTATGAAGCCTTGCTAGTACAATTATACAGTTAACATTTTTTCACTGTTTCACATCATAGAAAGACCGAGTCTAATGTTTTCTACTTGATGTATTGTTAAGGACAATGTTCTCAGTCTTTTAGTAGCTTAATAAAATATTTCATTAGCAAGATGATGAGTAAAAAAAGGTACCTGTTAGAATAGTAATCTAAAGACATCCCATTCCAAACACTTATTTTTCTTTGCAGGGAACTATAACCTTCTGGACAAACAAAACTCTTCCTGTCAAACCAACGCAAAAAGGTCTAAGTCTATTCAAAAACTATCACTTCCTACAAAAATTCATCCTTTTCCCTGAGCATATCAAGATCCAAAAGAGTAAATCTGCACAGAGCAAAAGCACATTAAAGTAAACAAAGTTCAACGAAGGCAAGTGTAAGGCCCTGCGCCTAGGGAGGATAAACCCAGGCACCAGTACAGTCTGGGGTTGACCTGCTGGGAGGCAGCTCTGCAGAGATGGACCTGGGAGTTCTTGTGGACAGTGAGCTGCCCATGAGCCGGCAGCGTGTCCTGGTGGCCAAGAAGGCCAGTGGTGTCCTGGGGTGCATGAGGAGGAGCGTGGCCAGCAGGTGGAGGGAAGTCATCCTCCCCCTCTGCTCTGCCCTGGTGAGGTCACATCTGGAGTGCTGTGCCCAGTGGTGAGCTCCCCAGGTCATGACACACAGGGAGCTACTGGAGAGGGGCCAGCGGAGGGCTACAAAGATGGTGCGGGAACTGGAGCATCTCTCTTGTGAGGAAAGGCTAAGGGAGCTGGGCCTCTTCACCTGGAGAAGGGAAGGCTGAGGGGACCTTCCCAATGCCCACAAACACCTTAAGGGCGAGTGCCAAGGGGATGGGGCCAGGCTCTTCAGCGGTGCCCCGCGGCAGGACAAGGGGCAACGGGCACAAACCCCAACACGGGCAGTTCCATCTCAATATGAAGAAAAACTTTGAGGGTGACAGAGCCCTGGCACAGGCTACCCAGAGAGGCTGTGGAGTCTCCTCTGGAGACATTCAAACCTGCCTGGACACGACTCTGCAACCTGCTCTAGGTGATCCCGCTTCAGCGGGGGGTTGGACTAGATCTCCAGAGGTCCCTTCCAACCCTGAGCAGTCTGTCATTCTGTAAACAGACAACATGTACTCTTGTTCCAGAATAAACATATCAAATAAACACTTAACCAAGAAAAGTGATTGTACATTGTTTACCCTACATTTAGATTGTATGTATTGTCCAAAAGCTCTAATTTTGCTTTAGGAACTATCTTGTTATTTAAAATTAAATGCAAAGGTAACATTGAATAGACAAAACCGAAGCTATTACAGTTTGCTTTTTCTTTTGCAATGAAACTGTTCCAAATGTAGTTCACACTTCTTAATCATTATCAGTTTTATTTTTCTGTAGAAAAAATACTGATAATTTAAAATCAGAAGAATTTTCTAGTGATTGCTTTTGCATTGTGATTCACTCAGACTATTTCATTTGAATTCATATCTTGCAATAACTATCCTAGAGACAAAGTATCAAATGTCCTGTGTAAGACTTGATCAGAACTTTTCCAGTGGGTTTTTGGTGAATACCAGTATCACTACCAAAACACGACACTGGAAGCCATCAGTTTTCACTGGACTATTCCCAAGATTGGCTTCTCAGAGACAGAAAGGTATTTCTGATAAAAGTGAAAGGACAACCCAACCATGGGAGGAGGAGAGGGAGACTCCTGCATCAGAATAATAAACAGCAAATTCAGTAGAAATCTTTTCTGGAATCCTAGAGAAAGGCTTCAAATCCTCACTGTACCTGATTCACACATTGGAGAAATTAGTCTAATGTATAAAAAATTAATATCATACCAATAGGCTAGATTTCTCTGGTGTCATTATATTTTTGTGTAAATTTGCATTCAGGAAAAAATATTTTAAAAGGGTTCCTTAATCAGTACAATAAAAATATGCATATTTTAAGTGGATAAGAATATTGTTTACAGTCATGTTTAATTCAGGAGGCTTAATCTAAATATTAAAGAAAAATATTCTAGTGCAAAAAAGGAATTTAATTTATCTGTAATAACACTTCCCTTTTAATATAAGACTAGTCACAAATGCAGAGGAACAGGAATGCAATTGGATAACCTATAGCTGAACACTGGATTTTGCTCATTTGCAGAGCACTCCTGTTTACATTTATAATCCAAGAAAAAGAAATAAATTATTCAAAAATTGCCAAAAGTACTGGAAAGTAATACATGTTGGTAACAGAGCCAAAATGATGAACAAAGCCAAGTTCCATAAATAGCTAAAAGCCCATATCTACACTTGACACATAATGATACACTACCCTGCAGGACAACAGCTGAAGAGAAAAACAGAAATGTAAAGACAGTTAAAGAACCTTTTTCATACTACAGATGTCCTGAAACAATTAACAGGTCACTATCTGGTTAGTTAAAGAATGATCACTTTAAAGCAACCCTAATCCCGATACTTTTACCAGCAGCCAAACACTCTCTAAAATGACAGAATGTGATTCATATATCGCCAATTTCATTAGCTCATTCTCATTTTAGTCCACCATGTCAGAGCAACAATCCTCTCGCTAATCCCATCAAGGGGATTTTTTTTTTTTTAAATTCCATCTCTCACTGACTCAGATAGGGGAATCAAATACTGAATAATACATTCAATGAGTTACTTAATTAGCTGGGTGAAGGTGAAACTGAAACAGCTGAGTCAAATAATGAGATGTCAAGCACAGCAACTTAGACCAAGGAGGGATTTGAAAGCATTCTTCCTGACAGCAAGAAAAACACAGTATTTTTCAAACACAGAATGTTAAGGGATTTAATCTTTCCATGTCAGTCCCTTAAAAAATATCAGTTGGGGGGAAAAATAGCAAAAGTGAACTAACAAGAACAAGGAGAGCAGAAACCATTCACTGTGCAGCATCATTAAATAAGTCACAATTACCAAGTTACCACTGGTTTAAAACAAAGGAAAACAATGCCAAAAAAATACCCAAACAAAACATATTCTGAAAAACTTAATTGGAAGATTCAGAACTAATGTAGTGCAGGATGATGATTAAGCAAGTAGATTTACCCTTATTTAAGGGGAGATTTTGTTTTCCAATATATCAAATTGCTCACCAAAATTTTCACTGATCCCTATTAATTAAGTCTCTTTAACTCTCAGTTTTACTGCCCATAGTCGTAGCATAAATGCTTTTATGCCCTCAGCATTAGTTGTGGACTCTTCTAATCAGACAGTATTTATTACAGGCAGAACTACTTAAGGAATCCTTGCTTTATTTCTGCACTTGGACAAACGGTTTGATTTATCCTTGCCCTGCAGTCTCTAAACAATGATTTTTTCCAGTATAAAGGAGCATGTTACATTTTGGCCCATGGGAGTTTTCCCAGGGACTCTGCTCAGGTACTTTGTCAGAGACTTTGACTAATAGCAGATATTTAAAATATTTCTTTCCAAAGAAGCTGAATAGGAAAGATTGTACATATTTAGAAAAGTAAAAATGTTTAAAAACTGTAAAATGTAACAAAATCATGAGTCAGAACTCAAACACATGGTTAGTCTTCAAACCACAAATGGATACATGTAAGATAAACAGAGAAGGTGGTTTGTCTTCTGACTTCAACTCCTCCTCACAAAAAATAAAGCTATGAAATAATTATATTTTTAATTTTCACAGACTCCAGTGGATACAACTGAAATTGGCATATTCCTGCACTAAGCTGTATAAATAATAGTGCCGACCTATCCGTTATCCTTGCAAAAAATAACTTTACAGTAAAAGCAAAATGGAAAAACCCATATAATGGGTGTAAACAGATGTGACTGTGTGTCACAGGATGTGGGATTCATCAAATTCATGTAAGGTAGATGCCACTAAACAGTTATAAAAAACCTAGAAGTAGTCTATAACTTTTACTAATGTGATCAGTATTCAAACTAGCATTGTACAAATGATAAGCTCTACAATAACAGTACTAACAGTAAGTAATAATCCCCTGGGTTTATCAAGTCATCCAGCATCAGTGAAGTTACCAGCTGTGAGACTGTGATTGTTTTCTGCAATGACAACTTAATAAATCCAGTCTTTCAGGAGTTCAGTCTGCTTCTCCCACTCTGCACCCCCACGCAGGTCTCTGTTTCAAACATACACGAAATTTCCCATGGTTTTTTTAACGGCCTGCTCCCAGTAAGTGTACCAGAAGTATTAAAATACTAACTTACAAACAAAATGGCCAATTCATATTCTGTCAGAAATTTAGCCATTATTTTAAGGTCTTCATTTAATCTCTTGCACATGTACACAGACAGAGGTTAGATTATTCTCCTGCCATGTTATATATTCTTAAAATACCAAGACAAGACAGTTCCATATTACAGTATTTGTCTACATTTACCACAGTATCAGTTAATCGTTGAGAAAATCGAGACTTATTGGTATGTGGACTCGCCACTTGAGGCACAAAACAGTCTGTGGTGGCTCTGTATTTTGAAAGAACTCTTGGCACCACAGTATTTCCCATGGCTACCCTAGGCTGTAACGAAACACTTCATCGCGCTGTGGCCTTTACCACAAACCATAATACGGAGCCAAAATGGAAGTATGAAATACAAAGACGTATAAAAAAAAAAAAAAAAGAACATTAAGTAAATGATCAGTATTCATGTCTGCAAGTGAAAAAAAACCCAAACCTCAAAACAAAAACAGCTGACTCAAATGTCAAAAATGTGTTCTTTCTTTTAATTAATACTTCAAGTTCACATTGTGTTTATCTTGAAAAAGCCTAATTAATGAATTCCATCGCAAGACTAACCAAAGTGGTCTATGGGACTAGAAGTATAAAGTATTTTTAAAGTACACTGATTCTCTTCAGCATACCTTGGGAGTGTTTTCGAGTGGCAAGTACTTTCAGGAAAAGAAGCAACTTAATGTACACAATATATGTGCATTATTTACCTTGCAGCCAGTACAGTTCACAGGATGATTCATCACATAGAAATTGTAAATATAAATGTAAATCTAAAGGGTTTTTAACTTCCAAACTACAGGAACAGAAAAACAA
Source organism: Falco cherrug (assembly GCF_023634085.1). Taxonomy (NCBI): domain Eukaryota; kingdom Metazoa; phylum Chordata; class Aves; order Falconiformes; family Falconidae; genus Falco; species Falco cherrug. The sequence continues at coordinate 40,421,539 of NC_073700.1, read as the reverse complement.
TTCTCAGAGTTTAGTAAAATATGGATGTCATGTTTATTTTGCTTTCTCATTTACAGGCTACTTCTGCTATCATTTTAAAATACTTCTTCCATTTACTTCCAGATCTGAAAACACTAAAAATCCAGGAAATGGCCATCTTAACACTTAAAGCATTTTGTACTTCACAGCTGAATCTCTTTTACTCTCACCTTGATACCATATATTTAAAAATGCCTAAAAATCAAGTGTTGCTTTCACAGATTTGCCTTTAATGAGCTATGCAACTGATACATGCTTTAGTATGTAGCTGCACATGTAATGTAGAATTGCTTCAAAGAGTTTCAGTTGTTATATCCTTAGGATTTCCAGATGCCAGGGCAAATGCCATACATCTTGAAATTTCAAATATATGGCAAAAACCTTAAGGAAAGAACTGTGCAGTTGCAAAAAACTACAAAACCAGCAGTTACTGCCAGAAGCAGAAACGTTAGCAGGCACCATATTAGAAGATAAGTACTAGAACTCAGGTTTCGCCATCTCCCTAAATGACCATATAAAAGTATGAAGGACTGCGTAATGGCAAATGGTGGGGTTTGCTTACTGTGCTCTTTTCTTCCCCTTTAAAAACAGGAACATTCCTCAGCTACACTGTTTAACTGTCTAGAAGAGAACTGTGCATTGGCATGCTTCCTTGCTTCTTCAGTTACGATAAGAATGCAGTTTTGTTTCTTAATTAATGATGTAAAGCTGTGCAAAGATATTACCACATAGGCAAAGTCAAAAAATATAATAATGTAGTGAATATAGTAAAAGTATTACATACTGTAGCTATGTGACTTAAAGTAAATGATTTCTGATTAGACTCTTAAATTACTGAACATGTGTCTCTGCTAGTTGTCCAGGAGTTATCAGATAACATAAACTTTCATGGAATTGGAACTAATTTCTGCATAGTGCTAGTGCAGTAAAGGCTTGCAACAACAATGGCAGACATATCATTAAATGGGCAAACGTAGAAACATAATTAAATTAACTGATAATCATCTCTCTTCTTCTATCCAGACTCTAATTTAATGCACTTGCAAATGTAATGAGGTTCACTGAGTTGAAAAATACTGTGGAAATAACAGAAACAAGATTAAATTAATTGCAAGACATACTGATAAGAAAGCTTGTTTCAAATTATGTGAAGCACATTTCTAAAAGCCATTAAAAGGCTAGTCACATATCATGTACCTTGATGACATATAACGCATTCTAAACTTTTTTTTTTTTTTTTTAACCAACTGGAATGTCCACGGTGTTTCATATAACCATATGCTAACTGGTTAGTGTTCTCTTCAGGTAAATAAACATGTGAAAAATGCTTGGGCATTAAAATTAAAATCTGGCCAACCACCAAAATGATTTCTATTACAATCATTGCCATGCAACTTCACATTCTGAAATTTAAGATTAAGATGTACTAAACGCTTTCATACCTTGCAGTGCCTTGGCTGAATAATTATGGTGGTTGTTTGGGGGGTTTTTTGGGTTTTTTTTTTTCCCCTAAGATATGAGAATTTAAAATTCTACAACCAGGAATAAAGCATTCACTTTGAGTAAAAAATAACCAACTCTAAGTTCTGCCTGGAAAAATAACTAACAACTCTTAGTTCTGCCTGGAAGTCTTCTAGACCATACAACACCTCTGAAGCAAGATCAAACATCTGTCAACCATCTTGTTAGATTTTTATTGATTTTTTTCTTTAAAAAAACGAAGTGCCAGGAATCCCACCACCTCTCTAGGTAGCTTATCCAAATACTTAAGAGTATTTGTAGCTTTAATTTAAGAAACAATGAAATCGTTATACAAATATACAGTAGACATTTTAGAAAATTTATTTGAAAGGAAACATTATTGAGTATGTGCCAGTAGGCTAAAATTTCAAACACTAGTGGGAGCTACAAGCCATCCAATGTCAAGTATTAGTAGAATCATATCAAGTAATTCCAATTCTACATTTCCTTATACTGAGATTAACAACAAAGGATTTGCATTAGCGTACAATGACAGGCCACTTAAGCTTACATTCCCCTGACGTTTCTGACAGCATTGTATTCCAAAGGGCAAACAGAGGGCTTTAATAAGAGATTCTTGTTTTAACATTGAAAAGAAGACAATGATAACTTTAACTTGCGATTTCTGAGCAGCAATATGCTGCAGTGACAAGAGTAATACAAATTCATAGCTAGCTAAGACGCTCTCTCAGCTAGAGTAAGGAAGCGAGAGAAATATAATGAAATGGTGTATTAAACCACAGGGCATAATTCTTTAACATCCAGAGCATTCTGGTCCCAAACCAACAAAAGTTCAGGCAGACACTTTGCAGAAGGTGAGAATCCTGCTAATATTGGCTTACTTGCTGAAATGGGAGCCAAACAATGAACAGGCTCAAAAGACAGAAAATTCTGACGACACTAAACTTCTTTCATGTTTTTGTTCTTTCAAAGCCCTTTGCAGAAAATTATCCAAATGATGTTGAGCCATTTTGCTTACAGGCTGGATTCATCTCACCTGGCTTTCACTGTCTACAAGTTAGGTATGTCATCTAAGCCAGGCATCTTCTACTGGTAACAGAGACACAGCTCTACTGAGAGGTATCCTCCTCTGCTAATACTATGAAGAAAGGAGCTTGAATAGCTAGTGAGGACCACTAGCTAGTAATATGTTTGCACTTAAATCTCATCCTGTTTGTACTGTATTTATCTCTTCATTTTTTGTGTCTTTTATTAAATATTTGTATAGGGTTCTAATACATTTCTCTAGTTTCTATATTTTTATAAACAACAAATTAGCTATAAATTCAGTAAGTATCATTCTCAGAACTTCCTGTAGTAAAACTGGCCATTATTCACTAAATATTTCTTTCTTAAGGAGAGAAAGGTAATTGTGAAATGAAAGGTATATATGGCTATATTTGGAAAGAATTTCAGGAGAGTTTATGTAGTTATGAATAATGCTTCAAAAGGGAAACTCACTGTTTACACTGTAGATATGTCTTGTTATTTATCAAAAAAAAAGCAGTATACTGGTAACAGATGGTTTCTCAAGGTGGCCACATACAACTTTACTTTCTATTTCCAACATGCCTTCAGTATAACTTTAGTTCCAACAGGATCTGGTCCTCAGATCCACTCAAAACTGGCAACAGAGTAGGAATTGGTGTTATTTAGTCTGGGCCTTCTCCCAAATCTCCACCAATTAAACAATAAGCATTTAGTACTATTAAGCTTAAATGTTATAAATCTTTTATCTGCATAGCAGTATTAGAAACTGGAAGAGGAGGGAATCAGTAGTAGGGAAACCATAAAAAAACAACGAATACAGCTGAAATTTTAAAAAAGAAAAGAAAAAGCAGAATCAGCTGCTTCCTTTTCTTCCCCTCTACGCCTATGAGCACAAGTAGGCATTTCAGAACTCTTAGTTCTGTGTGAAATGAATATTATGGGGTTTAGGATTAAAAATAAATTTTAAACATCATGTAAGAGGGCAGACAAAACTGAATTCTCAAAGGGTGATTTCCCCACACACTCTCATATATTACTTTTACCATTAATAGTATAACATAGTGAATCCAGAGGAAAAAAAAATATGTTTTCTTATCTTATTCAAGATGAAATGAAAATCTGGAAACTTGTATGACAAATAGGAAGCCTAATACAGAGCACTGAAATTAAATACTAAACACAGAACATCTTATGTTCAGCCAGTCAGCTGTATGAACATAGCATATGCTTTGAAGTGTTGGCTGAGATTAGTGACCCATCCCATTCTGTATCTCGTCTCTCCCTGTGGTCATACCAGATGCTTCAAAGATAGAAACAAACAGCCTCTGTTTCCCATACCTGTTTTTTTTCTCCAAATCAGTTATGAATAAGCTACTACTGAGACAAAAATATTTATTTACATGCATTTAAATATCTGTACAAATGTTTACAGGAAAAGTCAATCACAAGGCAATTCTAAGCAGAAACAAGGTACGTCATTTTTTAAAAACATTCCCAGCTCTACCAATATATCCAAGACAGTGATTCCACAGCCTCTCTAGGTCCTTGCTCCAGTGTATGTGCAACCTCTTTATCAACATTATTTTCCTATTATCTGTGAAGAATTTCCTGTGGTGCAGCCTGTGTCCATTACCTCTCTTCCTTTCACTGTGCACATTCATGCAGTGTGGCTCCATCTTTTTTATACTATTAGCTAGCTAATAAAATACCATCTTAGTCTTCTAGCTAAACAAATGCAGCTCTATCTGCCTTTCTCAATCCGTCACGTGCTCCAGCTTCTAGTCATCTTGTTGGTCCTCCACTCACCTTCTTCAGTCCATCAATATTGCTCTTCTACCAAATTTAATTAAAATATAATCTGATATTTTATAGAACAAACATATGTTGTCCCATATATTTTTACTTAGAAATTCTCCCCAAAAGGAAGGGGAAATAATCTGAGACTAATTCAATGATTTGCCCAACTCTTACAAAAATTCCTTTGAGAAACTCCAATGTTTCCACACTGCTTGTTTTTAGTACACAGGAAAGGTTATGAACAAATGTGGTAACTCCACTTAGCTCTCATCCGATCACAGTGACCCATTTTAAAAAGGGGTTTCATATTTAGCAATTCTGGCATATGTGAAATGGTGGTTATTATTATCTGAAACAATAAAAGATACTGCTGTTTTTTTAAATTGGGGAGTGCAAAAACAGAGTGGAGAAAGGTATACTGTGTCTGCCTGGGATGGAGTTACCTTTCCTCACAGAGCCCACGTGGTGCTGTGTACTGCATTTGTAGGTAGAACGCTGCTAATAACACACCAGTGCTTTGGATATGACTGAGCAGTGCTCACACAGCAGAAAGGTCATCACTCCAACCACCTCTCCAAAGGCCAGTAGGCAGGGGTTTGGAAAGAATTTGGGAAGGCACGCAGCTGGGAGAGCTGGCCCCAACTGACCAAAGGGATGTTCTAGACCATACGATGCTATGCTCAGCAATAAAAGCTAAGGGAAAGGAAAAGGGGAGCATTTGTCTTTAAGGCATTTGTCTTCTGAAGCAACCACTACCTATACTGAGACCCTGCTTCCCAGGAAGTGTCTGGACATCACCTGCTGATGGGAAGTAGAGAACAAATAATCTCTTTTTTTTTTTTTGTTCTTTGCTTCCACTTATGGACTTTGGGGTGTTTTTTTTTTTTTCCATTAAACTGCCCTTTTATCAGCCCTTGAGTTTTGCATCTTATTTTCTACCCCTGACCTGCTAAGGAAGGATAGCAAGAGAGCAGCTTGGTGGGCACGTGGCAGCCAGCCAAAGTCAACCCACTATAAACAGAAACAGACCCGTGCTGACCAAAATTTCGGTTGTTTAAGGTTCCACTCCTATGAAAGGGTTACCTCCTGAGCTAGAACTACTGCGTTCCTGTATGCTAACAGCAGTTGCAACTGCTGCATTTTGTGAGATGGAGACTTTTTTTACAGCATAGTCTGCTGGTTTTAGGGAATGGAGCTACAGCTGAAATTTAAAGATCAGTACAAGAAAGCAGGAATGTCAATGGGGCCAATGAACATAAATCTCTGTGGGACTCAAGGATAAAAAGAGAATGGAAGTCAACGGCAGCAAGGGGGTTTATGCCTGGAATCATTTCTTGGTCATAAGCAAGTGCACAGAGATACAGAATTAAGCCCCCAGCCAATGCCCTAGCACGTTCAAGAATTGTACAAGAATATAAAACCAGGTGATGCCCCTCTTCCACTCTGGGACAGCCACTGGTTCCAGTTCTGGAATTTGAGTATTCTTACATTTTGCAGTAAGGTAATCAGTTAAGAATAGGAAATTTTAAGAAAGATACAGATGCATTTCAGAAACAGGTGAGCAGTGGCAATGGTAGCAGGTATAGAAGACAACAAATTGCATTACAGCAACAGAGGCTCTCATTTTGATAAGTTTTCACTGGCTTCTCTGCCAGATATAAAATATCCAGAACCGGTCAGAGGTAAAATTTGTAAAGGAACAGGAAATTCTGGTGGAGGGAAGATTTTTTTTGGCTAACATTCAGGAAGCAAATGCTGGTTATGCTGGACCAATGGAGAGAGGACGAACAGCCAATCTAATCTCTTGCAGCTTTTTCTCAGACATCTAATAAAGGGACATTTTGCACGATGTATTCTTGTAAAACCAGAGCTGAAAATGCAAGATGGGAATTTACTAAAGTAGTAGAAAAAAGTGAGTTTTGCATATTCGCTTTTAGTGTGGGAAAATAACGGAAGACTAGCGAGGAGGATTGCAAACACGCTCAAGTGACTTGCAGCTGGGGTATAGTAAAACACATATATCATACTAATCGTTGTTTAGTCTTGTGTGCTTGACAAGCAGAACATCTGTGTTTAGATAACATAGGCCTGTGACAGACTCAGAGGCACCCTATAGAATGTGCTTGAGATTCTTGCCCTGCTGTAGGAAAGATCAAAGCACAGTGGTGAACTATGCTTGCGTGAATCCCTGATACACAGGTGAAATCACACTCAGCAATCCTCTAAGCAAGGACCAAGCTCAGCGCTGCCTTATTCCACTTGTGTGTCTCTGCCTGGGTGCTGCTTCAGGGATCCCCTGGTCCACGAGGTAATGAAAATAAATTTACTGTTTGCATGTCATCCATGGTTTTGTGGTTGTTCCTGCATCCTGCCTGTGTGAATCACACATTAAGTGTTAAAACGCCTCCTCTACCAAAGCTCTGGCTTCTCAGCAGAAAGACTGGAGGATCTCAATATGAGATGGGAGCAAGCCTGCAGCTGATCCCCAAGGATCAAGGCAATCAAGGAGAAGGGATGACAATAGAAACGTTGCAAGTTACACCAAGATAGTTTCAAACAAAGTCACTGACTTAACTTGCAGCCCAATAAAATCATTCTCCTTGCATTCATTGTTTTATTTTTTTTATTTATTTACATCTTGAAGACACCAATATGCTTATTCCTGAAATAAATATATAAATAGAAACATAGACAGGAAGTTTGTGTCTTCCTGAAGAAAATGTAACCTGTATTCTCCATAAAAAAATACTGCTACTCACCTGCTTGTATCTGCAATTAAGTGTGTATGCACAAATACATGCACATATGTAAAGCATGATTTGCAAACAAGTAGTGAGATAGCTAACTACTGGAGTTTCCATATATGATGATAGTTTTAACCCCTTAACACGTCTTACAGAAAGATAATATTTGTCAAAATACAAGTTATTGAACTTGATATATAATTATTTGGACAACATTTAATTATTTTCATAACAGTAACACTGGATGGCTAATTGCTCCTCTGACTTTCGGATTTTCAAATCTGCTGAGTTGTATAGATCTGCTGAGCTTATAAAAATAATGGCACTAATGAAAGTATTCTTCCGATATATCTACCTTGCTTCACCGAACCAACTGACTTAAACCCAATAATTAAAACAATTACAAAGATGAATACATAGTGAATGAACACTACAGTACATATGTCCTTATATTATAGTCCAGAAAATCACCTTCAGATAGAATTGTATAGATGACTTCACACACAATATATATCTGGAAAAAGGAATTGGGGTTCCAGTCCATCCATTAATGACACAAAGTCTGACTACATTTAAAAAGCAAACATTACACTGAAAAAAAAAAACCAAAAAAAACCAACCAAACAAACAAAAAAACCAAACAAACCTCCATAAAGAGAAGGCAGCAAGCAAAAATATAACTTTTGGAATAAACCTAAAAATTCATATATATATATATATATATATATCAGTGCGAATTCAGTAGCTTTTTTTTTTTTTCTTTCCTATACTGATTTCCTTGCAGAATTTACTGTTATCTTGGTGTAAATAAAAAAACTGAGCAAAGTGACAGGTGTTTTGAAGGGCCAGGACAAAAAAACTGGTTTGCCCTCTGTTTTTTTATGAGCTAACTCAGTATACATTCCCTTTGTTGTTGTTGTTCATAAGTGCGTGTACGTGTACATGACTGTTCGTTAATGTGTGTGTACGGACAAGTAAAGATACAGATATCCCGATTAAAAGGAAGTGACCACAGAATATGAAGAAAAAAAAGCACGTTGCACAGTAGCTGAGAACATAACGGACAGAAAAAAGGAGCCTAAGACAGCTGGTACTTCACAAAATTATATTGACAACAAATTCAAATTGCTAATTCAGAGATGAGTTAGGAATGATAAGAAACCAGCCTGGCTGTATTGCAACAGAGAAGCTTACAGCAAGTGGAAACTAGGTTGTTTTATAAAAAGCACAGGCATATATGACAAGTGTATTCAGAAAGCAATCCTTCAAGAACTTTTAAATACACAAGTATGATCTCTTTTTCTGAGAATCCCTGAACCATGAACCCCTGGCAGCTGGGACAGAATACTGGGGAAATTTCACTACATGCGACCTGTTCCACTCTTCCATAGCTACCCATATGGGCAAGCAAATGGAGGCAGGGGGGAAGATGCATTTAAAATTACAAATATAATAATGCAACCAATATCCTACATTTTGAATTAAAGCAAAGAATTCTTTGGGAACTGAAAAAATGAGCTTCAAAGGCCTTTCATAGGAAAGTAAAGATCATAAGTGGTCTCTTTTGAGGTGATTTTCTTCACATTTTGAATTTTGTTCATTCAGATTGAGAGAACATATTCAGTATGGCCCTCAGGAATGGGTCAGAGTAGCAGCTGCTATAACCTGTTTTGGGAGCTCTGGTCTCTTAGACATCACAGAACCATTTTACCTGTGAGTCAGGGATCTAACGTACAACTCAACGGATAAGCAGAAAGGCAAGGACAGCTGAAAAGGCCAGCTAAGTGCTCACTGCAATAATTAAAATTTATGAATTCAGGACAGACTTTCCTTGTCTGCTTCCTGAAATGATACGCACCTTTTGATGTGAATAGTACTGAAACCATGGAAAAGAACTTCAGCTCAATAGCCTGTGCAGGTTAAGGGAAGTCAGTGCAGCTACACACTAACAGGGAGCTACGTTGCTCTAGCATGGGTCCTTCCCAGGGTGGCAGTCCCTCAGCAACTGCTCCAGCGCTGGCTCTCCACAAGCCATGGTTCACCATGTGCCCTGCTCTAGCTTGGAGCCCTGCATGGGCTCCTGTGTGTGCACCTACCACGGCCTCCCCTGGGCTGCCGGGGAGCCTCTGCTCCAGCACCCACAGCACCTCCCGCCCCCTGCTCCTGCCTGGCCCGCAGGGCTGGCTGCCACACTTGGTACCTCACAGCTGGGCGCCATCTTGCCCTTCAATAAACACCTTGTGCCGGGGCGGCCGCAGCCTGGCCGAAGGGCTGGGCCCTGCGCGGGGGCACCCATGTCCCCTCACAGGGGGCCCACAGCCAGTGCCTGGGCTGCGAGCCCAATGCACAAAACCCAAGAATTTGCCTCAAGCTGTACTCATAAAATGTGTTAGGAAGTAACAGAAGCCTCCATAGCCTTTAATATACAGTCAGGCATATCAAAAATAAAAAATCACAAAAGCAACTATCGTGGTTTTGCTGAGATAGCAAATTTTCTTCTTAGTAGCTGGTGCAGTCTGCACTTTGGATTTGGTGTGAGAATAATGTTAACAGCAACAACTGAAAATATGTGCTAAGTAACGTCTATGCTAAGTGAAGGACTTTTCAGGTCCTCAGGCCCTGCCAGCAAGCAGCCTCGAGGAGTGCATGAAACTGGGAGGGTCATGGCCTGGACAGCCGACCCCCACTGGCCAAAGGGATGCTCCATACCATATGGCGTCATGCTTAGCATATGCAGCTGGGGGAAGAAGGAGGAAGGGGGGATGTTTGCAGTGATGGCGGTTCCCTTCCCAAGTCACCCACCCTTACGTGCGATGGAGCCCGGCTTTCCCGGGGACGGCTGAACCCCTGCCTGCTGTGGGGAGTGGGGAATGAATCCCTGTTTTGCTTTGCTTGTGTGCGCAGCCTTTGCTTTCACTACTAAAGCATCTTCATCTCAGCATGAGTTCTCTCACTTTTACCCTTCTGATCCTCTCCCCCATCACACTGGGGGGGGTGGGGGGGGTGGGGGGTGGGGGCGGCGCGAGCGAGTGAGCCGGTGGCCATGTGGGGCTTAGATGCCGCCTGGGGTTAAACCACAAAATCAACAAAACCCCTGAACAAAATACCTGTGAAGCATTTGCAGAGTATTTTAATATAATTACCCAGACTTCCCAGCACACAAATTTTGGAGTTCAATTTATTTTTTAAACTAGTAAACTAGTAAAATTTTAATGAATACATACAGTCCTTATTTTAATATGGTCTGTCACATCATTAAAGTGTTTTGGTTGCTTTGTTACTTGGACTATCCAGCACAGTTTATCTACCATGTGCCAAGCCGCCAAGATGAAGTTCATTCTCAGTTTTCACAAAACACCAGCTCATTACAAGGTTTTTTTTCAGTACTACAAATCTTTTCACAAACCTGACAGCCAAGCACATAACAGAAAAAAGACACCTCAGGAGAAATGTGAAGAAGCTGCTGTGAAAAAGTTGTGAATATATCTTATGATAAATGTAATGCTTACATATCATAAAGCACACACAATTAGGAGTTTTATTAAGGAATTGCCGCTGTAATATTACTTGTGCTCAATATTTATCATAGGATGGTGTCATGCTAATGAAAGACTAGGCTTATGAGAACACCACTGTAAATAGTTTTTTGCCATCATTTGTTCAACATACACTGAAATAAGTTCAGTTTATGTAAATATCAGTATCTAATATAAATAAAACAGTAGTTAAAAAAGCTCTCTTAAAAGAATTGTGGTTTAAATGTCTCTTACTCCTCGGTTTTGTCATGTTAACATGGGATTTACTAGAACTAATTTATGGAGATGTTTTCACTCAGTGTGTGTGAAGGCATGCATAGAAATACATTCTTGTCATATTAAATCCTAATTGCTACACTCAAAAGTGAATTTAGGAAAAATTAACATACTATCACTGTATTTCTCAACTTAATTTCAAAATCTGATTAAGCTTTTTGCTAAGGATAGAGAACACTCCTTTAAGACACTGAGTGCAACAAACTATGCTATGTTGTTTCAAAACTTCAGTCTTACGAAGCATTTCTTTATTTTGTTTTATTCAGTCACAAAAGGAAGAAATGGTATGTCACTTCATCTTAGAAACATGTTTGGGCCCCTGATCTCAAACCTATTACTTCCAAGTTCCAAGAGGGATAGAGTTCAGGGAAGAGTTCTTTACACCAACTCCAGTTAAATTGGCTTAGCAATTTTGTAACATTCCATCCTCAAAATGAGCAAATTCGGAATGGTTCCCCTTTTATTTCCCTTTTTATTTCTTCTGTTATGCCTAATATAAATAATTCTAACTACTGTGAAGACTTAAGTTTATTTGCATTCATGCATCTTGGGTTAAGAATGAGAACACACTGACTATTTGAACAAACCATGTTCCCAGAAGGAACAGCCAGTCATCAGCCAGCACTGCTATACCTTAAGAACTGTTCTAGATACCCAGTACAATGACTTTTTTTTTCTTTTTTTTTTTAATCATTTGGACAGATAATAGCATGTGCCCCTAGAGAAAATGCAGATGGAGAACTGGTATCACAACTACCACAAGAGAAAGAAAAAATCTGTCAGCAGTGGTAACCAATACAGCCCACTGTCACAAAATTGTTGAAGGGCATGCAGATACCCAAGGATCCTCTAGTAGTTATTTAACAAGTCTGAATGGTCAAGATACTATTACACATTCATTAAGTACTCAGCGTTGCACCTGCTGACCAAGAGAATATTGCTTACAATATTTTGTTTCTAGTCATGTTATCAGTTATTCTCGAAATGTCAGTGAGATTCTCTTAACTTCTCTCACCTTGAAGGAAAAACAAAGCCTACCTAATTAAAACTCTTCCACTTGGTATAATATTCCTGTAGATTGTTAGGGAAAAGAGGTAAGTTCTGAAAGACAGATGAACACATACATTGTAATCACAGTAGGACAATGGTATACTGAGCTTAAATATCTATGCCAGACTTGTGATTACCAATATATTTAAGAATACACTTTAACTCCATGCCTATGTAGTGTGTCTAGTTACATATTTAAGTTTCCTCCTTGATTAAGTTAAAAAGGTGCAGTAATCTGTGACTTGCTCCTCTACGTGTAACTTCAATTTATATCTAATCTCCTAGTTAGTACATTTCTTTGTATTGTTTCTTTTGACATATAAAGTATATCTTAAAAAAAAAAATGTAACCAAACACAAACACAAAATTGATTTAGGGTTTCAGGTTCCACCTTTTCAAAAAACAGCATTTACATTTTGACAAGCAATAAAAATTCTAGCAATCAGAAGCTTACTAGTACACTTGAAGCATGTAAATCATAGTCAATCATGGTTCAGAAGTTTTTCAAGTATTTATTTGGTATTCATAAGCAGGCAATTACTGTCACAAACTTATCTGTATCCAAAATAGCTCTTTTCTAAAATGTATTTTTCTTATTACTTCATTATGAAGTCATCTGTGTATGCAGCACCTCAGTTGTGTTACTGTATTATTATTAACCAACCAAATCATAACTCTCCATGAAAAAATAAATTTCCTCTTATGGAGACTGCCGTTTCATTAGTTTGGCTTTCTTGTATACAATGCATAATCATCCATGTTCTTTTACTGTATGACCCATTGTCAAAACGGTGAATTTAAACCTTGTAATTGTATTGGATAGTTGAAGAAGGTCTGGTTAAGGCATTCGCATTTGTCCTATTAGTCCCACTGGTACTGATTTTCCAAAGATTGATGACATATTTTTAAACAATTTGTAAGCAGCATCCTTCACTTTAAATTACACTGTGTAGTCACTACTAATCTCTTAACATCTATCATATATATCTATCAACTGTCAAACGATCAAAATTAACTTAACCAAATCTAGCATCTATCAAATTAAGACAATGAAGGGATAGGAGAGAATGCTATCTACTTCTTTCAAAAAATATGAATGTATTGCACTGAGAGCCAAGTAAAACATGTCTTTGAGAGACAAGCGAAAAATTCTAAAACCCACAAAAAGCACTATAGAAAACAGGAAGAGTAAAAAAATTCAGCTGCTATTTCTGGGGGAAAGAAACTCATTATCAGGATAAGATTACTTTTAAAACTTGTATGACAGATGCCTTCAACATGCTTGCTGATACAGCTGTAAAAGGCACGTGATACATCACAACAAGCAGCCTAGAGCTGAACATTTGGATGCAGAGCCCTCACACCAGTACTTGCAGGAAGCTAAAGTCAGTCATGAAAAGCCACGTACCACCAGTGCTGCGGTCACCTCTGGGTTCTTTCCCGAAATCTTTTACTGGACCTTGTTAGGTGTCTTGCTCTGTCAAGAAGGTCAAGGTTGGAAGTTCTGCTGACTGATGCTGTCATCGTCCCCTTCCTCACAAAAAATAACAATCATACTGCTGTTGCTTTACATAAGTTAAAGGACAAATGAGATCCCCTTCCTGCAGACACAGTTGCAGTCCTGTCAGTGATTTAAAGCTTGGGATTTAAAGCACTGATTCCAGAGCTCTCCAGATAAAAGAAACTGCAGGTGTTTCACAGTAGTGATCACGGGAAGGAGGCTGAACTGGAGTTACAATTGCTCTTCTTTTATACGTGCTGGGCTTGATTTCCTAGTGCCCGCATATGATATAAAGGCCACATGTGTTAAGGTATTAAAGTGAAGCCACTGCATGTTTTTAAAACTGATACTCAAAACCTGACCATTTCTAATGCTATGATTTTATCTTTAAAATATGCATTGTTAAAAGCTTTAAGGATCAACAAATTATCAAAAGAGATTAAAAGAAGTAATGTAAGGGTTTGCTTTGTTTCATCAAATTATCCTCAAATAAGCACAGGTGGGTTGAAGACATCTTGTAACAGATCCCACATATTTGGGCTAGACTTTTGCTATGGTAATAGTCTCCATTAAAAATATACTTCCATTACATTTCACTTTCCCTGGAAACAGACCAGGTTCCTGTCAGCACATGAAGGGGATTCTTGTCTATGAAGAGTGATGGTAGATATACATAAAAAAATATATTGCAAAATACATTTGAGACATAAAAAACTTACGAAGCACCTGTTAAGGTCATGAAACCAAATCTGCTCTCTGGTTGTGGGAGCAATGTAGCCTTTCTGCAACTTGGGAATAATTTTTCTAAGAAATTAACGTTTTCTCTGAAATGTCTCAAAAAATAATATGCAGTAACAAAGCAGTTACCCTTTTTTTTTTATTTCTAATCTCATCAGGACCTTCCTCAAAACTGAATTTAAACACAGCTAGGCTAGTCTCAGTAGCAGATAGTCATAAATTCTATTTCAGTAGCAAAAAGCTTGCTTTTGTAAAACTCACCAAGATTTCTAAACTAACTTTCCCCCCAATTTATGAATATCCTGGTTGTCCATAATTTATTGCCTTAATTCATCATGTTGCTTTAAATCCAGTGAAACAAGATTTAAACATGATTACCTGGAACACCACATACAACTGTCCTAGGTTAAAAATCCTAGATTAAATAGCCAAATGTGTAGGACTTATATTGCTGTTGCTATAAAAGCCTTTCTAAAGTGGAATAAACCAACTGAAGAGAAATAATTAGCTAGTCGATACATAACTTCTAGCCATTTATTATATGACTAAAAGAATACTCCTGCCTCTCATTTACAAACACTTAAACCTCAACGATTCTTTTAAAAAAAAAATATCCAAGACAACCTTTTATTTGCATGGGACCAAGCAGACACACTACAAAATAACGTGATAAATTTATGTCTGTGAAACAAAAGAAAACAAAATTTCTGCCCAAATTATGATTTTTATTGTTCCCTCAAAGACCTTCTCTCTGCTTCCCATCACAAAACATGGCAAAAATATTTTTATGGCAATACGCTCCTCCTTCACCTTAAGCTAGAGATTCTCCCACAGTCATTGTCCTGTAGACTGAACACTACACCCAGTGGCAATAAGCTGCCTTGTTATTTATGTAGGCAACAACAAGGGACGTCAGAAAGATAGACAAGTTGAGGTTTTCAGTTTCTCACACAAACATAAGGGGTGGTCAAAGTGCCACTGCCCAACTAATCAGCACTGGTTTGTCTTTTTACCTTTAATTAGTCACGATTATACTGGTACGTTACTCAAAATTCTACAGAAACTTCTGCTGTACTGTTGGGTGGACAGACCATCACGAGGTCGTAGTCATCTGCACGTCTTATACCTACGCATATACCGAGGAAGCAAAAGCACACCTAATGCAAGTGCGTGACAACTGAAGTCTGTGAAACAACGGCACACGCAAAAATACCAAAAGCAGGTAAAAAAGAACGGGCTACTGATCAGCTTGTACAAATTCTGTAATTCAAAGACATTGAGAGGTATACCTGTCAGATTCTGTATAGAAAAAAATTAAGAAATTGTCAAAGAATCATTATCCATTTTTTATTATTCATAATTGTACCACAGTCTGATGTTGTGAAAACTGGCATGAGAAGTGAGATGCAAAGTGTTGGTAACAAAGCCGTGTGATGAGACTATTTTGTTAAAGTTTGGGGGGGGTTGTTCTAATATTTTTTGCTAAAACCCTTAAATACTTGAAGAACAGCTACTTAACACAAATAACAAAATAAGTGTGTTTATATTGTGCTTGGAGGGAAGGAATAACGTTTTACAATAATTTCCTTGTGAGAGGATAATTTTTCACACCGCAGTTCCAGCTGCATCATAGATTTAATTGGTATGCTTGTAACTGGTAAAAACATAACTTTTACAATATTGAATTTATCACTGAAACACGGAAAGCTGAAACACCAGACACTGACACAAACAAAACGTGTAAGTTAGAAGGTACATCCACTGTACACATTCCCTACTCTGAACTGATGCTAGGGGCTATAAACAGCCCTCCTTACTCCCGGTGGGTTTTCCATCAGGTACGTGCCTTGCAAAGGTTTTAGGACATGAAATCTTTTACAAAACCATGAATTTAATTGTCAAGTTCCAGGGCTTTTCTGACTTCTTAGTAGCCCCGAGAGGCAGCCCACTGAAATTTCAAGCCTCCAACCATAACCCTTCTTAAGCTCTCTCCCATCAGACAGAGGATATGGATTAAAATTCACTTTTACCACTGCAGCAAACATGACACTAGTTCAGCACTTGTGATTCTTGACTGTGTAAGAGACAACACTGTTGACTCGTAATAACAACTCAATTGACTTTCCCAGAATAAAGCACCAGCTATTTAGGACAAGCCCAGGACAAAGAAAACATATAGATCAATCCACACGTTCTCCAATGTTTAGCTAGTTCTACCCATTGTCTGCTTATAATTCTGTCAAGCCTAGAAAAAATAGCAAATAACACACTCTTTGTTCCCATCAACGTATTTTCATTTAATGTCATTTCTTGGTTTAATATCCTCGTCCTTACCAGACTATTTTATGCGACACTATGTTCTTAATTTCAAGGCTTTCTTTATCTGGTTCATACCAGGTAGCATTGGGGTAGAGCCCCTCTAGAGTTTATCAGTTTGGGATTTCAATTAGTTACGTTCACCTTCTCTTCTACACCATAATTTTACTGTTTTCGAAGTAGCTCACCCAGAGGAACCCAAATATAATCTCTGGTCCATACCAACTTTTACAAACCTGATATAGTAGACTCAAAGATATAATCACCCCTACCACATTGATACAAATATTGTTACAGAATCTGCACACGCTTCACTTGTTTCTAGAATGTCCTTTTAATTATTCTCTGCCTGGATGCTAAGCTACCCCTGGAACGGATAGGATTTGACCACCTTTTCCAAAATAGTAAGACACATGCACAAGTCCAGATTTAAAATTTCAGTTTTGATGAGGAGAAATCTGTTCCCCAAACAGAACAGATTACTTTTGAGCAGATTTTAAATATCTTCTTGGTTCACGTACACTTGCTCTTCATTCATCACAAGGGGAAGGGGAAGGGGATCCACACTTCCCATAAAACAAAAATACAGAAGTCTGGCACTTCACAGTAAACATGCACAAGACAAACTATCTGTAATAGTGGAAAAAAGAAGCAGGCTTTGGAGTTTATATTAGTTGGCATGGCAATTAATAAGACATATAGTGCATGGTAAAATCAGTTCTGCCATCTGTGTCAACTGTCCCCAAGTGGAAGGAGTACATTTGCCATGTTCATCAGCATTAAGACTGCTACTTCACGCAAAGTCCTATTTTATTAACTCTCATTAGTTCCAATGCTAAAAGTCTATCAGCATTTCTATTTAAAACTTCTCTAACAATACCAAAAATTCCAAGTAAGAAAATAAAAACATACAGTGCTGGAATTTGTGGCTAACATTATTGTCTTCAAGGCAAACAATATCCTATGTTGTGTTTGTCAATTGGTTTTCATAATTATTTACAAATGATTACATAGTTAAAAATTAGGGCATGTAACATAGGTTATACTATAAAAGTGCCAGAAGTATAGAGCAGTTTCTCTGAGGCACATTTAAGATCTGAGACAGAAAAAAGTATACTACAATTTAAGATGAGCATCAAGATCGTTAAGCAAAGCAAAAAAAAAAAAAAATATTCTTTTTTCTCTTTTAAATTCCTAAATAATTTCAGGGTTTTTTTTATAGGTTTCTCATCTCTGCATCTTCAAATATCCTATACTGACAATGCCTCCAGCAAAGGAAGCAATTCTATCCAGTACAATCAGTCACAGTTTTTATAAAAAAAGTAGTTTGAATTATTTCAAATCCTCAAGATCTGGCTTTAAATTCACATCTACCCTCTTCTTCATGGTAAACCACAGGGAAATGGCTGGTGTCCACCTTCAAGGAAGTCAAGAGTTCACTCGACAGCTGCAGGACGGACCACCGTTCAGCAGGACAGCACAGCGACGCGTGCACAGAGCCCCCTCCTGCCATCACTGTGAACTCTCCCACATCCCTTGCTTACAGCACTGGGCATGCACATATACATACAGATGTGTCTATGTTTTTTTGTAAATCCACGCCTTTCTTTTCCATGATACTTGCTTTATCTCAGTGATATGACTTATTTGGAGACAGATTTATTAAGATTTTCATGGTAGCTTCTGTATCTCAGAAATTATGAGGTAACTGATTTTCCTGTTGCATTTATTAGTGTGATAGCAAGAGCTTTACATGTAACTCCCTCACACTGCAAGCAAAACAAAGCTCTGAGAAAGCACAAGAGAGATGATTTTGTTTCATGAGTGAAAAACTACTTTGTGGGAGCTGCTGTAGAACTTCCCACTTAATGAGTCACACAGCAGTCACAGGGACTTGTCATAGAATTTACTTCTGCAAACACCAAAGGACAACTGTCTTTAAATCAGACATGTTAAATGCATTACATCTTCTCTTCAAAAGCAGTTATGTTCTGTAACACCTACACATTCAGAATAAATCATCTTTCTTATTCAATGGTGTCAACAACGGTAAACCCCAGAGAAAAAGTGAAAAAAAATAGTGGTCTCTGCCAAAATACTTATTAAATACACTTTCTTACAAATGCTTCCCTTGTTGAAAGGCTGTTTGCTGCCACACAAAATAAGGAATAACACATAATCTCTAATAAGGTATTTATGACACTGAGCAATGATTTGGAAATTGCCCCTGATTTTTACTTACTGTTTATTGAAGCAATGTTCAACAATGCTAAATAATAGAGGAAAATATATTATCTGCTAATTTTTTCTCTGCACAAAGCTTACTGCTGAACACCTTAGAAGAATCTAGTCTAAGGTCAAAAAGGTGACTCTGCTATTATGTACTTAACTGCTGACCACCCTATTGAGGCTGTCAATAAAATTGCCTAATAGTGTCAGCTGTGACACTGTTTTTGTGTAGCAGGCATCTGCCTATTACCAGCTGGATAGAAAATCTCAACTCATTTCATACATGCAACTGAAGAGCTGTCATCTGGTAACAAATTGTTATTACTACCAGGAGTGTATTTGAATTCAAAGTAATGACCTGGAAGTACAAAATTCCATATTCTGTAATCCCACAAGCCATGCAATTCTGCCTCCTAAATTACTATTGAATACCTATATAGCTTTCTCTGCTGTTCCTGTTTTAATATAACGCTATAAACAAACCTCCTTAGTGAACAGGGTCACGGGAAGATTTACAGTTCTTCACAGGAGTGCAGGTGAATTTATTTTACCCAATATATCCATTTAGATCTATTTTGCTCAGAACATTACTCTTAAAAGACAACTTAGCAAATTCTTCTGCATCAGAAAGAAGTCTCAGTAACTGTTGCACAGATGACAAGGTGTCCTGCATGACCTTAATCAGAAGTTTAAGTGCAGGATAAAAGTGAGAACCGAACGCATAGCCGATATTACAACTGCCTTTTTTAAATGTCAAGGAGACAAATGTTGCTCCTTAGGCACGGATCTTCACAAGACTAACACCTGAGTCTTCTGGGTTTCATTCAGTGAGGAAGAAGATGGAACAATATACTGAAACAGAGCAGTGTCGCTCACCTGAATGACCTCAGTGTACTACCTGAGAAAGCTCGTGGCAACCTTTAAAATGGACGATGTCGTTAATGCGCATGGTATATGAAATTTTATACATAGGTGTTACTGAATATAGGGTACATTCATATTAACTCAAGGAATCATGGCGGAGGGCACTAGCTTTCCCATGCCCCTACCCTTCTGTTTAGATACCTGCCAACCCCTGATTTGCTTTTTCTGTCATGCATGGAGTCTCATGTATGCATGCGTGGCTCTATCACAAATCTCACTAACTAGAATTTCCAAATTATTTAACTCATCTCAAATCCCTGTATATTAGCTATGAGTTAATAAAGTAACCTGGTTTTATAAAGCATTTCTTCTGAATATTTGGCCTCTGGCTTTACAGTTATAGACAAAACATCTAATAATGTAACTCTTCTTTCCATATACACTCAAGCACGTAACTGAGCTGATTAGTTTTCAACATTATAAAATCAAATTACTTTAAGTTCTAACTTCTTATTTTGTAAATAAAAAGAAGTTACAGAAAGATAACATTAATTTTGGCACCATATCAACCCTATTAAACCTCTGTTTCAATAGTTCAGAAAACAGCCAAAATTAATCTAATTGAACTATATCGAAATTGGACTTATTTTTCTGTGGTAGTTAGAATGACACCAGAATGTTTTCAAATTATCCAGATAACTAAACAAGATTAAAGAGCAGAACTTTACAGCCTAGGCAGAGATAATGAGGAAAGGACAGAAACACCAGGCTTGAAGGATACCTTCACTCTGCCATTACATGGAGGCACTAATTCAAAGAGCAGAGGAAATCATTGACTAGCAGTTTCAAGCATGGCAGAAGGTGAAGAACTCTTCAGGCAGCCACACACATCACTTTAACAACGACAGATGCATGACCCTTCAGCCTCTGTGAGGATAAGCCAGTGGACAGAACAATTATAAACTCTCACTGACTTCTGAACTTCTACAGGACTTTAAACGTGGCTAGAGAACAGTCTTTCTGTAGCGTAACAGCAAAACACAAGTTTTATGCATATTCATATAGTGAATCCAACTTTTGGAGCGACTGGTAATTGAAACGAAGAGAAAAATCATTGAAGCAAGGAAGACACAGGGATGAAATAAAACTGACTCATCTGATGGTTTTGATCATTGTCCAGAAGCTGAAAAATGAAACCGCCCATGACCCTCAACAGATATGCTGGTATGCCAAGATCTGGCAAAGGGAAGTTCTCTTGGGTGAACACAAGTAGTCAGCAAATAGGTAAGAGAGGACACAGGAAGGCTGCTGAAACGTCAGGGGGCACAGAAAGACTGGACCAGAATAAAGTTATATCTGAGAGTAAAACAAAGGTTTTATTGAAATAAGATTAGCTGAATGTTCTTTATAAACTGCATGTACCAGCAGAAGTAATGCAAACTGCGACACAGTTCTGTTCTGACTGCAAAATTAGTATTTTAGATTAAAGGCTGTCTATTCAACATTAATATAAAAACCTTACTAACTGAAACCTTTTTATTTGTAACAACAGATGATCACCTGCAACAGAGGTTTAACCTTTTTCACTTCTCTTTCATAATATAAGGACCTGAAATGTACTGCATCAGCCTTCTCTGCGTGCATGTATACACACGATTCCTTCTCTTTAAATATTTAATATTACTTATATGTATAGATAAACATCTATAAACACTTGTATGTATACATATATGTACGTGTAGGAAGTACGTATGTTAATAAGTATGATTCTTTATTAACTGAAAAACTAACAGGAAAGTAGATAAGCAAGAGAAAAGAGAAGTCAAACTGAACAATGCAGAGACTAGATGCAACACCTGCTATGTTTTGAGCAAATTTTTTTTTGTTAGCTTATTCAGTAAGAATGATTGTGCATTTTGGGAACAGCTGCCTTGTTAAAGATTCAGCGTCCCCTGCCCTTTCACTAATGTGCAAGGGTAACAGTGTTAATCTCTCAAGAACTCTCCCTAGTGATATGTCAGAATCTATATTCCTGATGTTCACGAATTTATACAAAACAAAGTGGGAAAAGGAAAGGGGAACTCTTAGAAAAGCTACTGAAATAAGAGAGAAGCCTTCTTCTAGTTGATAAATGCATCCAGTAGCACATTTATGTAATCCTTCTTCAGACAGTAGAAGAAAACCACTGGAAAACATTTTTTAAAACAGATGAGACTTGAATCATTTTATCTTGATATTACATAAGGTAGATGCAAATTAATCAGTATCCTTAGACAACTGTAAAGTTGACTAAGTGGTTCTTAAAAAGTCAGAAGATACCAAAACTGTTACGCAGTTCTTTGTTACACTGGCTATAACCCTTAACATTTCTCAAAACAAACATGATAAAAGCTGTAGACATTTATATCCATTAAATGAAAAAGCCATGGTAGAGATCGGAGAGTACATTGGTTACACTGTAATCGATAGGTTACTTGTTCAATAAAGGGCATACATTACTTTTACTCCAAGACAAATACACTGGAAGTTATGTTTTGCCTCTGTCATTGAACAGCTCTTTCTCATCCAAGCTTTTGTTAGTCTTTCCTTCCACAGCGTAATGAGACTTGGACTCTTTGATGACTAAGGGGAGCCTTCATTTTTCAGACAAATGACTGTCCCTCATCTGACATAAAACACCACTTACAGATGAAGCAATGGTATGAAAGGTGCAATAGAAGCAAAATGCAAGGCTGGGGGGGGGGGGGGAGGGGGGAGGCAATAAATTACAGTGTAGTCTGTTTCTTTAAGGAGAAAACCATTTAACTCTGTTTCCTGACAGACTAGGAAAAACCGTGCAAGTAGACAGAAAAAGGTTGAGAGGAAACAAGTGCAGCCAGCTAAAAAGGACCCAGAAGCTAGGTGGCAGTGGCAGTATAGACAAAAAGATCAGTTTTAAGTTAGAAGAAAAAAAAGCAAGATCTCTTCTATCAGCACTCCCCCTTCCTTTCCTAATTCTCCCTCTCCTCCCTGAAAGAAAACACGTGTCTGAGCTCTTCATAAGCACATCAGAGAATCTGGTGGGTTTTGTGCAAGTCCAGATTCTGGTTTGGGCACACAGGATCTTTGATGAGGGCTGAAACACTGACATGAGTATAGAAGATATTTGCAACACCATGCTCTAATATAACAAATGCTAGAAAGCAAAAAAAGAGAAGGGGAAAAAAAAAGCACAAAAGAAAAGGGAAGGGTGGGAGCAGGGAAAGCCTTCCATGGACTGAGAAAGGTTGACAGGTTTACTTCAGTCATTAACAAGCCTTGGAGCACAGTCAAAGCACCCAGTAGGGCAAGAAGTCAAATCAACCACCACTGCAACAAGCAGTAACAGCATCATCATAGGTGGACCGCAGAGAGTGTATTAATTAAGCAAGACTCTGAACTGTGCCCTACCCTAAAGCACACAAGAGGGCCAAAGTAGAGAGGCAGAATGCAACACACCATTTTCTCTCTCATCTGGAAGGACAGAAGAATAACACTATTCAGCTCCACTCACTAGAGAACTGCTGGCTCCCTAAGCATTTGCTTTGAGCAGAGCTTCCTAAGTGTTTCTGAATGCACAGATAGTGGAAAGCTGCAAACACACAGAATTATAAATATATTGTGCAGTATGAAAATTGTGTAAGTTCTTGAATAAATTAAAATAGAGCTCAGGTTTTCCCATGACTCAAGGGGTCTGCAACATTACTGTGAATGTTTTAGGCTTAAATAGTAAAAATTATTTAAGAAAATTAAATCAGCAACGATGCTACAAAAAACAGAAGAGGTAAAAAACTGACAGAGAAGTGCCTAGAGGTAGAACTGGCTTGTGCCACTTTTTATTGATTCACAAAATGCTGACAAGAGTGTGTCCGCAACAAATGTTACCAATTCCTTACAAGCAGTGCAGTTTCAGGTAACACTGCACACTCTGTGACCACCTGTTAGCAGGAAGGGCTAACACCTACATTTATTACAGTTCTTCCAAATAAAAAGATCAGATAGGCTAAAGAGGGAGAAGCTGTGTACGGGAAAGGTGGAAGAAGAGCAATGGTTTTGAAAGACACATTTGAGCAACTAACTGAAAAACAGCTCATTATTTGCTCTGGGAATATATGATCACAGTAATGGTTACCTAACATTTCTGAACATCGCTGCTACACAGGGAAAGAGATCTCTGACAACCTACTCAAACATTACACTTAGCCTTTTCTTCAGGTTCCTCTAATGCTTTACCCATTTTTTAACTTTTCACTCTCTGTGCTTCAGGATAGCCCCTGTGAGCGTTACAGTCATTTCTATAGGCCCAAAACAACACGCTTCAGAAATGCAGTGGTGGCCCCTTCTTGTTCAGCAGCGCCAGAACATCCCTGTTCAGTGACCGGTGGAATCAGAAGGACTTGCAAGTCAGCCATGACCACAAGCAAGGTATTTCATGAAAAAAAAATCCTTAATCCAGTTTGTATCATCCTGAAGAGCATAGATCCCCTTCCCTTTACCCCTGTCCCTACCACTGCATTCTACCAGTTCACCTCGATACCAACTCCTAATGCTGGTGATACAACAGTTCAAAGTTCACAAATCAGTTATAAAATCCTAAAAAAATAAAATAAATCAGTTGATGGAACATTCCATCATTATTACCACTTTACACAAGTATTTTGAATTACGACCCGCATCTGTAGTACAGTACAGCCAGCCTCTTTAAACACTGCAATCTAGAAGTAGAAATTCCATGTGCAGATTTATTAAAAAATAAGAGCAACTGTGAAGCACTAGGGAGCAACATTCACAAACTGACATCCACCACTTGCCAAGAGAGATGTAGTTTGCACCCATTCCTCAGATTACTATTGCCCACGCAACATCCTAACTCATCCTCTGATAGATACAAAAAGCTACTCTATCAATCCTGTTACATTAAATTATAGTACTATTTGCTGATATCTCATCCTATATAATATTTTTTTTTATAAGTGCCAAATGTTACAGTCATGAAAAACAACCCCAAAATTACAGAGAATATTGGGATGCCCAAACCCCCTAAAATAAAGGGGTTTAAATAAATGTGCAACATGCTGCACAAATTATGTACTGCAATATATTTTGAAAACAAAAATTCTAAGCTGAAAAGCCAGATGGCGAGTACACAGGAACCAAGTCATTGCCTGAGTGAAAAGAAAAAATTATCTCTTATCCTGAAATAAATACGTTTTATAAAAATGTTTTACTGCCACAAAATGTGTGTCTCCAAGACAGGATTGCAAGCTGAATGGAGAGTTACTTACCAAACGAAGACATCGGAGAAGAAAAAAAAAAAATCAGAAATGTTTTTCTGGTATCTTTTACTGTACTCTATAGTCCAAGAAGACATTGAAAGATGTGTACCATAAAACACGCTGCTGAGAGCCAGCAGATGTCTTTGCATGTCCACGTGAATGAAGGGGTAGGTCCACACACAAGAACTACCTATCACAACCTATCATTGGATAAAACACACCAAGTATTTCTGTGAAAGTGAGTCCACTTACTTTACTATACTACCTTCTGTGGTACTCATGTAAGCATGTGCTCCTAAGTTCATAAACACCTCTTGCAAAGAACCACTGTATGCTTGTTCTGGGGATATGGAGGACTTGTCTCATTTAGATCTAACCACAATAGAGTTTATTACCAGAAGGACTTGTAAATCCTGTACAAAATTGCCTCAGCATTTAGGAAACACATGTAAACTCTTTGGCTTCACATGTGCCTCAGGAGCCTGGACCCATGGACAATGTGAACAGCCTTACTCTTGCACAAAAGAAAAGATGATATATTATGTAACTAAAAGCTCAGGATAGTATTACTTTTGCTTCTTAAAGATACAAAAATAATCAGACAAATATCTTCATCTAGCTCTGGGCATCAAAATATTGCGCTTACCCAGGAACCAGAGATGTCCCCATAGGTTTTTTTACAAATGTCTTAGTTACCATTATTCAGGAATGAATTCTAGAGCTAAAACATCTTTCAGAAATCCTTTTGACCCGGAGAACAATGATGAAAATATTATTTTTCCATTACTTATAACACATTTTAGTATCATTTTAATACTTCTAAACAGTAGATTCTGTGGCACGATTCATTGCAAGCGATGTTTAATTTCATACAGGATGACCCAGTGCTACATGGGCACGCTGGCTTTCACTCCATGTCTCTCCGACAATTTAAACACTTTTCTCCCTTTGCTGCTACATAAGACTTATGACTAGACTTAGTTTAGCATTAGCGGTTAAAGGGTTAGTTAATTTTCTGCAGAGCATGGATATTAAACTGTAACTGCTGTCTTCTTATGAGCATTAACAAGAGGTGCAAGCACAGTGATGTATTAGTTTTGTTGGAAGCAACTTAACATACAAGTCAAGCATTCCAGTTCTTGCTCTCAAATAAACTGGCATTGAAATGCATAGGATGATGCCCCACAGCAAAAAGTGAATGCAGGATAAATCTTCTTAGTATCTGAATGTCCATTAATTGTTATTATATTTATTCTTGCTTTCCGTTTTTACTGTCGTCTTTGATGTCCTTCCCTCTACCATTTGACTGGAACTCTAATTCTCTACCATGTCTCAAACCAGTGCTTTGCGGTTGATCGCTCACTGTTTAACGCATTTCTGATGTGCATGTCTTCCTATTGCAAAATCAATACCATATTCAGATTTAAAATAAAAAGTGAGTGCTAACAGTGATTTATTCTGTCACTAAGAACACTACCATATTGTTACTTACTATGCCAAATGAAAAATAAGAAACTGCAGACTATGATAGCCACGGCAAAACTGCAGTATGACTCTCAGAAATAAACCTTAAAAGCCAAAAGTGCTGTGCACATTAAGCAACCCATGAATGACTTTACTATCCAGTATACTGAGTTTTATCTGCACGTCATGTTCACTAATGTTACAAATTAGGTTTGAATACGGTGTACATCATCAAATGTTTTACCAATATGTCTATAGAAAGGCATAACAGAAGAAGCAGCTTGAACCCAAAATTGTTCCAGTGAAGCATACCAGAGAAGTTATATTGAACAGAAATTTAAAGAGCAAGAGACTCTGGAGAGTAAGTTTATACTCCATTGTACATGTAGAACCCCATTGCCAAAACACAAGAAAAATGGGATTGGTCTTGCATCAGGCATTGAGCAAAAATAGAACTGGCCAGCTGGGAAGGCAGAGAAGGTGGATGGCTGCTCGGCACAGGACCAGGGGAGGAGGGAAGAGCAGCTGGTTTAGACAGCAGAAGCAGAAGAGGTTCACTCAGGAGTGAGAGATGAAAGTTCAGGAGAAAGAAGCTGATAATGATGAAGCAGTCCAGGAAGATCACTGCTGATTAACAGAAACTTAACACCTTTTTGTGTTTGTTTGGAGTTTTATTACTATTTTAGATTACTTTAAATATAGCCTTGTGTAAAAACCTGTAAGAGTAATACACTTGAGAAAAGTGATGTGGATGAGCTGGAACTCAAGAGGATTTATAGGTCCAACAAAGTAATTACTAAAAAATTTAGCTACACAAATATATCTGTGTATGTATGCATATATATACACACAGATACACATGCATGTGTAAATTTGTATATGCATAATACATACTTGTATAGAGATCTTGTGAAGTTTTATTAACAAGTATTGTGTCATAATAAACATTCTAAAACAGTGAAATTGTCAAACCCCCAGTGGAGACATCATTTTGTTAGTGTCTTCCATCACTGATGTGCAGGTAAGCCTGCCTATATCCCTATTCTTGGGCGTTATTCAAGGAAATGCATTTTTAATTGACTTTGTTTATATTTGTCATATGTACCTCAAATTATTGACTCAATACTCAGTTTCATAAGTCTCAGTGCCATATTTTTATTTTGCTTCAAAAGAGAGACACACAAATTAAGTTACAAGCCCTATTTTCTTTATACAGCAGTACAGTCTGGATAAAGTATTTGTTATTCTTAATGTAAATTTTCCATGTGCTGATATATAACTCTTAGACAAAGCAAAGTATTTCTCCTGCAAAAAAATAAAGGTTTAAATACTGCCTTTTCCATACACAATTGGGCAGAACTCGTCTAGAATTAGTTATTGCAATGCAGATTGAGTCCTTAGAAGTAAGATAGTGTTATTACAGGAAAAATTAGATAGAGTTGCATTTAAAAAAATGCCACATGAAACACATTTGACCATCTGCTGTTAAGTGTCTTAGGGTAGGATGTTGGCAGATATTGCATAATCATCTGCATAGACAGATAATTTTAGCAAAAACTAAATAAAAAACATGTTCTGCTATTTCTAAAGGAAAAAAGAATATTAAACTGTTTTGCAAAAATACCAAATATCAGAAGTGTTATTTAGTATTAATAGTAGCTGAATTCCATAAAAACTATTGTTATAAATACAAAAAGAAAGAGAAAATACAGTACTCTTTTTCTCCTGTTGTATTTGAAACACAAAGTGTTCAGCTCAGAATTTCTCATGTATTTTTATTACCTTAAACCTTTTAAAAGCAGTGGCTTAGAAAAATAATTAATTCATACAATACTCTTCTACTCTTCAACCACTCTATAGTATAAGGACTATTTGCTTGTATAGCTTAATGCTCTGGGAAGTAAGAGATTTGAAATATCTCTGGAAAGGTTTTTTGAAACAGAAAAATATCCCCAATTGATACAGGTTGTCCTTGTACAACACATGGTGAAGTTTCCCTGTTTATACAGAAATTTATGCAGTCATATCCCATTTAACTATGTTAATTTACACTTCATTATTGAAACAGTGCACAAAAATGTGCACAACAAACAAAAAGTTGTCAGTAGTGAAGGTCATCCTCTAAATAATACAAGGAAGCAAACATTTCATAAAGCTACCTTTGAAAAAAAAAAACAAACAAAAAACTTCAAAAAAAGCCAAATTACCTGAAGATCTAACAAAACAACTGTTGTTATCAAAGACACACTGAATTTAACGGTACTTATTCTACATACATTATGGGATTAAAATTGACCAAATAGATTTATTTAAATACATTGGAACAGCTGAGAAGGAACAGAAAACCTGGTAAACAAGTTACCCTAAAAAAAGAAAAAGAACAGCCCCTCGGGATAGGATTGAGTGGAGGGACAGTATTTGTTGTCAGACAATGAGGTATGCCCAATTAGCCATGCCCCAATGCTACACACCTTCAATTATGCAACTGCTCCAGGCAGCTAACATTTGAATCACAAATGATAACTGAGGTGGGAGGGAATGTCTCCAGGTCTCTAGTCCACCCTCCTGCTCAAATCAGGCTTCACATCCAAGCTGAAGCAGATTGCTCCACATTTTGTTCAGTGAACTTCTGTTGATCTCCAAGGAGAGTTCTCAGCCTCTCCAAGCTGATCCTGAGCTCACCAGGCCAGCTGGGATTCCCTGGGCTGAAGCCTGTGATTCCTGCTTTTTTTGTGGTGCACCTCTGGGATTATAACCCTCCCACTCCTCTTTTGGTAGCCGAATACACTACTGACCCTAAATAGTCCTTGCAATCTTTTTAAATAAACGCTATGTGGATAAGAAGGAAATCCATGACCTAACATAGCCTTATCTATGACCTAACACAGCTCAATATTCACTTGGTCCATCTACTGGTCTAAAATATTACTGGATCACTACAGGGCTCAAAGCAGCTGGTACTCACACCACCAGGCAAACATCTCAGCGAGGAAAATTAAGCTTTCAATCGAGTGTCCATACTAAGCTTCTTTTCACATTATGTCCTCTTGAATTTCATAGCATAATTCGTTACTCGTGTCCTCTAAGCGTTATTTTCAACTACATTACAAGGTCAGGAGCACCAAGAGCCTCTTAAGGATCTTGACTCGTCTATAGCTCAAGTAAGATCATACCCAGTTACCTCTTCAGCAAAATAGTTCTCCTGATCATCTTGCATTTCTGAAGAGAGTATCAAAGGGGACTGTCATGCTGGAATAATTATCACAGACTCCATTACAGTCCCAGTACAGTCCGACTGCATCAGCTAGCACTCTTGGCCTGAGAACATCTGAAACGACTGTGGGAATTTCCCCTATACTGGATACATCACTGGAAGAGTCTATCAAAGGAAACTGTTGGCATTTGTTTTCTGAAGTACAGCCTCCAAAACTGGCCTGAACTTTCACTTCCACAAAGAAATGGCAAAAGAACTAATATCCTCTTTTTTTAGCATCCAGGAGGATGGCCATAGGCTAGCTGTGGTGAACCACAGGTGTACTTAGCAGGTGCCCATTAAGAATTAGATATGACTTCATTGTTGAGTTTCCCAGATCAGTTTGTGATTGTGGTCTGCCTATAAGGTCAAATGAAAAATCTAACAGATTCTGAAGAATCTCTACAATGAATGCATTGCAAACAACATTATATAGCTTTCTGATAAAATGATAATTTTGTTGCAAAGAGTTTTAAATTGAAATATACAATAAAGAGGAACATACAGACATAACAAATAACAGGAGGACAGATTCAGGGAGGAAAAGAAAGCAGAGAGGTTACAAGTGATGTAACAGTTGGCAACTGAAGTGTACCAAATGCCACTGCTGACCAGTGTTCCAAAGGCTTTACACAGTGAAAAGTGCTAAAAACAAGACTTAAATGAAACTGCTATAGTAGGATGTAGTATTTTGCTAAATATACAAGATGGCTTAGAAGAAAGGAAAAAAAAAGTTTGTGGAAAAATGTGATAACAGAAACTTGTAAAAGAGTTGAGGACCATGTCGCCAGAACAATAAAATGTAAACATCAGCAGCAAACGCTGCTATTAGTGAAAACAAGCGACTAAAGAAATTTTAAGTTCAGCATCACTGGAAGGCTGTAATGAAACTGCATTAGTGGAAAGGCAAATAACTCCAAGTACAGAGCTTTGGTGTTGCAATGTTCCCTTGCGTAATTTTACTGCAAAGAACAACTTAATTCCTACTCTTAATGACCACCCATTAGACTAATGGCTATTACTAGAGTCACCTATGAAAACTCTGCCATGTCAGACAAAACTATGAAAGTATTTCTTATAAACAACAGTATTGCTTCTTTCTAAATGCAATTAAAGGAGAGGTACTCACTCATTTGTGAACTAAAAAAATTAAGCTGACTTTCAGCCACATCCAACCCACACCATATTATGTATGGAGAATGAAGACAAGCTGATCAGCCAAATAACTGCAGTCAGGTGTGAGCTGTAAGACCTAACACTGGTATTTCAGTCCCCCTCACTACAACCGGCTTGTATGCACCCTCTGTAAGTTCATTATTAATTATTCCTAAGCAGTACAGTACCACCAGCTGCAGCACTAGACAGGATCATCCACGTGTACCAGGTACTGTTAATTTCTCGCATCTGTTTCTACCAGTGCTTCAAAAACACTAATGCCTCTTCAGTGTGACGGCTCGTTCCTTGTAACAGCCCTGGCTGCCAGGGAGGAAGGCTACGAGGTGGCTGCAATGCATTTCTTCCTCCATTGGTCTAATAAACTCTCTGAAGAAAGGGCATCTTTAATGTACAAACAATAAGGCAGCTTCACCATCGAGACCTCAGTTCTGCCACTAGTTCTAATTTTTGGGTTTGAATGTTGGGGTTTTTTTTCTTTTTCGTTTTTTTTTTATATTTAGAATGCCATTACTATTTAGCACAAAGAAAAGAAATAGAAGGAAGTACATGCAGTGAGTTACTTATTAAGCCAAAATCTGTATTTTCTCCTTTTCTATGATTTCCTCTTTTCTCCATCATACCTTCAAACAACATAAAAATAGCAACTGAGGTATGTGAAAACATAATATATATATATATATATATATATGCTAATTTATTAGTGGATTTCAGTAACAGTTTTAGTAGCAGATTACAGACACCAGAAAAAAATCTCTGCTTTGGGTTAATCGACCATGTTCCCTTGATATCAATTAAACTGCATCAGCTTACAACCTGTAGCTTTGTTTAGGCACAATATTGTTCTGAATAAATAGATACATATAAAATCACGTCTTAACGGACAATTTAGAATACTCTAGATTATGAGACTCAATAAAGGGAAGATGATGCTGTAACGAATGCATCAGTTATCAGTGAACGCACTGGAAAAGGTCCTCCCCAAGGCTAATGGAAAAAAATAATAAAACCAGAAGTCCCCACACAACACATTTTAACCACATCTTACCTTTCTACTCAAGTATACTCCAGGCATTTTGCAAGGAGTGTTCAAATTTGTTGAAGTGGTTGCTGTTTATTAAATCAGCTTAACTGTGCACTGGGTAATTGTTTTTCACATGCAGATTGCTAAAGACATTCCACTTTTAAAATACATCATGATTAAATTATGTATAAGCTTGTTCTAATAGTGATTCACAGCTTTTTAATTTCTACTCTACTAATGGCACAAACTTGAGACTGAGAGTCCTACAAGCTCTGTTATTTTCAGCACTTTCAAGGTTAGCTGCTGAAATGCTGGATCTTAAAGCAGTTTTTCAGTGTCCATTCCTCTGATTTAACAAAGTAGGTCACTGTCACCTCAATGCCTTCTTTGCATTCCACCATCTTGTCTTTTATTTAATGGCTATATAGTGAAATGATTCTCAGTGCTTGCAGGGCAGATTAACTCATACTAGACTGTCTGCAGTAAAACGAATCTGAATTAGTACTTTTAATGGGAACAAGATAACAGAAATCCCTATTTTACAAGTCATATTCCCCTCACTCCTCAGCTAACATACTGGTTTCTGTGATTCATCTTTATATCAGGTTTGCACGTCAGTTATATTTGGGATTAAATTTCACCTCAAAATGAAGTATTTTTCCTAATGACAAGAAAATCAGCTACCAGACCATATAAATTTTACGTACTACAGCAAATGCATAATTAAAGAGATCAACATAAAGGTGTTGGAAAAGCCTTTTTTTGTTTGCTGCACTCAAACCATTTTTCTATTATAGTTACAGCACTACGAACATATTAGTTCTTTCCAAAACACTGCACTGATTAATGCACCTCTGCTACAAACAAAGCTTAAAAGGTCTATTTGACTATTGCTCAAAATGTGCAAATTATAGTTGTAATTGCAGTTAATTTCATTAAGGCATCAGAGCACCGGTTACAATGTAAGTCTTCTATTACTGTCACTAGTACATCAAATACCTTGAAACATATCTCTACTAAAAAGCTTGAGATTCTGTTTACGAAACATAAGTTACAGGGCTCTGTGGAAAACAGGAAGATGTATGTCACCTGAAAACTGGCCACCGAGTGTGAAGTGACTGTAATGCCAGTCTGGGTGCCAAAAGAGTATTGTCATTCTACTTCTTCGGGGCACCCAAAGGTAGTGGCTCAACCTTCTAAAGACACCTCTGCTTTCAGTAGCTTTTAAGGTGCAGGGAAACTTTCAGGTCTCATTCCCTTGCTGCTTGTTCAGAACACAAACAAGACAACTTTATAGTCTCATATAACTCCTCTGCTGCTTTTCACCTCTCCCTTTCACCACCTCATTTCTTTTTTTTGCCCATGTTCCCAGTGACTTAGAATATTATTGCTTTACGTTAATCTAAATGTGATGTAGTACGTTACAAACTGGTTCAACAACACAGTGATACTGAGTACCTTTATGAACTTAACTTCACGTTTCTTTCTGGGAAATTTCAATCAACACGTCTCGTTAAAATAAAAATACTACTTAAGGTTATCCTAATAAAATGCATAATACTTGACATACAGAAAACTGATGTCATGTTTTGCAGAACAAGGGCGCTTTTATTTGGCAATACATTATTTATGCAAGCTTATGAGAGTCCTGCAAATTCATACTGTAAAACAGGTACGCACTGTACTGATAATGTTTCCCATACCTGAGTTAGATGAATTATACTGAATGGTGAGAAGGCAGCTTGGCTCCTTGGCCCTCTTTTATCTCAGCCTTTGTTTGAGAAAAACAGTGATGATAACTGTGGAAAACACACGTTACTTTTGCACGTAGGCATTTTTGAAGTGGTGACCCAGAAACCAAGATTTCCAATTTCCCAATCCTACTTTAATAAGCTATATTATACTGCCATGAACAGTAAACTATTTCAAACTACTAAAAATTATTCAGAAAAACTTTATCTTCCCTAAGCAAAGTAATTCCTCAACTTGTTTTTTGTTCATAGCCATTAGAAACAAGAGAATTCTGTAAACAAAGACCAAAAACCATGAAACTACAGAAAATCAAATTAATTTAATAGGGTATCATCTCAGGGGAAACTAAAAATCTGCTATGAATGATTTGACTATATAACATAATGTTCAAATCTGGGACACAATTTAAACTGGGACAAGTAACAATTATTTAACCTAGATTCTGTAAATTCATATCAGACATTTAATGTTTTTCCTAACAGCAAAAATTCAATGACCTGCCAAAAGATATTGAAGAAAAAATATTTTTGAAAGTATAGTATTTTCTTCTTTCCCTATCAAGTAGTGCCACAAAGGCTATGACAGGAGAGAACTGAATGGGACAACTGTATCTAGAAAGAGCTAACAGTTTACAGACACAGAAAGACTGACAATAAAAATCAAGAAGCACAAAAAATAAAAAAAGCTTTACTATCAATACTGTAATGAAAATAAAACATAATATTTAAAATAAACTTGCAATCAACTAAAGACTTTAGAGAAAAAAAATCTTTTGCCTATGTGAAAGCACAGGCTACAGCACCACAGCTAAAAAAAATTATGATCATGATGATGATAATAATAATTGAGCCCAATTCTTCTAAAGAATCACAGCTGAAACTCCAGTTCACAGGCACTTAAGAAGAACATGACCAGCATGTGCCTATACAAATTTTCTTGTATGGTTTAACGTATAAGATTTTCTCATATGGTTTCATGTATAGGATCAGAACCTCAGAATGTGATAAACAGAAACGCGCATACACATGCTACCCCTCTTACATAAAAACTGGCAACTACTTTGGCAAGAATGATTCAATGAAAATTATTAACATTACATATATAAATTACCATTAACTGTCTTGGAAAGTTCAGTGTCATCAACAGTCACCGATCAACAGTATAAGGTTTCTACTTTTTTAGAACAAGTCCTTTTCTGTGGTTTCCCAATGCGGTTCACTAGCAACAAATCCCAACCTTTTATAGTCCCTGAGCGCTGCTAGAAGCAGTTGGATATTTTGCATATTTTTTTGTGAGACAGCCAAGCACAAAGCTCTTAAATTTTCTTACAAGGTAATAACACCAGTTAGAACAGAGCTTCTGTGTGCTGTTGACTGCTTCTCCAGTGCAGATGGCCTTCTCAGTCACCTGTGGTCAGTTCCTATTCCATTCCTACTGCAGCTCACTCTTCCCTTCACCAGCTAGCACTTCTGACCTTGCAGTCATTGTGGATTCTGAGCTCTCCCCTGAAGTACCCATCAATCATGTAATTAAAGTCTTTTACTTCTGCTTTAGGACTCTAGCCAGGTTGAGACATATGTTACTTAGGCATTTTATGGAAACGTTAATTCTGTGCAGACTTTTGTTTATCTCATTGTGATCACTGACTTTTTTCCCCAAATGTCTTCCAGCAATTGCGTTTGAACACTTACCGTGTGTGTAGAATTTGACACTTAGAGCCCTTGACACTGAAGTCTTCCTATTCTATTTCCCTCATTTTAATTAAAGGTATGGTTTTGTTAGTTGGTTTAAAAATCTAGATGGTGGATCATTGTTCTGATTCATCTCATTTTTATTATGACTTTACCAGTCAGTTAATAATTAACGTATATAGTCATTTCCATTAGCTGTTCTGTACCACATAGGGCAAAAAGGGTAGGAAAGCTTCTAAAGAAGAAGAGCTCAGCTGCTATATGGCCACACCTGGCACCAGCTATATATGTTCTGTGACCAGATTACATGGCACGTGTAACTGTTGAGTAAAACTCCCTGGTAAAACCTAGCAAAAGATGAAAAGACAGTGACATGCGCGTGCACAGCTTTCAAAGCGCCTGTTGTTGTCAAAGCAGAGTGAAGTGGTGACGAACCAATGTTCAGACCTACATGGAGAGTCAGGCTGGAAATTATGGCCAGAGGTTATAGTAGCAGATTTATGTACAGCCAGATGTCACACTTGTCACACCTGACAATGTCTGGCAGTAGAGATTACACGGTGCTGCCTCCAGAAACAACAGACAAGACTACGGTATATTACATATATGCTGAAATACCAAGAAAGGATAAACAACAAAACCTGTATTACATCACGACCCCTGAAATGTGCTCATTATTACACTAAAACTGATCAATACTAATCTGCAAATGTGAGCAAGTTTCGACAAGCATTTTACAAGCAAGAGGACAGTGCTGCTTAAAACATATCCTCAACATGCCACAGGTGTTTCAAGTCAAGCGATGAAGAATTATCATCTAAACCCTCTGCATTTTTAAAATGTAATGAAACGATAATTATTTTTTTTAAAGAAACACATAACCAAACAAGTATTTTTTTTTTTTTAACTGTGTTTTCTTGACCACTTCTAAACATAAATTTGTACTGGTCAGGCCTATATGAAAACCACTTCTAATTTTCCAGAAGGTTTGGGGTTTTTTTTACAGCACTACATTCCTTTTTCCTATCTGAGCCTTAAAATGAGTTCATGAGCCACCATCATGGAACAAAACTCCAGAGAAAATTCATCTTTGAAATACTCTGGTATAGCAACTGCTGTTTTCATAATATTTGTTCCTAAAGTAACCACTTTAAAAAGTTAATACCAAAGTGAAAAAAAAAAAAAAAATTGAAATTAGGAAGTTGACATGCAAAATGATATTTCATGGCTTTAAAATAAAATAAAACAAACAATTCAAAGTGACTTTACCAAAGGGTTCAGAAGACAAGGACAAAAGGGCTTGCTGGGAATCCAGTTCAGTGACAGAAATCAATAATACAGGCATCAACAATACACAAGCACAATACTCTACGCTGGAAAACATTCTGACAAAGGCAGGGATCTATAAAGAATTCATAACGTTCGCTTGCCTTTGGTTTTTCTCTACAGCAACATTCTCCCTGGCTCTACAATCCACACTTTTTTTCCCCCACTTTCTGACCTTAACCTTTAGAAGCAGCACTTAACACAGGAATAAACGGCAAGATCCACTGAATTACAGTTTTGAGATGAGGATGAAAGTCAGGTTTACCGTATTGTGGTGGGGCAGCCAGGTGTGGGAGACGTGCCCACATCTCCCCCCGTCACCTGGGCTGTAAGGACTCAGCTGAACACAGAGGGAGTCTCCCCTGACCTGGCTGAAGATGCTGGCACCAGCCCACCTCCAAGGGACACTCACCTACCAGAGACCTGCATCCCTATTGGATTTCCCACACACGTGTTAAAATAGATAAGGATCCTGACAAATTAGTAGGGGGGCGTTTGGGATTTTATCTTTTTAAAATGTTAACACAATAGCTTTTTTCCCATCTCACGTTTTTACAAGGTAAGGCAAGCAGCCCTACAGCTCTTCCAGCTGTTTGCTGTTGAAAGGATGCTTTCCACTCTAAAACCACCTGCAAGAGTTCCTGCATAAATTTATCAAGTGGCAACAAGTCAACTGCAATGTTATGTTAAAATAGTTTTCCATTTATAATACAATATGCACTCAATGTTATACTTTATTTGATGGAAAATACTGCTGAAAACAGGCTTAAACTCTTTAGACTTTATGACAGATTAGTATTAAAACTGAAAGGAGCCCAAGAAGAATTTCATGTAAACAGATTAAATTGCAGCCCTCCCCACGGTACAGTCAGTTTCCTGTTTATTTATTTAGTATTTTTCTGATGATATGGCTTCCATGAATATATTTCAATGGGATGGGATGAATTTGCCACATGCTGAGTTACCGCAGAATCACTTCTTCAGAAGACAGAAATTTGTACTGTTTACTTGGAACCAAGCAATATATGAGAAACAAACTAACTCAATGGTATAATTCTATATTAAAAAAAATAATCCTCTAACATTTTTCTTTTTTAGTAAAATACACAACTGCAGCCATGGCTTAATAAATTCTATGACATAGTGTAAGTAAACACACATTAACCTGCTCTCTCTCTGGAGATAAATCTGAAAGAGAATCTATTAAATGATGAATCAGTCTGAAAATTTAACTTGTAGTGAATGACAAGCATATTTCCTCTTCACAACACAAATTCCTTTAACATTTTGTTGAATTCCTTTTAACTAATTAGTGCTCTGGTGTGATGCATTTTCATTTTCTCACATTCATTTAAACTGATTGAGAACCTAGTGATTTTTATTCAGTACTTTTCACCTTTTACCATCCTCATCATAGAACGAGGTGGACCACACAGTTCAAACATCTGCTCATTCTGCAAAGATACTGTCACTTGAACAACAGTGAGACCTTATTTACATTTTACTTTGAATGACAAAGGTTATTTTTTCATTTTTTGTACAAATACAGAAACTGTGATAACTACCTGAATAAATTATGATAAAAAATAGTACAGTCCTACAAAGGAAATATTTACCCTAAATTATTAAAGAAAGCCAGCATTTATTGCAAGTCCTGTATTAAATATAACATGTCCTCTGAATTCTGTAAAATTTCAGAATTAAGTGATAATTTGCATAAAAAGATGTTTTAATTCTCAGAAATACATCAGTTATGAACCATGAGACTTTGTAGAAAACACAGTTGATTACCATCTATTGTGGGATTTGGATTTTTTTTAGAAATGTACAGCTTAAATGTTTAAATTAAATATTTTTAGATACGTCACTTAAATACCTACAAATAGTATAAAATTTTCTACGTGTTAGAAAGCTCAGAAACTTATTATCACCAAGTAAAGACCAAAATACAACACTGGATTTGGCAGAATGAATGAAAAACATTTTCCATACTTACTCAATTTTTCTGCCA
The DNA here is from genome assembly GCF_023634085.1 of Falco cherrug. Taxonomy (NCBI): domain Eukaryota; kingdom Metazoa; phylum Chordata; class Aves; order Falconiformes; family Falconidae; genus Falco; species Falco cherrug. Next base: position 40,382,971 of record NC_073700.1, on the reverse strand, counting down.
GTATGAAACTTCAGAAGCCATGGATCATCATAACAAACAATGAATAGGAAAGACACTGCCTTAAAATTAAAGATATACAAAAATGTCTCAAAACACTTTGAAATACAGCTGCCTAGCTCCTGCAGTGCCTGGGCCAAGTTCTATCCTACTTCACCATGTCTCCTATTATTCCTGATTTATCTTTAATTTGAAAATAAGGAAGCTAGGTCTCCAGCCTGTTCTGCCTTACAAGGAGTTTTCTATTTATGTACATTTGTGGTGTTTTGTGAGGTTTTTTTGTTGTTTGGGGTTTTTTTTCCCCACTGTAGCAAACCAAGTCTTCCAGAATCAGAACTCATATTCTACATATTGTGTTTCTTTTTTAAATGATGTTCGGTCCCATCTCCAAATTCTCCATACATAACTAGAGCTGACTTTCTAGCAAATGGAGATCCAATTCCATGAAAAAGACATAGCATTATAAAAAAAAAATTCTCCATGATAAGATTAATCACAACTGCTAGCCATATACACTTAGAGCTCAATATATATTCCACGGTCTGGGCATAATTAATAAACTGGTTCCTTTTATTTTAATATAGTCCAGAAAACAACCATATTGATCAGCTAACCAGTTTGCAAGCATTCTTCTATCTAACAAGTAGCATTATAACAGCTACTGTTTTGGAAAAAAATAAGTAAAAATGATGAATTATATTTTATTATTATTGGAAGAAAAAACAATACTAAAATTACCTAAGATAACAGTTCATCACTAAAAGTCGACTTTAAAATACACAACAAAACACAACATAAAGGAAGGGTAGGGAAAATAATCATAATATCATAGAACACCAGGTTGGAAGGGACCTCAAGGGTCATCTGGTCCAACCTTTCTTGGTAAAGCACAAACTAGACAAGATGACCCAGCAACCTGTCCCACCAAATCTCAAGTGTCCAACACTGGGGAATCCACCACTTCCCTGGGGAGAATATTGCAGTGGCTGATCTCACTGCAGGAAATTGTCCTCTTATATCCAACCAGAATCCCCCCAGAAGTAACTTGTACCCATTATCCCTCCTCTTTTCCATGTGACTCCCTGTGAAAAGGGAGCGTTCACCTTCCTAGCAGCCACCCTTTAAATCCTGGAACGTGGCGATGTGGCGATAAGCTCTGCCCTAAGCCTTCTCTCAAGGCCGAACAAAGCCAGTTCTGCCACCTTTCCTCACAGCAGGCTTCCCAGTCCTCTGACCATCTTCGTGGCCCTTCTCTGGACGCTCTCCAGCCTGTCCACATCTTTTTTGCATAGCAGGGACCAAAACTGAACACAGTATTCCAGGTGTGGCTTGACAAGCACAGAGCAGAGTGGGATAATTCCTTTTTTATCTCTGTTGGCGATGCCCTCGTTGATGCAAAGCAGCACCCTCGGCTTGCTTTGCCACAGCTGCACACTGCCCACTCACACTGAGCTTGCTGTCCACCAGGACCCCCAGGTCCCTTTCCACAGAGCTGCTCCCCAGCTGGGTAGATCCCAGCCTGTGCTGCGCTGCTGGAATATGTTTCCTCAGGTGCCAGACCTTACACCTGACCTTGCTGAACTTGACTAGTTCCCGTCAGCCCGCTCTCCCAACCTATCCAGGACTTCTGCAGCGTGGCTCTCCCTTCTGAAGTGTCCCCTTCCCCGCTGATTGTGGTATCATCAGAAGTCATCCATTGCAATCCTCCAGTCGTGTGAGTTGTCGTGCCAGACCTTACACCTGACCTTGCTGAACTTGACTAGTTCCCGTCAGCCCGCTCTCCCAACCTATCCAGGACTTCTGCAGCGTGGCTCTCCCTTCTGAAGTGTCCCCTTCCCCGCTGATTGTGGTATCATCAGAAGTCATCCATTGCAATCCTCCAGTCGTGTGAGTTGTCCCACCATGTTTCAGTTATTCCTATCATATTGTAACTTTCTGAACTGGGCACGGAGTTCCAGTTCCTCCTGTTTGCTCCCCAGGCTGCATGCACTGGTATACATACACTGGAGGTTCCTTGCTTCCATTACCTAATCAACTTCAAACCTGTATGATTTTATTTTGGTCCTCATGGTATATACTTTGGAAAAAAAAAAAAAAAAAAAAAAAAAAAAAAAAAAATTCAAACCACCCGGGATAAATTGCAGAGGGAAAATAACAAGCCAGAGAGGGACAGTAATGTCTCCATAGAAGATGCACAAGATTCCAAGGAATAAATCACATATAGCAGATAACTGACTTTCATATGCTAACATGTATGAATTTTGTATGCATATGAAGTAAATGTCAGTGTGATAGCTGGCTGTACACACAGGTCTAAATTATAGGGCATTAATGAAAATCGTTGTCATAACTTGGCACGTGAAAATTTTAACTCCTTAACAACCTTCAGGTAAGAACTGAGCAGTTATGAGAGCTTCTCTTGAAAGCCGTACTTTCCTACTTTTGTTTACCCATGTTTGAATTTTTTTCTTATGTATTGATAGCCACCCTTGTACTTGAAGAACATCCACATAAAACACAAAATGGTACTGAAGTCTCTATCAGATTCCCGGCAGCCTCTGCCTTTTCCCCCAGCACTGCCCTCAGTTGCAGTTTCCCTTAAATCATGTAACATGTGTCACAGTGAGATACTTGACCTTTTTTGCTTTAAAGTGCACAGTTCTACAGAACAAGAATAAACTGCTTTTAGTACAAAGCATGTTTCAAACGCAGGTGCAAGCAAACCTGAACCTTTTTGTGAATTCAAACTGCCCAGATCATTACATGAATGCAGTACCTGGCCCAATGTAATCCCATTTTGTTGAGACTGGAAATTATTTTAGCTACTTTACTGTGAAGTAGCTGGCTGTATGTGAAAGTAAAAATTTATATGGATATAACAATTTCAGTTCTTAAGAATCAACAACTATCAACAACTATACACATCTCTCTGAAGAAACTGTGCATCTATTCTGTGAGGCATCATAAACTGCCAAAAAAAAAAAAAGATTTTTCATGAGGATGTACAGAGAAGTATTTTTGACCCAAATATGGCCACATTTCTGAGGTATATACATTTATACGTCTCTGCGTGTGTGTGTGCTCTTTCCTGTTGTCTTGACTATTCCTGAAAATGTCATTAAACAATTTCTTATTTCCTTCCATCATTTACTCTGCTTTTGCAAAGCTGCTGCTCAGTTTGGCTTAAGGCAAGCCTGCTTGATCCTCCATGAGAGGGCCTTTAACACTATCTACAATTAACATGGCTTTATCTAATTAATAGAGAATATGGCATCATTACACAATAATCCCTGACAAATTGATCATTATCAATAGTTAATGGCTACTTTGTTAACTAACTGCCCTAGGGCAAAAGAGTGCCTGGGGAGAGAAACACTTTAAAAGGAAAAGTAATAGCTATTAACAGCCCTAAGGTTTGGTTTGGGAGGTGCTATTGGTACTATAAATCCCCCTGACTACTACTACTAATGATTCCGGAGGAAGAAAGGCACTGTGGCTGGGCAGAAGTGGCTCTCCAAGTTAGGAATGCATTGTGTTGAAAACAATTATCTGCCTTTAAGAATGCATAGGCTTCACCAATTAGAATGAAGAATGCAGCCCATTACATTTTTCTATTAAGTGTATGTGATAGCTTTCCTATGATTCCAGGGGAGAAAAAAAAAAATTAAAAAAATCACATTATACATACTGCAGTCTTGAGAAAGAACAAAAGTTAAGCAAAATCTGCAGTTCATAACTGATGAATATACTCACTCAAAATCTGTTGTGAGCTTCCAATAAAGCCCACTTTAATGCTCTGTATAGCCAGTACTCCACACGCAGATTTCAGTTTACCATCTACTGAAAACTCTGTCAGGGATGCCATCAGGCTCCTTGCACTCTATTAACTTCACTTGCTTCTAGTGGAAAAATAATAGAAGCACTTAACACACTGACCACAAGCACTGAACAGGAAGCAGTAAGTGGATTGTAGGACAAAAGCTCGAATTCCAAACTTCAGCTGCCACCATCTTTTAGTGCAACTCTCCCAGCCAGATGCATATGAATTGTAGCCTGATTATCACATATAAGACTATATTTAAAGCACATTTTTTTCCTTTAAGTGGACACATCTGCCTTCACCACACCTCATCATTACCAACACACTTCTTGCCTCCATTCACAGCCTCATTATTCTTACATAGACACTACGACGTTCAGTTTGCCCACCCATAGTTTCTCTATTCCTTTCAAATGAAAGGGCAATTTTGAAGAATGCCAGAACTACTGATCCACTTTCTTTTGTGGGTTTTCAAATGTTCAAACACCCTTGCTTCAAAAGGTACAAAGTTTGGTGGTTTGATTGTTCTGTACTACACTGCAAAAAGATAGCAACTTGAAGAAAGAACCAGCATACAAGAAAGGAAGAAAAAGAGATGGAATTTGCTTGTGTAGAAGGAGCATAAAGACTACCAAGAAAAGGAATGAAAAGCATAGAAATATCAAGACGGGCAAGAAGAGACTGCAACAGTTATATTAGAGATGAAAAATACAATTGTGAGAGGGCTTTTAGAGGATAATAAACAGATTATACAATATACGATCATACATAAAATATAGGATAACATATGTACTTAGGGAGAATTTGATATATATTTTAAAAAATAAAAAGTCCAGGGAAGTCGGTGTTGCAACAAAAAGGGGTTCGTGGTTTCTACATTACATTTTGTGCCTGGGGTCATTATTCCTGTTGAGATCATTATTCCATGGAAGGGAAAGTGATAACAGTGTAACTATATTGTTCTGAAGGTAGACAGCCACCAGAATGATACTGTATATACAAATACTTGCAGGAGAATGAAGTGAAAGCTTAATATAAGCAAAATAATTAAAATACTTTCATAGGTTTGAAATGAGCTTCCAAGCCATTATACCCACTACCAGCCATAAGTAGGTTTGTATGGCTCAGGTCTTACTGACTACCCTTTGATTCAACATCACACGAAGAGGGTCACAATAACCGCTTACTAGGTATAGTCTGTTCCAGAAGTAGATCTTCTGTTTCCCTCAGAGAATCACTGTTGCCCCCCCGAGGGGCAAATCTGAGGAGTAAGAGGGGTGCTGTGCAAATCACTGGTTCTTCAACTGCAAAGAGGACACTGAGATCTAATCCCTGGTGGAAGGGGGAAAGGAAGGAGAAGTCACCAGCGGCAGAACACCCATGGCCAAAGGGCAGAACACCTCACATTAGAACTATCAGATCAAAAGCTCTGTATAGATTTTAACATCGAGAGATGCAGAACTTGCCATATGGTATCCTGGACCGCTGTTTCCCCCAGCATGGGTCAAAGAGGACAACACAAAAGAGCTGATCTTTCGCTCCTTTGGGTCACTGCTGGTCTTCTGATCAAATAACTTGGTTTCTGTTGAGATTTACATGGGAAGATTCTTTCCCCCTATGTCTAGCATACAGCTGAATCACCCAAACAACAAAGTATCAGTAATTACTCACTGAAATACCCTGTTTGATTCAGAGCTATGCGGATGTGGCAAATCATTAGCGCTGCCACTGTGTCTGTAAGGAACCCCAACAAACCTGAAGTGAATGTAACAGATCTGCGTTCCCAATGCAGATGGAGAACAGAGCTGGGCGTTTACAGTCTGGGTGGGAAGTCAACCTTATTTCTTCAATCACTTAGCCATCGTCTAGGAGGACAGTGGTGAGACCCTGTCTGGAAAGGACCTGAGAATCAGGGCAATACATAAAATTTAACTGAAGCATTTGAACAATATCTTTTCTCTTCCACACCCAACACATAACTATACAATGCAAATTCCAACTTTTGGTATCGTTTATGGATTTTGCAGATCATTCTGAGATATATAAGCTTGTAAATTTATCACCATAAAAACTTACCAAGCATCCTGGAGATCCCAAACAAATGGCAAGTTTTTAATTACCAACTTTCTCAATTGCTAAATATAGCAAAAAATAAATATTAAAAAATATCTCCTGAGCTCCACACTGTCCTTTCATGCCAATGCCAACTTAACATGCAATGTATCATCAAAGCAACATTAGATACAGAATTTACAAGGGATGTCCTGTACCTTATTAAATAGGAAGTTGAAAAAAACAGGGTAGAACAGAGAAGCACAAAAAAAATGTCTTCACATTTGTAAAGACTGAAAAAAACTGTTTTGTTGGGTTTGGGGGTTTTGTTGCTGTTGCTGGGGTTTTTTATGGAGACAGAAAAAAATATGTAAAATGTATGTAAATGAAACAGTGTTTCCTCCCTAAAGACCTGCTAAACCAAAAGTGGATGAAGTGATATAAAGTTAACCACAGACCTCTGTGCCACATAATTCACCTTTGCTATATAATTCCCCTGCATGACATGTGAAATTCCTATTTATTTAAAAAAAAAACAAAACAAAAAAAACCCACCAAAAACACCCACCAAAGACACTTCACTCCTTTTCTTCACTCAAAAATATATTTCCTAGTTTTCCTTTTAATTGTCTCTGAAATAAATGAAAGATGTTCTATATTGCTAAGGGCACGTTGAGATTTATTTGGGAAGGACCTGGGATAGGTGGAAGCAATATCTTATAGCATCCTGAAAGGCTGGAGCATCTAGATTAGAAATTAACTGAAAAATAAGAAGGTATGGTGATCTTCTAAGCTGAGGCGATTTGTAAGATATCTCTTGATAAAGTCAGTCATAACAGTAGAAAGTACATGGGCAAAGTCAGCCAGATGAGGAAGGAACTCAGAATTTTCAGCTTAGTGCTAGAAACCTTACCTCTTGGACCAAGCAGTCTTATCAAGTAACCTGTATATCTATCCCCTAGCTTCCAGCTGAAATTAAAGACACAATTTTTTTAAAGTTATTCAAGACTTAGAATTGAGCCTTAAAGTGACAAAATAATCTAAGACACCTCAAATCAATCTCTAGTGGCTGTCCAAGTACTTCAGGATTGTGGTAAATATTGCTAACTATTTATTCCTGGGTTTAATTCACTCAACTTCTCTGTCCCATAGAAACTGAGACGGGAAACTTTGCAGGACATGGAAAGGAAGATAGAACTGTTTAGATGGAGCCTGGTTGGTTTGGTTCATGTGTTTCAAACATTTAATATCAGAGCTATTAATGTATGCATCCCCTGAAATAAACTGCTTGTTCAACAGTGATTTATATATGGGAATACTATTAATACAAATACTATGATGAAAATATATTAGCTTTTGTCTTCCTCTTTTCTGTTACATGTCTTCTGGCCAAAATTACACATTGCCATTTGTGACTGTTTAGTCCATTCCTGTAGCTACCCATATGTTTCTGCGTATCAATCGACTCACAAATGATACTTCAACAATAGCAATATTTTATATACAAGATTCCTGCCTACCAGAGTGTTTTAAAGGCGTCACATGTTCATCAGAACAGTGCCAAAAGAACAAGAAGTACCTGCTGAGGCAGAATGCGAAGTGCCAAGCCAAATATTTAAGCATCTGCACATTACATTCAATTTCTTTTGAAAAATAATTGCCTGGAAATTTTGAGAGAAAAGACAATTCACATACCTGGCGCTGGAGAGGAAAAGACAGAAACTACAGAGCCATTCCCCCTCAGTTGCGCTGGTTCTTGTTCTCAGATTGCACCCCTGAACCCTTTCCTATCAGGCCACCTCTTCCAACTAACCCTTCCGTTCCACTAGGGCAGTTCCCCAAGCAATTCACACAGTAACTGATGAGTTTTACAAATGCCCTCACTGTGTAACCACCGAATCAATTGTACTGCTGCCTGTTTTCCAAGGCAGGCTTTTTTAAAAAAATTTGTTGCCCTGTTTCTTGTATCTTGTGATGTGTAATTGACACTGTAAGCACTATGGGAAAAAAAGCATATGGACATCCCAGAGGGAAAACCTTCAAATGAAAGCACTCCTGTAGAACACCTCTTAAAAGTGCAATAGATTTCAAAGTCTGTGAATTCTGTTGAAAATACACCACATTCAAGCCTCACCGCAAGAACTATTCCTTCATGCAGAGCAGGTGAAGTGTCAAGTCTCCAAAACTGCAAATTGAATGTTAATATTAGATTTTAATTTTATTCACTCTAGGAGGTGATGGGAACATTGGGTGGAAGAGAAAGGAGGTGTTTTTTTCTGAAGTTAAGTGCATGAGAGAGAATTAAGGCATGCAGGAGCAGGGAAAGTTAATTCAGAGTTCAGTCAAGAAGGCGGCATATGAAGTGACTAAAAGAAGTTTAAGACTAACTAATGGCAGGCAACAGGGAATTAGGATGTAACAAGAAGAAATTAAAATCTTTCTTATCTCAGAGACACCTCTGCATTCGCTGTAGATACCCAGCCAACAAAGACAGATCAGGACAGAGCATATTATGGCATTACAAAAGTGATCCTGAAGTTCAGATGAGTACTTACATTGAGTATGTGGGATTGTCAAGATGAGAAGCCCCACTCCTGTTCAGTCTGGTCCTGCAGCATTGCCACATAGTTCACTGCCTCCTGGCAAGAGACGGGCACCTCCAGGCTACCTGCCTTCCCTCCTCTGCCAACTTACTGAAGTGCTCAAAATAAGCCCAACCCCTGACTGCAGCACTCTGGCATTCTCTTTTCTAGGAAAATCTGGATGCCAGTGTGGATCTAGTTTCAAGGAAACCTGTCAAAAAAGGAAAATTTCAATACCTACCCTGAAACATATGCCCCTCTGTTAAACTTTGTAATGCTTCCATATTCCACTTTTATGGAACACAATTACTGTACACAAGCCACTATTTCACTATTCATGATAATATCACAACCTGGAGAAAGAGGAGTTCTTTCTGTACTGTACAAAAGCCACCTAAATTTCACCTCCTTAATTTACTCTAAAATGCTTATAAACTAGAAGAGTTTAAGAGTTCAAGAATGGGCAGAAAAAACATCCAAACAAGCAGTATGCAAGGATCAATCTTCTCAACAGGAGATACCCTTCTAATATCTAATATAATAAATATTATTTGGCAATATAATATATTGCTAAATACCTCATACCAGTATCTACGTGGGCCTGCAGTATTCTTATCTGTCCATCTCCATCTGTTTTGCTAGGAGTCAGCATGGTTTGATTTAAATCTCTCCAAAATGAGCCAATGGAAAGAAAGAAAGAAGCTCAGGATAGCACCAGGTCATATATGTAGAGACAAAAGGACCGAACCTGGGCAGAAGTCACGGAGTACGTGTATCAACAAGTGTGATCTCAAACCTTGAGCCAGGAGCTCAGTCCCAAGGAGAGCAGGGCTCCTGCCCTCCTGCGCTGCCTGGCGGCTTGCTGGGTTTCAGGCTACTGTAGTAACAGACAGTACTTGTTCAGTGGGAAATCAAAACCATCATGAAACCAGACAAAGCTATACAAGCCTATTCTGACCCACAGCCACATCACAGTCAGTCCCTTTCTAACCTCTGCTTAGTTGCAGGAGCTCAAAATGACATGTATTTCTTCACTGGCACATGCCTTACTAATTTACCAAGGTTTTATACAAGAAAAAGTAGCAATTCTACCAGGCATATCCCTTGATCAACATTATTTTGTGCTGAAAAATATTCAATAATATTTACTACTTAATATCACGTAAGAATATGCTATAATGATATCATGTGAATTATGATATTAAAAGTTTAAAACCTTCAATATTTTCTTCAAGGCTTGGTTTCCAATAACAATGACAAAATTATCCCAATTCATATTTCTTTTTTCAGACACAAACATTTCCTCAGCAATAGGCAAAGGAGATACCTTTTATTAAATAATAATTTAATAAATAAATCATTAAATAATCGACATAGGATAAATATAATTGGTCTAGATCTATCTACATAGTATTTCGGTATAAAGATTGGCGAGTTTTACTTAAGAAATTTCATACATGTAAACTGTCAAAAATTCCAAATGTTGGTTGCCCCAGGGAAAAAAGCAAACATCTCCCATCGTCAAATCAGTGCTGTGACTGCTAAGGACTTTCCCATTCATCTCGTAACAATTCATAAAAAAAAAAAAATATATCAAGGTAAGAACTGTAACAACAAAGGTAAGATGCCTTAAAGCCATGCAAAAGCAAGACCGTGTACGGGAAGTGTTTTCAGTCAGTGATACACAAAATCTAAGTGAATTAGGATATTGATGCCCATTTCTATAATATTGCTTAGACAACTGTTCTGCTACATGGATTTTATTGTTCTCTTTTCCAGGATCTTCACACCCTCATTGTTATTTCTCAATATATTTTCACTGCTAAAAATGCTTAATTTGGCTTTTTTCCCCTACCGTGGCTGACGTTATGTATGACCTTGAATTGAATGCCATTGTAGCAAGCTGTCTCTCACCATGGGAGTTCTCTTTTTTATAGTGCTTGAGCACAGTATCTTTGATTTGGTAAAGCAGCACTTGAACAGCTTATGCAGCACTCAGTAATTTTCTACATCCACAGAGGTTTATAGTTTGTCCAAGCTTCAGCAGGAACAGCAGTATTTTACACACACATAATACCCTTTCAAGAGAGCATTCTTCAAAGTGCTTTGGAAACACTGAGCTTCACAATCCCCCAAAAGGTGACTAAGAAGGATACGGGTATTGCTGCAGCCACCTATAGTGGCAGGACCAGCAGGTATTTCCAGTGCACACTGAAAACAATATACCCAGTTGGAATTACAGTAAGTCTCAAAGTTTTTAAAACACAAATAAAGAAGTAAAAAGCTTTTTTATTATTATTTCCTACAGAGCTCCTTACCACTACACTTGGACAACTCACTAGCAACAATACCGATACTCATGGGTCCAGTATGGGAGTCTCCGTTCTCCTCACTTAATCACAGCAGAGTATGACAAAATCCTAGCAGAAGCTGGCCTGAGCAGCAGCCCTCCCCAGCTCAGTGGAAATACATACAAATCAAAACATCACCCCAGCAAAACTTCCATCTTGGAGGAATTTCCAAATAAAAGAAAATATATTAAATTAATTAAACCATCCAGATTTTTGCTGAACCGTGCTGCACCTTTTACTTGACTATACTAACCAAATCAAGATAACTCTGCTTTGTGATAGAATAGAAAAAGACCACCCTTCTTGTACCAAAACCACCTAATGGGATACCAAGTATAACAGCAATGTACATAAAACTGAAATGAATGAGCAAATAGTGATGAAAACCCATTTCTTTTTTCTGCTTTCTGCTATGCAGTCGCTATAGTTCAGAAAAAGATTAACCAGACACACACACACACAAAAAAAAAAAAAAAAAAAAAAAAGGCTGCTTAGGGCTGTGTTCAGTCACCTCACTTACATGTACGTTACCACCACGCTTGGCAAGCGCCAAGTAGCCGGTGCAGCAGGGGCAGCACAACCATGGCACACAATCATCCTTCCATGGCAATCGCCACTTCTTTACGTTACTGGAGGGTTTCACTTCCTATCTCGCACCTTACAGGCAAGTACACTGCCTGATCAAGGGTTAAGCTTTACATCATTCCATTAGAGTCTTATTAATTTTGTAAACTAGTTGATAAGCACTGTTCCTCAACCAGTCTTGCAATACCTGCCAGTGAGCACCAAAGGCAAAAGCTTGTCTGCACGGAATCGAAGCCAGTCCCCAAGGTTACCCCCGACAGAATTGCTGCAATGCTAGCTGTGCTGGCAGCGTGCTCCTTGCTATTTGACTGACAGCTGGGAAAAAGCAGAGGGGGAATCTCTGCAGCAATCCAACACTCCTCACTACTTTCCAAAAGTATTCAGAGCGAGCTAAAATAACCAACTCTCTGATCTTCTGCATACTCTAGAAACCTCTGGGTGATGGCGCAATGTGTATTCGAAAGCTGGGGATGACGCTCAAACTAAAAAGGATTTTTCCTTAAATATTAGAAACTATACTGAGGATGAGGATTTTTTTCAAACAAATAACAATGAGGAGCACTTTCTTGAAAGTTTTCATGTGTTGATGCCATTTTATTTTTAAATAAGCATTTCAAGGGATATATGAGTGGCTTAGGCTAGATACTTTAACACAGTGCAGGCCTCCAGAATGTGGGACACTTACAATGTAAAATGAATTATACATCATAGGATGTACAGTAGACAAATTAATTTGCACGGGTTATCTACCTTCCAGCAGCTCCACAGATTTTCATGGCCTGTGCAACACTTGAAAGGTTTGCTACAGCCCACCTTCTCCCTCCTCTCTCTTCTCTGCATTATACCACATTATTCTGTTATATAGGTCAAATTCTCACGCAGAAAAGACCCATATCTTTTTGTGATATATAAGGCCATAGATGTTAACTTTTTAAAGCTGCACCAACCCCATGACAATTACTTTAATTTCATGGAAAAGTCTTTAAATAGATCAGCTTAGTAAATGACTATGAGACACTTTCATATTAATAAAAAAACCTCTTCGGACATTGAACTAGGACTACTAACACTGATTTTCAGGAAGCATCTGAAATCAGTGCACAATTTCTTACTATAGTCAAGCATGCCTATTTTTTTCAGTATTTGAGAAGCACCTGCATGAATTTGTGCATACACTATGTTCACTAACGACGTCAACCTTTCCTTACAGAGACTGAATCATAGCCTACACAAAATAATAATAAAACCTACAAATCCGTAGTCTTGCAAGTGAGATTTTTTAAAAGTGTTAACAATTTTTATAGGGTACTCCTGGATTACATGGCCATGCCTAAGAAAATCCAAGTTTCAGAGACTGTAATTACACATGACGGCTTGGATGAGAAAACAGAGGGAAAAAAAAATCTTTAGAATTTATAAGTTCCTAATTCCCCCAATAAAATCAGAAACACTCATCTAACTGCAAAATTGCTATTACACAAAAATGAAAATAACTTAGAAAACTTCTGACCTTGAATTTGAGACATTAGGTTTTTTCCCCATTTTGTTTTCAACTGTGATTTATTCTCTTATTTGTATTAGATCTGGTGGCAAACGTGAATCTTATTGTTCCATATAACTTTTAAAATATAAAAAACTTTTTTAAACCACCTGATTTCAGATTTATTTCATTTAAGGCTTACATACCTTTATATGCTGCCTGATGTTTTCTCATTAGATAAGCTATGAGCTGTGAATTGTTAAGCTGAAAGTCATACTGAAGTAAGTATTTTAGAGGCAGGAAAATATGAACTCTAATATGTATACCTGAAAAATACTGCCCAGTCATCAGTTTTTCAAGAAAATGAAAATATACACATGGTCTGCTTCCTCCTACTTTGTGCATTTCCAGACGCTGGATATTTTTCACTTAATTGACAATCTGCTAACATGCTTTAGTATTCAGGCTGAATCCAAAAAGTGATGTCCAGATGCAGAAATGGGTGTGCTTCTGCTGCAGGCCTTCCAGGATTACAATTTTAGAGGACAAAATGCTGATGAGATTCATTAAATAATAAACCCCCAAACCACAAGAATTAGCACTCTAGGGTTGCCCAGGTACCCATTTATCCTTTCTCTACATGGAGCCAACAGTGTCTAGCTTGGGAAGGGTATAAGTACAGAGCAACCACACAGCAAAGGACTGCTACAGCAATGAATAGCTCAAGCATCTAAGCTAGAACTGGTATCCTCGAAGGAGTCATAAAACTGGTGATCTTGAGCTCCATTTCAAAGTCTACGGTAGTACTAAATTTACCTTGGAAACCCTGCGCTTCTCTTATTTAGCAGTGCATTCATTTACCTTATAGGCTTTTATATTCCTTTAAGCTAAACGCAAGAAACTATTACCAAACGTACTTTGCCATGCAGCTTTATAATGGTCAAGGAACTACTAATACAGACTGGAAACAAAATGTTCAAGAAGCATACTTTCCAGAACATTACATTCTTGCTCTGTAATAATTACTGTTTATACTATACATAGTGGTTTGGTTTGTGTCACTGTTTATTACACAGGTAAGAATATAATAACAGTCCCCCCAGAACATATCAATACTTCCTGGAGGCAAAACTGAGTTTAATAAAAAGCGAAGAAATAAAGCTAAATGTGTCTCACTAAAATTTTAGATATTTGGCTTCAAGGCTGTTGCATTAAGCTCTGATTCCCAGCTGAGCATGTGAGCTTTACGTGTCAATGCAGTGGAAGTCTTAACAGCTTTTGGCTGTGCCAAGCTACCTCCATTTTATTTGAGATGTCCTAAATACATTGATAGGTGTGACACTGTCCAGGGTAAACTAGTATAGACTACATCATTACACAATCAAAGTGCTGCAGGTGATAAAGAAACATCAAAATTAGGAGGGGTGGAAGAGGAGGACTTCAAAATTAACAACACTGCTTTACTTGTCATGCACTGAAGCCACAATAAGTTTATTAAGTTTGAGCAATTAAATTAGTTTACTGTTCATGATGTTATTAAATTTGGACAGACATAGAGAAGACAACAGAATCATAAATGAACACAGATAACCTAAAGACAAAGTGGTACAGTAAGCAATTACAACTACAAAATTTAAGATCTGAAACTTCTAGGCATATAGGGGGATACAAATTCTGACAGTGCTAAGCAATAAAAACATTTGTCGAGTAGATAAGGAATGAAAATTTAAATAAAAACCTTTCCTGTTCTGCTCAGCCATAACAATGTTCTTTTGTTTGTACTCTTTGCAATTTAGCTGCTTGACAACTTCATTCAACCTTCAGCAGCAAACACAGGTATTGATTATCTCTGAACATCCTAATGACTACAGACTGGGACACAAACCATAAAAGTAGAGTTTCTGGTTGCAAGTGAAATTATAGTTTGCCCTACAAGATTGCACAATAAATCAGAGAACAAATCAGCCAACACAGGGCTCTGGGGTCACTGAAGTGATGTTGACACATTACAATAATGAGAACTTGAAACACCTTGTGCCCTATTGATTTTTAAGCTGAATCATTGCCACTGCAGGAGATTACAGGACTGTGTACTGAAATCACGACCCACATGGGAGATGCTGATGAAAAACACAAACAATTGCACCAAAATAGTCCTCTACCTGTATCCATTATAACCTAATACCCTTCCCTCACCCCCGCCAAGGTCTCAGACTGCAATTCAACGGACACTTAACTGCTTAACTATCTCACTTAAAACAACTTTCCCTTTCTATTTCCTTCTTCATCTACATTAATTACATAGATACATAATGTAGACTTGAAGCTTTAAACATCTCACAGAAACTTCCTAACAGATAAAGCAGCCTCAAAGAAATGCTTTTTAGTGTTCCAAGTAGTTTACATGTTTCACTCAATAGCAATTTGTT
The DNA here is from genome assembly GCF_023634085.1 of Falco cherrug. Lineage (NCBI taxonomy): Eukaryota > Metazoa > Chordata > Aves > Falconiformes > Falconidae > Falco > Falco cherrug. Next base: position 40,367,675 of record NC_073700.1, on the reverse strand, counting down.
CTGTTACATAAAAATTATTCAAATAATCACCAACTTATATTCCACATTTAACAGAGAATACGACATGTAAATGTCAAAGCCTTGCCACCAGATAAGGGGAAAAAAGCTGCTCTTCTTTTACTTCCACTTGGCAAAATTGAGAACCAATAAGCTGTTAGAGAGGTGACCAGTGACACAATGATTACAGTCCTGTCACGACAGAAAGAGCAGTTATAATTTGCACTGCAGCAAATTACTTTAGAAACACATCATTTTGCTTAAGAGTATAAAATAATACCTCGGGTATCACTACCAGCCAACAGATCTCATGCTATGCCATGGAGGTGTAGGTAAAAAGAGAAACTAGCGCCTCCATAGTAAATAAGCTTTGAAATTTTGTTTTACTCTGCAGTAAGTACTTTGTAGGTACTATAGCGGTGTTTTTAATAAGACATAATTATTTGCAAGTTTCAAGACAGAAGAAACAAAGGTCTAATGGAGGAGTAACTGTGAAGAACTGGGTAACCGACAGCAAACAGAAGAAACTTTTACTTCCCAATGCACTTCGTGAAAGGGATTAGAAGTTAGTTAAATATATCCTAAGGATTAGCTCCTGTTAGGCTCCTCGGAGATACGTTTCTAATCAGTAGCTCTACACTTGGCATTTAGTCCTTTAGGGAGGGGCAGGAAATTTTCATGTTGTTCTTCCACCTGAAATGTGCCATCAGCAAGGCTCCAGCAGAAGAGCGGACAGAAGGGCAATGAATCACGATTTATGTTAGAGGGCCAGCCTTAGCAGCTCCTCACAATTGTTAAGACACTTATTCCCAACCCACCTCTCTGAGATACAGGTGGGATTCATAACCGTACTTACAATGTGACATTAAGACAAAGGGGATATAGTAGCAGCAGCCACATTTCTAAAGGAATTCAGGTATTTGTGCTGTGATCCAGGTGCAACGCAGATGTGTTAGGGTGCAGTTCTGAATACGCGCACCCTTCCCCGTCTCTGCCACGACCGCAGCACCTACCGTTAGTTATTTGCTTGTTCCCCTTTCCCAGCAAAGCAGCTTAAGGTACCTCATTTTTTCTTTCTGTCCATACCCAAATTGCCACTATTTTATCTCAGCTCTAAGCCTGGTTAACTACGTTGAAACTAGTGGATCCTCTCCCTGATCCCCCCCGAGAGGTATGCTCTGCCACACCAGCACATGTCACCTGCCCAAAGTGCCACAAGACCAGCGGTTATAACCATCCTTAATGGGGGGAAAGCACTTCACAGCACATCTTCTGTGGAAGATTTGGGGGCTTATTAGCACTTTTAATTACCAACAGGCAACATATTAACTGTAGTACACGACAAGCTACCATAAAACCAGTCTTTTCTGGGAGGAAAATTTCATCTCCATTTTTGACAATTGGGATATACTATTAATAGAAAATCAAATAAAGCAGATGCTCAATGTTACACAGAAAGAACGAACAGCAACAGGTAAACCAGCAAACATGGCTGTCTGGAAGACAAGTGGCAGGTCTTTGCAGCACTCTGAGAACACAGAGTGCACATCCATGGGGACAGGAGAAACCCCACAGGAATTCCCGACCTGCCCATTGGTGCTGCTGGCAGCCCGCGAACAGCCACCAGCCCCAGGATGCTGCTCTGCCCTGGGTCAGCCCCTTCTCTACGGACACTACGAACTTCCATACCAGAGAGCAGCAAACCCCACTCACGTTACTGATACAATCTGCTAGGTCTGGGCATGTTTCTCATTTCGTATCGGTTGTTGTGCCTTGTGAGAAACAGATGACACATTATATTCAACGGTCTCCTTGTAGTTCTGTAACTTTACAGAAACCAGCATCAGTAAACGTAACAAATCCTTAAGTTCATTTTGCTAATACCTATCCTGATTAATGGCATGGTGGAATTCATTACACAATAATTTTCACAATTATTTGATGCTTGGCAGCATTAGAAAATAATCATATCAAAAGTTACCATTATTCATCAAAATAAAAGACAAATAAATTGAGGGGATAGCCTATGGAGCAAGGAAAGCCAACTCATTAATACCAAAAAGATGTTACCACATAGGTAGCATATAAACATGTGGACAATTACAATGTCTATAAATGCATTATTAAAATAAATATTTTAGAAACAATACAATGGGAAAGAAACTATTTTTACGCGGGGAAAAAGATGTGTCGGCACAAAAAATACTCACTGCCATTTTCTCTCTTGTTAGCAGTAAGAGAAAGTCTCAGCAGCATCACAAATCTTTGTAAACCTTATTTACAAAGTCAGGAGCCCTTGGCAGAGTAAAACAATTACTGGCATGTGATATCCTACTAGGAACTTTTCCTATAATTTGCAATAGACACCTGCTTCAGCTGCACAAAGGGTAGTCAGTCTGTGTGAAAAGAAAACTGTAAAAGTAAGAGGGTCCAAGAGAACAGAAGAGAGAACTAGTTAAAAGATCCAAAACTTCTCATTTGAAAACCAGAGAAATAACACAAAGGCTGCCTATTTCTCTAAAGGAAATAAAAAGGAGGAGTCAAAATAGATACCAGTAGATGGCACAGAGAGCTAGAAAGTTCACTTCTCAGAGAAAAGGACACAGGATACGCAATGAAAATGAACAGAAAAGCAGGAGGGCATCTCCCCTCCCACCAATCCAACGTGTTAGGATTTTTCTAAACACAATATGTATATATCACGGTAAGACTCATTGTCACAGAGTGTGTGGCCAAAGCTGAACACTCAAGGAAATTTAAGGAGCGCTCAAAGTGAACTAAATCTTTATGCCCCGATGTCTAAAACCTGTTGCCTTAGGGATAAAACTCACCCCTTCAACATTAAACATCAACATAAAAACTTACGAGAAGTAGTAGCAGATTTGCTTCTGGGACAGTTCCATACACCTTCATCTGAGGTATCTGGTAAACAGTGCTCTACCAAAGCTAAAATAGATACTAAATAAGCTCAAATACGATCAAGGAGTTGTATTTCTTACTAGCTGGTTGTCTTCATCTACAGGGCAACACTTAGGGTCTTGGAAAAGCTTCTTTACAAACTGTTTTGATACAGTTGCAGGGTTTTTCCCTTTACTTCTTGGCACGGACAGCGAGCTGGGATGTTCCTGCTCTCCACGAGGTGTCCCTGTTACCAAGTACAAATTCGAAGACTTGCACATTTATCAGAAGTCAAATAAAAGATCAGACATTGTTACTTCCACATTTTGCTTGCTCCTTTAAGGATATATAGCTGAAAGATGCCACAGTGCAATACATTCCAAACTTCAAGACTGCCTAAGCATGAAATGATACAAACATGACCAGTCAACACAGAATGACAACACCATCAATATGAGAATAATTTTGTTGTTTGTTATCTCAGAATGATGTTGCTAATATATCTGTGTATTCCCACCTCTGCATTCTGCTGGCTTAACTTTTTGAAGGCTGTGGAAAATTAATCCATGCTATGTTTATAAATCTCATTAAGAAAACAGATTGTTATAGTAAAACCTAAATCTATCAGCAAAAAAATAATCAGGTCTGCCCTTTCCCACATCAGTGTGGAATGGTGCCAAGTCAAACCAAGAAACTGGCCCACCAAGCTGTGCTTGGAGAACAAGACTCCATACCTGCACAGGGGAGGGAACTAGGCCTTAACCTGCTCCACAACCCTTCAAGCTCACATCTTTTCTGGACCTATCATTTTAAAACATAAAATACACTTCCTAGAAAATTCGTAGTGTTGCTAAGGCACAATCTAATTCAATCCTTTCTCCCAGTCACCCAAACTTCTAGAGAGAATGGAGGCCTGAAGAGAACAGAATCACTATAAAATATATCCTTTATACCTTATAACTAAAAATCCAACTGTATAGATTCTTTAGAACTAGATTTTTCTTGTTGCAATACCATTGACAAAAGATTCAAAGTAACTTTTCTTGAACACTTGATATTTTTTTGATGTCTCGGTACCATTTTTTCCACTATAATCTCTTTTGTATCTGTTACTAGCCCACACTGTGTCCCATATTTGGGGTATGACAGGTTAAAAGTCACACTATACCTACTTCTAACTTCAAACACTGATGTGATTCATTCTTTTGTGCAGTCACGAATAAAAATCTGTCCCAAATGGGGGATGGGAAGAAGGTACTAGTAAAGTTCAGCTCCTGTGCGTTTAAGGCTCTTTAATTTGCACTAAAAAGTCCAGCAGATGTATGAAACACTAAATAAGGTATAACATATATACTGATGTATCCAGATAAAAGCTTAAGACCATAATAAAAGAGAGGAGAAACACGCAGAACTACAAAAGGTGAACGTAAACAGTAATTTACTCAGCACTCCTGTCTCCCTCACCATCTGTATTGACAGACTTTTATTTTTTAACGCTTCTACATAAAAAGAAATTAGAAAAGAAATCATAATTGTAAATATTGAAGATGATTGCCATGTTTTTTCAAATCCCTTGCCCGTTTGTTACAAGATACTGCTGTGTATCTCATGTCTGTCTTGTTAACATTTCATGGAGTACTTCCATAAACATACGTTTGTTCTTGTTCTCAACACTTTGTTCTGTCACTGCGACAGATGGCTTTACACTGAAGCATATGAAAATATTAAAGTCTTTATAAAGCCGCTGAAGTTTGCAATGCCTGCAAGTCCTAAAGTATTTTGGCAGCTATTTCTTTAATACAGATATTACAGAACACTCTTCCCGTATCAGTTTCCTATTTGCTACAGTCTATTCTAAAGCTACAGTTTTCTTTGGACATAATGAGTAAGTAGCATTGCTTCATTTAAAATTATGTCATTTCTAAGCTGAATAGTATATTTTCCTATTTGTCTGTACAGAGTAAGGTAAAAGCTAATTAGAAAGACTTATGGTTAGACACAACAGGCGCTTGTATCATACCAAAAAGGACTCTGGAGTACAACAGGACTTTCTTCCCTAGTGTTCCTTCTCAATCTTTAAGAAAGGTGTATTTTCCATGGCAATGAGTAGTGTACTGTCTTCACAGATATGATCCTAGTTCCCTCTAACAGAATCTTTTGTCCTATGCCAAACTAGCTGTAGGCTCTAGCAGCTTAACCAAAAAACCCCAAACCAAACAAAAAAGTGGAGAAAAAAGGGGTCCAACATGATTATCCTTCTCACAACACTTGCACTGAATCAAGAAACTTCAACTTCAGGTTGTAAAATGAAATTCCTGAGACAAGAACCAATCGTGTAACACTGACTGATTAGGAACATTGCCTTTTAATTTCTAATGTTTCCTGATTTAAAGCTTTTTTTGACTGAGGCTGTTGGTTGCTACATAGAACGTGCAGAATACTACATAGAGAATAGCACAGAAGAGCCTCTCTGGCCCCAAGGCACTCTTAACACTTCTCAAATAGTAAAAATAAGTCTCAACTGCTCTAATAAGAACTGTGTAATCAGCTTTTTATTCATAAACTTTAATGTTATGTCATTAGCAGAAGATGGGAAAGTCTGTGCACTTGTCACAAGTAAAACATCCTTTCTATAAATAAAGCAAAAATATCTTCAAAATAGCTCAGTTTAGATTACATGTTTATACTTTAAATTATAAAGGTGTTACTAAAAGAGTAAGGGAAGCCCCTGTATGTAATACAGATGTTATAAGACTTTATACAGAACCTATTCTTTAAATGCATCCAATTCTAAGTATATCGTAACTGCCTTGATGCTTACCGAGAGGATTATTCAGTGCTTCCATAAATGGAGACCAAGATTTTTCTTCAGAACCAAGTGATAAACCACATACAAGTTTCACCAGCAAACACATTGTCGTAAGATGAAACACCTGAGAGGGCAGTTGGGAGCAGGGAATGAAGAGGTGCCCCCCCCTTATTGCACTGTACCTCAGGAAAAAAAAAAAAAAATAGCCCAAAGGAAGAGCCAAGATTTTGTCAGAATCTTTGCAGAAGTCCAGAATTGTCTGAACTCTCTTCCTTGGGAAAACATTCATAATATTGATTCATTGCCTTACCTCACAGATGTGTAAAAATAGCAGGAGGTCAGTTTCAGAACTTTGCTAAAAAAAAATATTGGTAGAGACATAAGAGAGATGCACCTGCTGAATGGGAAATCAGTCCCAGTTTTGAGACAAACTTTCTATTTTACTAAAAGGGACACACAGAAATGAGAACAAGGTTTGTCAGCTATAAATTAATTCCATAGTACGCCTTTACATAAAAAGGCACACAGCTGCATTCTTCTGACATTGGCTTTCCAAATCTTTACTAAAAGGTTCCAGTGACAGAAATCCCATAATCTTCCTAACTCATCTAATTAATTATTAAGTATTCTCACTATCAGGAAGCCTTTCTAATGCCTAATCTAAATCTTCTTTTGTGTACTTTAAGCCCACAGCTTCACACCCTACTCACAACAGGCATGGGGAAGTGCTGTGACACCCAACTGTGCAGGAGCAAAACCACGGACCCAACGACATATCAATATGATCGGAGTTGAAGCCACTTGACTGAAGTTACTGCAAACTTCTATACAATATTCATACACACGTCACACCTTAATTCTATTGGTTACATACACTGTTCACACGCTGCTATACAGATACTAATCGGTTAAAAGCACACAAGCGGTTAGTCTCATCATTATAATTGTTGACATTCTTGGGGTCATCAGTTCCCAGCTCAGCTCCTGGGTTTCTGCCTGCTTAACTGCCAAAGATCCCGTTTTCTTCATTCCAGGTGTCTTTCTCACACGGCCTTGCTGAGCAGATAAAACTTTCAATCATATCAAGCTGCTAAAGCAAGAGCGACTTTTGATAGGCCAGGTGTCCCTTTTCTTCAAAATACATTGCCACACAACTGCACGTTAGAATTCATTCCATTAAGCCAAAATGCAACGCTGAAAAATCAAACAACACGTGTTACTAACTCAAGTTAAACCCAAGTATTTTGGCAGTTCTACATCATGCAGGAAAATAAAAAGGAAATTTCTCAGTGGGGAAAAACAGGACAATTCCTTTCAAAATGCCAAAATGAAACTTTTAAAATGTGTAGTGGTCTCTTTCTTCTTTTCTTCCATGTTTTCAGGTTGTTGTTTTTTGGGGGGTTTTGGGTGTTTGTTTTTTTTTTTAATATTGATAAACTTTGTTAATTTGTTAAAATAACTGAAAAGGATTTTTAGTTACCTAACCCTCCTCCCCCACCCCCAATGAAATAACTGCCTGAAAAAAACTCCTTGGATCCCATTAGAATTTCACATTCTTCACGCTTCACAGACGCAAAGATCTAGGGAACTAACCATACACATCCTGCATGCTATTTTTAAAGATATTTCCCATAAGATTCTCAGCTTCCTTATCCACCTTTGTCTTCTGTTACCTTAATGGGTACAATGCCCTTTGCTCAAGCTGGAAGAAGGTAAGGACAGCCCAAGGGACCTCACCCCGTGATTGCACCCGCCAGCCTGCCCGACTCACAGTCACGCTCCATGAGTCTCTGAAGTTGGCATCTACTTTTCTTGTTCTACTGCATAGCCAAAGTCAAATTGTACACTAGCCAATGACTCAAAAATAATTATTTTATAATATTAGTCATCTAGCTGTTCATTACCTAAACGCAGTTTACTATAAATTTCTCTAACAGATGTGCAGCATTTTCTGTAGGTACACGTCTCTCCCAAAACTGCAGAAGCATTTTTTGTTTTGTCACTGTTGTGCTTTACCCTCAGTTCTGAGTTGCTGAAATAACCATTGCTCACCAGGTCCACCCAACTAATAACACAGGATCATGGGATAGTGCAGGCTGGAAGGAGGTTTTCCAAGAACAGTCCTTTAAATCCTCCTGGATATATCCCCTCTAGGTGCAGAGGTGCTACACTAGTTAAGCAGAGTATGATGCTAGCATCACCTCACAGCCCTTCTTCCAAAAGACTTGTGTCTTCCAAATCCTTGTCTTCATGCCTTCTCTCCCCACACTTGCCCTGTGACGTTATATCGATAGGATAAATGTACCCAGTAATGATTATTCTGAGAAATTATTTGAACCAAGAGCAGGCAGAGCTCATCAGCTTTTCAATGTATCAGCAAAAGTCTTCAACTTTTATCTTTTTATGAAACAGATGCTCACACACACCCCTACACATACACATTTCTATAAATTTAGGAGCATAATAGGTTTTGGATAAAACATTCTAGTAGACCTCAGCAAAATAATAAACCTGATAACCTCTGCCTCAAAGAAGTACAATACACAGCTTAGAGATCTCAAGTCAGCTGTGAGAACCACATTCTTAAATGTTTAAGCTTACTAATCTTACACTTATCATTATATAATCCTGGTTTTATTCTAAATCATGGCCAAATATCTGGTTCCCAGTCATTAAACTATTTGAATTCCATGTTTTTATTCAAATGAAAATTGTCCAAAAAGCTGGCCTCAGAGTAAAAGTAAAGATTCCCAAACCAAGAGATAACTAGAAAGGGTTGAACCCAAACACAGAAATTAAAACATGTGTGGGACATAAACCTGAAGTCTGAATCAGAACCTCTGTCATAAAAGACTGCCTGCCTAGTTAACCAGGAATTAATGAAACTTCCCTTACTGACAGTTTCTAAAGATTAACTGGGTGTCTATCGCCAATGACACTTGTAAAGATGATCCTGTCAAGGAGTAGGGCAGGAGTTGATGACATGGAAGAGAGTGGTCTCCTGCATCGCTATTTTCTCTGATCACCAAATACCTCATTTTAACATCAGGATGGAATTTTGTTCAGTGCTAGATCAACTACACGTAGGCGACACTGAATGAAAGCAGAATTACCGTACTGCCTCCCATTTTCAGAATGCCTTGCCCAGGTCTGAATCACAAGAATTAATTAGAGGAAACACTAACATACAAAAATGCTGCTTCTATAAAATAGAAGAAATAACAACATACAAACAGGCTTGAGCTTTACTCTGTTTTCCATCATTCAGTAGTTAATGGCTGCTACAGGAACAGTGTGTGAGATAATAACAGCTGTATAACATGGCTGATGTTAATTATTTGCATTTACTTTTTTGAGAAGATTGCTTTGCTTTTAGTCATGGTGTGCCGTGATGAATGGAGTTCCTCCTCCTACAGGACTTGCAAGGATTGTGCAGGAGCTCAGTCCACTGCACCTACTGCCCGTCCAAAAGGCGAACAGCATCCCTGTGTACGCTATTTGTACACTTCCTTTCACTGACAATTCACTGACTGTGACATACCTCCAGACTGAGCTCCAACCTGACCCCAGTTTTCTAGCTCTACAGACCACCCTCAAGTCCCTGTCTGAAGAAGGGTTGCCATCAGTGAACCACACAGGGCTGGTGAAATGCTCTGTTCTTCCGAGCCTAAAATCTGGCAAACAGAAATTCTGCTGAGCAACTGTTACTTGATTGTGCTGAATCTGATTTACCTGTTCTCATAATTACAGATACCTGTTGGAGAGATGGAGACATCCTGAAAATACAACTGGAAGTAAGGAAAATACATTGAAATACCCAATGTCATTCTTAATGTCTTCCTTTATTAACTATTACTTCCTGTTGTGGCTCAAAGAAAGAACTGGTGTGAAGTAAAAGGCTCACACTTTGAAATCTGAAAGTCAGAACAGAATTAAGTCGATTCCTGTGGCTTCCCTGTTGGTAGAAATTTTAGTCTGCCATGATTGAATTTTTGACTCTGCTGCCACTGGGAAAGCCTCTCAACTGGAATGAAATGCCACTTGAAATAAGATCTGGTTCTTAGATGCTTTCGCTTCCTGGCACAGGCAGTGGTATCCTGCTTTGCCTTGTAACTGTCAAGATCAGCACAGGATTACAGCCTCATGTGGTGCTGGCTTAAGTGGCAAGATGGGAAAAAAGGACATCATGCCACTGTTCATCATGCAGTCTCTGCTAATAAATACGCTTTAAAAATATCAAAAATCTTCACATGGAAACATTAGATGATGTTCATTTTCAATATAGTCTTGCAGAATAACCTAATAAATAATTTATGGTTTGAGGTTCCTCCGTATCACAACCAAATACCAAAACTTTCCCTACATACACAGCTGACAGCAGACACATTCTTCTGAGAAATGAACCTCTTTTACACACACCATGTGTTGACACCGTACATTAAAAGGCTGGGTCACGAACAGTCAGACGCCAGAGCTGACCAGTGGTCCCCAGGATACATTACATCACCTTTCTAAAAGGTGAACACTTGATGCTAACATAAAAACATACAAATCACGCAAACCAGTACAAAAGGAGAGTGCCGTGACACCCCACATTAGGGCTTGACCTATACGTCATGTTCTTAGAGGACTCGCTCCAGCGCAGCAGCAGAGATCCTGAGTCTCATCTTAAAATGACAGCATTCACCGAAATGATACTATTTTCGTTAGAGCATCACGTAACAGTGCAAGTTCTCAGCAGCAGACAAGTAACTCTAAATACGCGGCAGTGATGTGCCAAATATGCCTCTCACTTTACTTTGCTGTAATACATTTTTACAGTTAAAGTAGCCACTAGATTCAAGTTAATTAGCAGTCAGAAACAAGTTCTCATGTGAGCTACAATTTGCTGACCTGAAAAAAGGATCAAACCTCGTTCCTGGATCGCTATTATTCATGTATCACAAAGTTCCACCTCAACAAGGAACACGTGGAGGTGAAACACCCATAAGCACCTGTCCCGAAAGCACCACAACACAAGGAGACAGAGCAGTTCCCATCTGCAAGGGGTGGTAGGTTGCTCTTCACATTTTACACCCTGCTCCAAGATACAAGCAGCAAATTGATGATCTTTGCCAATGCTCAATTGAAGCTCAGGCTGGTCCATTAGTCATTAGCACCAGGGTTTACATCTGGACACCTCCCTGCCCTTTTCTAGCCAGTTAAATTTGCAATAATTACCATCTAGGAAACCTGCTTAAAATTACTGAAAATCAAATACATTAAAACAAAACCACAAAACGATGGATCCTCTGGCCTTCCACATGAAGATTTTCTTTGGATTTCTAATCATCTATAGCAAAATCTCATTTTTATAATGTATTAAATATTAAAAGAGATTCTTTTTCAATTCCTAAATATTCAGCCAGTCTGTTTTCAATTATCTCTACCAAATGCTGGTACATAAATGAGTAGCTGCTGAACTCCAGGTATACTAAACTGAAGAAATTAGTGTCTGCTTCTCCTGAGAATAAAAATATTAAAATTAAAAACTGAAGGTGCAAATGCAAAGCAAGAGGATTTTCAAGAGCTTCTGGGGTTTGAAGGTGTACTTTTTTCTGGTGAACACCTGACAGAAAGGAATATTTTGAAGTTGTTATGTATCCAAAAAAAATACTGGAAGATAATTAAGTCAAGGCAGTAAAACTGGGCTTTTTGTCATGTTTAATTGCTTGAATTCATAACCTACTTTTACTGAATCTGGATGTTACTGCTGACTCAAGCAGTTTCTCCATTTTAGTACTTTAAACAAAGTTTTTGCCTGTCTCCGTATTTGCAAAAGGCAACTAACAAGCCTCTGTGATATTGTGGCATTTTTTTTTAAGTATTCTGGACCATCAGAAAAATACCACTCTTCAGAAGCCTTATTGCTGTGCATGAAATCTGTAATTAACTACAGAATAAAAATAGTCTCTGATTGCAACCTGGTGGGAGAAGCCATAGTCTACTTTATTTTCCAACACAATGAAGGGAAATTGCAGTCTATGCAATTTAACATGGTTAACTGAAATCAAGTGCAGAACGAGCGTGATGAAGACAAATAAAAAGCAGAAATGTTTACGCTCTATTCCAGTCCCCCAAAGCAAACACTCACACTGTCCAAATTGAAGTTCAAATAAAACACAAATAGAGTGTACAATGTCACTGAAGACAGCAACTTTGCTACATCTTAGTATCTCCCTTTGATACTTTTTAAAATAAAAAGGGAAGAGACTTATTCCTATAGGCACACAATGCCACGACTGACGAGTGCTCAGGCTATAAAATTAAACTTTATTCACAGTCAAATTTAGAAAGCAATGCTACAAGAACAAGTCAGCCACTATAAATTTATTTCTTGTCACTAAACTAACTGTCTGGTATCTGGCCCAAATGCAATCCCACAGCATTTGAATTTTAGAGAAAACATACTTAAGATGCCCCTACTCAAATGAAAAGCCTGCACTCTTCTTCCACCTGGTGACTACGTACTTCCCACACCTTGAGCCCAAAAGGCATACCTGTGAAAATCCATCTTCTATATGTCAGTGCATTCCACTGGACTTGTTATTTCCTGACAACTCAATTTATGAGAACTATTTCTTTGTAACACTTTCCAAAACAAAATTTTAAGGCAGATAACTTTTCTAAATTGTTTTTAGATGGATTGAAAATATGGCTATTTATGGCAGAATAACAGCTTTGGAAAGTAAACCTTACTCTCCCATAAAGTTATTACATTTCAGAAGTTATGCTTAGTTTCTAGGAAATGTTGTAAATTATAGCCCAGTCTGAATATATATATTAAAAAAAACCCATAACACTGAAAATTCACCTGAAGTAATCAAGGCCCTCTGTAGTTTTTGTTTCCATCTCTAAATTCTAGAAATATACTACCTTGTAACATGTTCACTGTAAGAAAAACTCCAAAATCCCTATCACTGAAGTCAACTAAAAGCTCGTCTTCAGTAGGCTTGAGCTATCTTAAAAATAACTCCTCAGCTTGTTACTTACTTAAAATATGAAGCAAAATCTATACAAGATATTTTTCAATAGTTAAAATTCTCTACACATATTCCCCTGATTTACCTTCTATGGTATTTTTTCACAATTACTGCTACAATACCTTAAAAGCACGAGTTAATTATATTTCTGTTCCCTCTGCTTTCCAGTTTGGTGCTTCATTTGCCATTTCTAACAGATTTATTTTAATAAAATTTATTAACATTTAATAGTAATATTTTTCATGACAACAGAAAAAACTCAAACGTCCTATTTTATAGTTAAAGACATTTTTCGAGACCTTTTGCAGCATTTAGAATACCACGAGGCTTATCACTGAATAAATCAATTCGTTACTTGTTGCTGGAAGTTTTGTGTTTTATGAGCAAAACTGAGACCTTACATGAAAATCTTATCATAAAAGATTTGCACAATGCCAGGATAAAGATACTACTGAAGTGACTGGCTTGAAGTTAGAAAAACGGACTATAACACTTGCTAGATAGCAAGACTAAATTTGTTTCATCCATCTACTGTTACTTTCATTTCAAATAGTTACCCATGTAGGAGTAGGTAAAAATATAATGCTCAATCTTTCTAAACCTGTGCTTGCAAAGGGCTATAATTAATTCTACTTACGCTTGCCGAAGGATCACTTTACTGGATGTCGAGATGGCACTGGCTAAATATTAAAGGGAAGACAATGGGGACGCGAGATACGGGATGCTTACAACACCCAAAATACCAAGGAATTTGGTACTGCTTTAGGGAGAAAAGCTCTGAAACAGATAATCCAATCCCTAATAGGTACACAGGCTTGAAGGAAGTAAAACTGGTGACTGCCAGAGACTCCACACATGCACTCACAGAGAAGCACCTATGAAGGACCAAAACCAAAAGCCCACTTTGTTTCCATTAAATAATTCAAATACAAGAACGGTAATAATATATACCACTGCTGCTCTTGCTGTAGACAAGGGAACGCTGTTTACTTCAGAGCAGCTCTGCTCACTTTCCAGAAGTCATCCTCATTTGCATGTTCAGAATCTGATCAGCAACACGAATATTAAATGTATAAGGAAAAAAACCTATAATTTATGAACAGAACTGTATTGCTTCATTTTAGAAATACCTGTGAAATCATTTACTGTATGTAAGCCACATTTTTATAGTATTTCTTAAGCAAAAAAAATTGTCAACTTTTAACACCTGCATAAAACCTAATTAATTACTTCTGTATCAAACCAAATTCCTTACCCCTACAGAACTGACAGGTGCACACTGTTATGAATCACACTAAAAACTTGAATATCCATCTAAACAAAACACCTGAGGTAGAATTTACTGTACAGTCCTGAAAGCAATCTGATTTTAAGGTGCCTAAGCTGCTGACCAAGCCCTGCTGCCTGACCCGCGCAGCACCCAGTGCCCAGCACCCCGCACTCCACTGCCAGGCTGGGCCAAGGTCTCCCACGTGCGACTGCAACTCCAGAAAAACACCATACTCCTACTAAGGGTATGGAGGAGATTCCTCTTTTAAAAGCCAGTAAAAACCACTTTCCCTACTTACCTCAACATTTTTTCCACACTTTGAAGTGTGTGAGATTTTTTTCAAGAAAAAACACGTTTGCTAAATTCAGTCAAAATCTTTAAATTACTCTACAATTATATATCTGGCTGGCAACTGATAGGCATTTTTATATCCCAGTATTCTATACTCTTATTTCAGATTTTTAATATATATATATATATACATATACACACAGACGTGAATGGATTTTTAGCTAAATTTACCTGTATGTTGAATTTGCATTTATTAAGACATTGCTTTTGTTTTAGTCCACCTAAACCACTGTTAACCAGGACAGTAATAAAGCTTTAAAAGCCTCGTACAAATCGTGTTTCCTAACGTCGTGATAGGATGTGGATAATATATTTGGTACCCGAAAGTTAACTAAGCAACGCATTTGTTCAGGGATCCTGTCAAGTGCCAAGTAAAAGGCAGCGATTCATCTGATGAGACCATCTCTAATGAGATTCCTGCCATATTTCATATAAATGCTAATACACATCTCATCAAAAGAAAGTTAAACAGCGCTTTGAAGATGAAGTTCCCCTCAACTTCAGCCACCCGCCGCGGAAGGGCACAGCCCCCCCCGCACCCCCCAGCTTGGCAAGGCGCTGCCGGCGGCTCCGTAGCAGCAGCCGGCCGAGATGCCGACTCGCCCCCCGCCCCCCCCCCGCAGCCCATCCGGCGCCGCTCGGTGGCGGGCGAAGGTTCCCCTCCCCGCCCCGCCCCCGCGTAACCCCCGCGGCCGCCGCCGCCTTACCTGAAGGGCCCCCCCCGCAGCCGCCAGTAGCTGCCCAGATCTCATCGTCGGTGCGGCAGCGTCCTGCTTCCGCGCCGGGAGGAGCCGGGCGGAGCGGGGGATTCGGCGGGCAGCGCCCCCCCGCCGCCTGCGCCGCCCCGCACCGCTCCGCGCCCCCCGCGCCTCCGCTACAGCCCCGCCGCCAGGCGCCGCGCCCCGCGCGCGGCCCTCAAGGTCATGGCCCCGCGGGCGGCAGTTACGCCCCGCGCAGCACGTGCGCGGCCCTTCCGCGCTGCCTCGGGCGCGAGCGGCGGCGCGCGCGGGGCACCTCGTGCGCGCGCCCTGCCCGCGCTCCCGGCGGCGCCGTGCGGGGTCGGAGCGGAGCGGAGCGGGGCGCTCCCGGCGGCTCCCCCGCACCCGGAGCCGCCCTGGGACGCTGCCCGTGCCTCAGGCGCTGCGCGCCCTTGCGCTGCTGCCAGCGACCAAAGCCCTTCCGCGATTCTATTTCGTTATTTTTTTCCCCTTGCTAATATCCCTGGCAGGCTTTGCAGGGCACGCGTGCAATGAAGTCATTTTGTTTTATTTGTAGGTAAGAGCGGTTCTGCAGCAGCTCATTTAAAAACCCCCGCCTTGCGGAAAGGAAGGTGGACAGGGGGAGAGGAGATTACATTCAATAATCCGCTCATGGAATGCCTTCATGTATCTATTAAATATTTGATATTTATTCAAATATTAGACACGGTGCTAAAGTTTGTGGGGCTTCACTGTTTTGATCAATCCTAGGTCAACAAAAGGGTTAACATACAGCATAGCTAGAATCTTCACCCACAGGGTTAACGTTTTGATCAAACTGTGATGAATTTCTAAACACCTTCCACAAGAGATGGCAGCAATTAACCCATTTGTGGAGCAGAGGAAAAAAAAAAATAATCTGTTTGTTTCAGAGGGACATTACAAACCGGCAGCTTGTGCTGCAAAAGCGCTGCTCATACCCCACCAAGCTGTTATTTCAAAGTACTTCTGTTTATGGAGCTGGGGTTACAAACTGTAAACAAATAACTACTTACACCAAGCGTAACTATGCAAAGGATACTGCTCTGAGGACTTCTCCGATTCTACAACATGTATTTTCGTACCGCACGTTCACTATTTCTCAAAAATAACAAAAAGTTCAGTAAAACATCTTTCATTATTTATCATTCTGCAATCAAAAAGGAGACTGACAACTGATCTCCAAGCAAATAACTTCTATCAATCATTCCCTTTTTGCATATACAAGTCAAAGAATTTTCACCCGTTTTTGGCAGACCAGGAGAGACAAGGTTTCATTATGGTCTACAAAAACTAGAAAAATACAAAATACTATCAGAGTCAGATTCTGATTTCATAAAGTTTTCCATGTTTTAAAGTTTTTATGGTAGTCATGCTCACCTTATTATTTAAAGGGAAAAGAAAACTATCTACCTAGACAGACTAAGGGACAATTAAGGCATCATCATCATAATAAAGCATTAAGTTTATAATTTAAGAAGTAGAAGGTTCCAAGGGCTGGCCTGACCAGTGGGATAATAGCCAAAACATCTCAGAGCTCACATTGGCTTATGGTATGGCCTTGACCACATCATTCATCTCCTCACTTTTCTACTTGTAAAATCAGAATACTACTACTTACAGCGCCTATCTCCTATCTCTTCTTTCTCAGGGGGCTCTGAGGATCAATGAACCTACAGTGATCTGAAAATGAATAAACACTAACTGTTAAGCCGGAGTTAATATGTTTCAGAGCATTAAAGCACTAGAAATTCCAACTAAACCACCTTGTGTGTCTAAACACGAATGAACAAAAACACAGGGGTTACTGAAATAGCATCTCCTGTCATCACAATCAGCAAAATACTATGGGCTGGCTAATAGTTCTGTTATTGAAATCTGATTTTGATCTCCAGCCATTCTTAGTATTAAGCTCAGAATTACATTAAAAAGGGCACCAGCATTAATTGCCACTGCTATTCGGCAAAACTACCATTTCCAGGGCAAGGTCACTCTGCGTTAAGGCAGTGAAGGAGCAGCACCATTACCCCCAGCCTGTTGCTCCCAGCATTTGCAGCACATAGGGGCTTTCTACCAGATGACCAGCAATTCCAGAAGATGCTACGTGTGATACTCAGTGCTGTTCTTCAGAGACTGCAATTCTTTGAGCCATGAAAAACAGTTTAAACCAATTAATTATCTCATTAGCAATAAATATGAGGGAGGGGGGGCCACTGACAAAGAACATACTGCTGCAGAACAAGTGGCATCATTCGCAAAGTTCTGACAAAGATCAGATGATCAATCAAAATAATAGTCTGAATTTGTATATCCAGCTTTAAAAAAGAAAAAGCATGGTAAAGTCCCATTTCAGCCTACAGAATCAGGTAACTTGAAAAAAACCTGTACACTTTTACATGTTCATTTTCACCACTTTCTCTAAGTGGTGGATAATTTTGGTCTGAGTGTTTCTTCCACTACACGGATGAGCAAGAGATACAATTCTTTAAATGCTCAAATGAATAAATGATGCCACTGCTCATCCTTGATTCCCTGTACAGGGGGCTGCAGCCCCTCAGCTGGGATGCCATCCCCTTGGTTGACAGCACAGACACTTCAGCAGCCTTGTGTGGAACAATACCCATCTCAGTAACAATGTTTATGGAGCAACACCAAGACCAAAAGTTAAATTTCCTGTGAAGTGATCTGCAGGATAAGATAAAAACTTTATCTTATAAAAGGATAAGCAAAAGCTTGAGCGAGTTAAGTGCAACAGGGAAGATCAGGATCTTGCTGTGGTTCAGCAAGAGATCCTTGTCATGACTTTCTTTGCACATACATACTATCATGGGGAAAGAAGGCATCTCTCTAACCTCTGTTCTTTCCACTACACTTGCAGGGACAATCATTAATTAACTGAAATATTACTGTGGTGGCAGTGGCTATTGAAGTTCCTGTAATTCCAGATTTCCATCTGTTTTACCTGAGATTTTCAAATAAATATTTTCAAAGTATTTATTGACTAATACAGAAGAGTGTCATCACATTATGTATCATGTTGCACCAGAAGTTCTAAAGACATTTAGATGTTTATTATCTAAGCCCTTACATCCTTTTCTCCTTAAAAAAAAAGGAGCATTTTACTTCTGTTTTTTCCACTTGTTGTGTTTTAACCCCAGCCAGTAATTAAGTGCCACGCTCGCCTACTCCCCCCTCCACCCAGAAGGATGGGGAGGAGAATTAGGAAGGAATGTAAAAATTGAGGGTTGAGATATTAACAATTTAATAAATGAAATCTAATACAACCAAAAGAACAATAATAATAACAGTTATAGTGAAAAGGAGAGAGAAGGGGAGAGGAATGAAATCCAAAGGGAAGGGAGACAAGAAAACAAGGGATGCACAGTGCAGCTGCTCACCCACCCCCGGCTGGCCGATACCAGGTCAGCCCCCGAGCAGCCATCGGCAGCCCCCGGCCAACTCCCCCAGTTTATGTACTGGGCATGATGCCCTGCGGTATGGAATAGCCCTTTGGCCAGTTCAGGTCAGCTCTCCCGGCTGTGCCCCCTCCCAACCTCTTGCACCCCCCGGGCTGCTCCCTGGCAGGGCCTGAGGAGCTGAGAAGTCCTTAATTTAGCATAAGCATTACCTAGCAGGAACTAAAACTGTCGGTGTGCTATCAGCATTATTCTCACACCAAATCCAAAATACAGCACTGCAGCAGCTACTAAGAAGAAAACTAACTCCATCCCAGCCGAAACCAGGACACCACTGTGTAAAGGAAATTCCCTCACAGAGAAACAGACCAGAGTATCTAACGGTAAAGTAGGTGCCTTTTAGTGAATGGTGTGGGCTTGTTACGAGTTTTTTTGAAACTGATCCAAAGCTTTGTGTGTCACACTAGAAAGCTTCCAGCTGAATAGCTTCAGTGTGTAATTGGTTAGGTCTTAATTTACAGAACGAAGTTTCTGTGCTGTGGGAACTATCAAAAAGCAACTTATTCTTTGAAGTAAAATGAAGATTAGTAAAATCCAAAAGTAGCAACTCAAGCAGAAGGTAATTCTGCACCTATACCGGTTTGCAAATACTTCTCATATAGCATGATGAAATGTGGTCTAATCTTTAATGCATTTATATGTCAAACACATGGGGGCTCTCCATGCCTGACCGTTTACTGCTGAAATTATTTCTTTCTACATGCCATCTAACGATCTAGTAGTACTACAGAAAGGAAGCCTAATGAAGCATATTCAGATGGAAAAGTATCATGCGATTTATGATAAACACACTGCAGTTTTATTCCAAAATGTTTTATGGTTACAGTGTGTAGATCTAAGAGAGATGACCGACATGTTAAGAAACACAATATCAATCATATGTCACATTCCTAAAAAGGCAATCAAAAAGCCCAAGGAAACCTAAATCTGAGAATTTGTAATATTACACTGTTACTAAATATAATCTTTTGGAGAGAATCTAAAAGATAAGGTTCTTTAAACCTGAACTATCAAAAGAAATGCAACCCGTAACCCCAAGTTGTTCCTCTACTAAGAAGAATTTAAAATGTTCTCCAGAGGCCTGACCCTGCAAGCATCCACAATATTGCCAACTTCACGGTGAGACTAATTACAGGAGTACACAAAAATGAGCAGTTTTAGCATTACACCTACATAAGGGCTGTTCAAAAGTTTCACTGACGCAAAGTACTAGGTGTTTTCACAAATTATTTGTCTGTATATTCAAAATGTCAGTGTTTTTTCTTTGGTCCCTTGCTC
The DNA here is from genome assembly GCF_023634085.1 of Falco cherrug. NCBI lineage: Eukaryota > Metazoa > Chordata > Aves > Falconiformes > Falconidae > Falco > Falco cherrug. The sequence goes on along the minus strand of NC_073700.1, from coordinate 40,347,837 downwards.
ACAAATAGTATCTGTAAAGAATTTGTAAATGTGATGAGATCCATCTGAAATGCTTCCTCTTTTTCAAGGAGTTGTATTGAAACTGACGCCACTAATCTCTCCTGAATGTTCTAGTATTGTTTTGGCTACACATACAATCAAAGTAGTTCACAAATGAAGTAATTTATGTGCTGTAAGTGTCCTAATGCACCCGCTTTGGCACTTTTACTGTAATGCTAAATCCAAAACTTTGAAAAGTATTAAATGCAAAATTTTGTTTGCTCTCCAAATCCATGCCTAATTTCATTCAGAATCAACTGTAAGAAATCAATCACTATCAGTAAAATAGTAAGAGGGGAACATTATTTTGATGCAATTTGATACAACTGAAATAGTACTGATCTAATACATTTCACTTCAAACCTTGCTGCAATAAGTTTCTTGCATAAATGGTATGAAAGCTGTCATAAAAATAATAAGTCATCCCTTTATCTATCCTCCCTAAAAGGAGCCCAAAATGTATATTCCACAAGACAGTGATTTTTTGCACAAACACTGCTGCTTAGAAGGTCACAATCAAAAGATTGTTACTTACCCAAAGCACTGAAATAAAGCCATGTTGCTGAAGATGTATCAGATCAAGGAAAAAATATGTATTGAATTTTTATCAAGTATAAGCAAAACACAACCCCAAGTTATCAGAAGCATTCACTTTAAGGCTATCAGCTGATTTTGTCAGATCATTGCAATGTTTAATGTGAAACATACGATAATGATGCCTCTGCCAACATGAGGAAGAAACAGGTCTCTGAAAAGTCTTGAAGAAAAATAATTCCTTATGTGCTTATTCACAAACCTGTCGAAATGCTAAACTATGCCCAAAACCTCACATTACTAAGGCAAATAATATTTCTGCATGAACAAGGGTTACTGGTTAAGGCTGAAACATGGACTTTAAACACTTGCCAATATATTTCCTCCAAAGGCAATCTGGAACTGCTTTTAGAGGGTATTCACAAAAAAGTTACAATTCTTTATGTAGCAACATTTAGAAAAAAAAAACTTTTACTTGTACTGTGAATTCCAAATGTCTTCCAATTCTGCAATCTTTTTTTACTTCACTAAGTATTACCGTAAATCATTTCCTCAGTCAAACTGCAAAAGGTTAATTTGTCTGCAGAGCCACATGACCAGGAAATACAGATCTGCCAGTGCTCACCATACCACAGGGAGAGGGAATGTAAAAATGCAAAGAAAACATCTAAAAACCCTGGAAGTGCAATTGCTTGCCATTGGAGATCACTTTGTGCAAGGGATGCCTTCAAAGGGATAAGCTGCAGCCTCACCCACAGAGCTGGGCTCTAAATGGGGCTCATCACTTCAAATGCAGTTAACAGACTACATCGTCCTGTCCCAAAACCGGGAGGGGAGGGCACCTAGGCCTCTGCCTGACATCCCTAGAGGCACACACACTCCAAGGAGTCCGAGTTTGGACCTCTCAATCCACCTTTACATCCCAAGTAAAACACTGTGAGCACGACCCCACGTGAAACAGGTGTGAGTCTCACGTGTTCCCTGTACGTACAGGCAGCAATCTGAGGAAAGAAAAAAGAATGACAGGCGAGTTTCTTAGAGATTTCTAGAAAATTTTTGGCTCAGAAAGTGGGCAAAACCCCACTCCTCCTGTCCAACTCTGTGAGGCATACGGAGGTACAATTCTGTTGAGAAATTTGATAAATGTGTATCTTTTATGTATAGTTAATGACAAATAAGCAGCTGTATTTATTTTTACTCAGCCTATTTACATTTACAGTTACTCTCCAGACTGCAAAACGTCTTGACAATACTCTTCTCACTAGCATTAGATGCATGATCTATAACTTCTACTAAAACGCATGTGAAGATTTAAATAACTTTTTAAATACAGGCTGTAAAGCACTGTAGGGATTGTTACTTGACACACTTTAAACATACTCTCATCATTTAAAAAAAAACAATCACACAAATGCCATACCCTTGTACACTACCAGGTGGGGGGAGGAGGATGGGACCACCTCCAGCTCAGTTACTGCTCCCCTTTAAAGTCATGTTGGCACAGAGAATATCACAGTTTGTGGATGCAGGCAACCACTTGCTTCTGCTCATCTGTGGCACAACACAGTTGACTAATTAATTTTTTAAAGTATTCAAGATGTGACACTTAATATATGGGATTGAATACAGATTAGCATTACAATAATCACAAAGCTTTTGTAGCCTCAAATTTGTCTTCTTCCAGCAAAGTTTCCTTTAATGTGCAAATGAACGATGCCACTACGTATCTTGAAATAAACAGGCTCATTAAGGTCACAGCATGTCATATATGCAGGCATTCAGAATTATATTAAGAGTGTACAGTAGGTTGGCAGATAAAGACAGGCAAAATAAAAGATACATAACAACTGCCTGATCTCATATCCAGCTGCCTTTGCATCCGTCGCATCCCAATGGGGAGTTATAAAAATCTCCCTCCTCTCAAATGTTTGTATATTGAAGATACCTTCAAAAGTTGCAAGGGTTTTCTTGGCCCAGATCTAAAGACAGAATGGGTTTGCCAGACCTAGTAAAAAGAGAGCAAAGAGAATGGCAGATCGTCTCAAAAATTCCAAACCAGCAAAAGCTGGGAGATGGGTTGAGAGGAGAGACTGCCTAAACAATGAAACACAAAGATAACGGGGAGACAGGCAAGTGAGCTGGATAAAGCATTGAAGACCCTGAAAATGACTGTTAGATAAAGGGAAACATACCAATTAAATGAATTTTTATTTTTTAAAATTAATTTTATTTTTTTACTTTGCATTCCTTGCAATTTTTTAGATTGACTGTATCAACTAAATTACCTAAATCAATGTGTCTGGACCACTTCTTATATTGCTGGCCCCACCTCACGCTGAGCAAAAGGACCAGGGTGCGCTGTGGCAAGGAGGCTGCTCCTCCTAGTTGTTGGTGAACAAGTAGATTCCCAATAGGAGCCTCAGGGCCCTGGCAGTTAAATGGTAAAAGTTTCCTCTGCAGTAAGATGCAAAAAAACCCCTCAGAAATAGATGCTCCTTTAGAAGGATTTATGGGGACCAATGTTAAGTTTGTTATCCATCAGGGAACGTATACAGGATATTTTATACCAACATGTATATATAATGTTTCCATGAATAATTAGGGCACGGTATTAGGAAAACAAATTTCACACATTTTTCTGACAAACTGTGTGGACTTCTGATGTTAATTTTAGCAGTTTCAATTGGATTTGGTATGGTTGGAAATGTAAGGGGAAATCTGCAGTAATCAGGATGTGACACTCATTAACACTTTCACAAAATACCCAGTGGATTTGCATAAAGTCTGCAAAGATTCATTGGTGAATCTCTAATACAAGATTTCCCTTGGTTCTACTCCACATCCAGCTCCATTTGCCCTCCCTCTCTCCTCTCCCCCTCCTAGTGAGAACTGCTGTAAACAGTTCATAACAAAGCATAATTAAATGTACTGAATAACTAAAATATACATATGATTACCCCAAAGCTTATATAATTACATATATAATTTGTCAAATTGCAAATATTTCCCAACTAATCATTCTGCAAGGGAGGTAAATACTAATTGCATACAGTGGCACTCCAAGTCACCTAATAAATCTGGAGGTTTCCAGGTAAGTCTTTTTATAACCAGCGTATAAGAAACATCCATGGCACAGCCTACATACAGTACAGTCTGCATGTAAAACTTCATGAAAAGATTCTAGAAAATGGATAGACCAGTAACGTGGCAAAATATTTCTGGTTCTGACAAACAGAGAGCCTTACAAGTAAATTATGCCACTATTAAGGGAGACATTTCTTGCTACTGCCAATACCATACAATGTGGTAATAAAAAAAACAACCAAACACAACAACAACAAAAAAACCCCACAAACCTGGGTCATTTAAGTCTTATTTGAGAAGTACAAGCTTCCCAGGAGTCAATATTTACTATGTATTTTTAACTGAACTATATAGTACCTATTTCACTAAATTGACTCTATCAATATCTGCCATTACAGCACACGGTGCAATATATAATGGGAAATTCACAATTAAAAAAAAGTGGTTGTTTTCTCTTTTGTACTATAAAACAACCCCAAATCTTAGCAGATTTTAAAATTCATATTGAAGCTCAATATTCTGCTGATAAAAATGCTTTTTGGTTAGCTTTAGTTTTAAAATAGAATTCTTCTAAAAGAATAATTATTGTGCTGAGCTCAGCATTAATAGGATACATTTAATTTTAAGTAGTCTTACTATGAGATTCAGAATAAAATTTTATAATAAAATTCAGTTCTTTTCCCTGTCATAAATTCCCATAAATATAGATAAATTACATTTAATTTTTGGTATGCTATACTCAAACCCAAACATTTGTGTATAGGATAAGCTTTCAAATTATTTGAACAATGTATATGTAACTGAACAGCTGTACTAGATAATATATTATTTCACTTGCTTGCATTTTATCAAATTTATTGACTGAGAGTCTTACTTCATTGCTCCTACTCAACAGATCATTATCTTTCTCTGCTATCCCACTGGCACATGAAAGAATTTTCTAAAGGAAAACACAACCTGATAAGTATGGGAGCCAGGATGCACTGCTGTATTTCTACCTCTGGTTAAACTCAAACTCGGATCATTTTTATGTCTTGTTCATTACTGAGTAGTGGAATTCTGCCAGGAAGAAAAATGCATAGATGGGGCTCTATTCGTTTGGTGGATTCTTTTAAAAGATAAATTAGAACACCAGAATTTGGGCAATTTGGTTTTTCCCTGCTAAACAACTGCAAATTGTACTGAGGTCGCTCTAAGTGTGGATACTCAAAATTTAAGTTTTCTCTCTGAGCACTTTTTATTAGAGTTTTCATTTTAAAAAGCCAACAAAACAACCAAGCTTGATGTATTATTTTCTCACAAGTGAAACAAAACTTTTGCTTTGTGGGGTTTTTAGTAAGCAGAATTCTCATTGCAATGCTTTAACACTTCCAAAGCACAACTGAACGCAAAGCAGCAGTAGATCTTGGTAACTGAAAACTTGAATACTTTTCTCTAACTCAGACTTACCCATTTGTAAGTCTTACCCATGACAATACTATTTGAACCCATATAAATAACCACAACATGTTTGAGATAATTTCAATATTCACAATAGCAAGAACATGCTCTATGTCATTCCTGAAGCAATTAGCCTCAAAGAATTCAGAAGTAAACTGTTAATAACACCAAAGCTCTGGCATTTACTGGTTGCAAGGTGGTACATGTTCCACCCCAACCTGCAGGGCAAGAACAACATTAATCCAAAAAAGCATTTCAGGCTTTTGCAGCATACTAAGCATCCTGACATATGTACACATGAGATTACCTTGTGGCTGCAGTGATGGTTATTAGGGGACAACCACTGCGAAAACAGTCTCTCAGAAAATCAGAAGTATTCACTTCTATTTCACTAATTCAGATGGCACAGTGATGACTCTTCTGAACACAGTTTCTCAAAGCTCATATACTGTTCACTAGAGGCAATGAAAACAAGTTCATCACGTATTTCACTTTTCCACATCTCTGCCACAATAGTGTGACCTTAGATCAAAACACGTGCAGGGCACCCTGTCCCTCGGAAGAAAGTGATGCAAAGCATCCATGAACAGCCCTTTGCTGCCTTGCACCAGGCCAGGTACGGCAGGCTGCCAGCTGGGTGAAAAACAATTTTCAGAATGGAAACCCAGGAAAAGGCAGAGGACAGCCTGTATTCTGGTGCTTCGTCACGCCCTGTGCCTGGGCGTGCTGGACACACTGGGTGGGTCAAGGGGACAGGGCACCCACTGCCCCACACGCTCCCTCACAGTAACCCAGTAACAACTGCAGTGTGGATGAAATATATTTCTATTATTATGGGGATGTTTTTGGAACTTATCCCTTATGCCTGTGGCAATCATGTCTGTAGGGTTGAAGAAAGTCTCCCTAGACAAAACTCTGAAATTCAGTGCCAGAAATTTGGCCCCGAGGAATCTGGATTAGTATGAATTTCTTAAAATGCAGGACAATACAGGAAAACAGGCCAAAAATTTGGAGGATGACATAATCCCCTGGATGCACAGCTGGCACACAAGGAATGAGAGTGGGCAGAGACACACTCGCAGGTAGATCGAGCACAGTGCTCAGCGCATTCAGCCGCCAGGATTGTTTCAGGACTAACAGTGCAAGCAGTCCGTCAGCGGCAGAGAAGCGTTACCTCCAATTTCTTGGGTATAATTTTGGACATCAAGGCTATGAATCCTTTCCTCCCCTCTCAGTGGCAGAAAATGAAAGAACTCATTACTTTTACAGTGAGAGTCTTTAACCTGGCAGTGGAATAAAGATTCCAGTCCACAAGTGAAAAGGCATATATAGCAACTATATGTTATTTACAGAGATAATAAAGAGGTGGCTTGTGTTAAACAGAGCCAAGTGCTCCACTTCCCTCCATCTAGAATCATCAGTACTAGTCACTAGAGAACTGTAAAGTCTGTGGAAATACAGAGAACCAGGAGAGTGTAGCCTCCCACCCAGAGTACAGAACAGTGCTTCCAAGAACCGGAGTCTGGCTGCTTCTGCTCAATCCAGCACATGAAGCTAAAGTGACACTAAAGGAAAGATGACCTTCCAAACGAGGAAACTCTGAATTACACTTCCATCACGATATTATGCTCATGCTCCTGCCCTAGACACTAACTTCTACCAAAAAAGCTTTTCAGAGAGATCAGACTTCTCTTTAAATCCACATGAAAAGTCAGCACTGTCATTTCATTCCATTATCAATATTTCCCCTCTCCTGATCTTAGTTACAGCTCCTGCCAAATGCCACCAGCTTCTAGTATGTTCTGAGGTTCCAATATTTTCATGGCCTTTCCTCCCCGCACTCCTCCTCAAAACCCTGAATCCCACCATTCAGAAGATAATAGTGCTTTTACAACGTGTTACCTTAAGTGCTGATTTTCCCTGGAAAACAAAATGGCATTCACGCTTTGAACAACAGAGAGGGAAACTGAAAATTCAGGAGACAAGCCAGGGTACCGTATTCCACACTAACTTCAATGGAATAAAGTTAATTTGTGGATACAAAATTTTGAATGAAAATTACAGTAATAATAAAATTGCAAGTTAACTTTATATCATGTTGTAATAAAATATTACTCAAAGGTTAAGTATGTGATACTACTTTACTAGAAAGTTAGAAGGAAAGAACAAAGAGATTTGGAGATTATCCTTACACACACATACATACATATATATATATAATATTTATGTATGAGTGATATTTATACATTTATATTTATATAGATAAAATCACAGAAAGGTTCCCAAACTAATAAATTCGCTGGGACTTTTGAGAGAACCACACTACCATTATTCCATCGATTCTGTATCACCTCCAGCTGCTGCCCTGAGATGCTGGCACCCAGCTGCAGGAGGTTCTGTTGGTTTCCCCACCCGCCCCAACTCTCTCCACATGCCGGGGAGGCCGTATTCCTGGAAACATTGGACACAGGACTGCCTGTTCAGCACAGTGTTGGAGATCCTGGATTCTGTCGCCACTAATGATTCATGCCAGGCTGTGAGTACAACAGTAACAATTTTCTTGCCACAAATTCAAAGGTTATGCTGTGGTGTGGTGCTACCATCCATGTGTTATCTGCAAAGTCTAACTGATCTAGAACCTGTAGCAGCAGAAACCAGATGTTTCTACTGAATTTTAAAAAGTCATTCCCTACAATCCTTTTCTCTGCCTTTCCATATAAAAGCTAAGCCAGTATCAGTTAGCCAAGAGAGAGAAATGATGGTAAAGGCAGTATGTTAGGACTCAGGGAAATGAGGTTCATTTTGGAGGTAACTCAATTTGAGTAGTGAAAATGGTGGCAAGTGGGGAGAATCCCTAATATTTTGAGCTGTGAACTTGTTAATGGACACGCAAGGAGGCTACAGACAGCCTTCACGGGCCTGGGCAGCCTCACAGAGCTGGCACAGAAGGTAAAAGGGACAGCACTAAGGAAAGGTGTGAACACAGGTGTTGAGAGAACCAAGCAGCAAAGAGAGCAAGTCACCCAGAAGTTTATTGCTAGGCTTGAGTTCACACTGCAGAAAGAACAAACTGGGGAGAGAGAGACGGCAAGGAAAGGAAAACAGCTACCGTGCCGCATTGCATGGCTCAAATTAGCTCTCTCCCCTGAACATCTGCTGCACTGAATAAACATTACATATATATCTATATATACACATATTTAATATCCTCAACAGACCTGCAAGTATAGTGCATCTTGATCGTAAGCATTTGGAAAATACAAAAGCGACAGGCTTGATTGAATTACAGTGCCAAAACCAATATCCAGTAATATTTTCTACTGAAGTTGTTTAGACCAGTTGTTTACAAACAGGTTGGAAGGCTCTGACTACCAATGCTTTGACAATAGGGTGGCATCATCTTTTAATAAGATGGGAAGAGTAAGACTTAATTTACAAAAGATAAGACAATTTCCTGTATTCTTGCGAGTCATCACACATCATTAAGTCTTTTTCATATTATGCTAAGAACTGTGCGTTTTGGATGATTTCACTAATTAAACTTGAAGTCAGAGTAGAACGATTTTTGGAACAGTACACCACTGAAAGATTCATCTATTTTTATTAGCATACACATCTAGAGAAGAGCATTGACCATCACATCAACTCTGCTCTGGCAGTTTCATTATTGCCATTCTAAAACTCACACGGTGACTTTAGCTGCTCCTCATGATGCAAATGTCTTGCTCATACAAGTGTCACACTTACTACACAGATTTCTCAACATACTCCTTGTAAGATTTAGCAGATGACTGCTCCATCTTCATCCTCAGAAAACTTACTGTATTTCAAGAGAACGGAATCTTCCATAATTGTGTTAACACTTTTAGAACTACACACCACCCCAAGCAATTAAAGTGTATGAGCATTGTTTCCTAACCTGTAATGCTATGCAGTGTTTACTGAAATCACTGAATTAATACCGTTATTATGAAAGCATAAAACAACAAGGGTAAAATTACAACTCATCATTACCTCAAAATCTGGCATGAAACCCAAAAAGAAATTAAAGCTTATCTAAATGCTAAAATCAAGGAAAAGAAAAACAACACCAAAGACAAAACTAGAGTCTCTGTTCTATTTCCTGGTCTATATTTTTGCATATTTACAGAACAGAAAACCAGAAAATGGATCTGAACAGTCATAACAGAATCACTTGGAACAGTAAATGGTTGGCATGTGTATGAAGGGAAACTTCTTTCCACCGAAGACTTGAAAAGACAGAGCTTTCTAAATCTACCCCAAATCTAGAATCTGAGAGCTGAGAGAACGCAGCAAGATTTAATTCTCTTGATGAATCACATACCATATAGCCATCAAGACCAATACAATTATACAGAAGGGAATAATCTTTACCAAATCACAGTAGATACCAAATAGTTTGCATGGGCACAACCCAGTAACAACTGAACTACTATCAATCCACCTGTGAGGAAAGAGACAGAAATGTTGGTGGCTACATTTCTGCATCATTAACTGAAAGCGGAATGTAGGAATTCTGTGAAAACATTCACTAAAACAAGAGGAAAAGTTTTCACAGCTTTTCAGTTGAGAACTTGACAGCAGAAGGCGGGATACCAGCTACAACACAGAATGGAACCAATTGGTTTGTCTCGCAGAATGGGACAGGATGGGGTTTTGTTGCAATCTCCTGCTCCCATTATCTGGTCATTAGAAAAACAATTCACCATTCTAGGCACCTTTACACCCACTTCTCCTGGAACCACAACAAAAAGCCCAACAATTACTAGGTAGCAATACCAGAACGCTGAAAATGAAGTTTTCCCAGGAAAGACATTTTCACTTGTGCCAATTCTAGTAGATAGAGCTTAGAATAATAAGAAGCTCAACAAAATTCATGCAGCTGGAATTGACTCAAAGAAGCAAACCTGACATGCCTTCAGTCCAGAATGACTGACAGGCCAGGAAAAAGGAGAGAACAACTGGAATTACAGTGTAAATCACAGTGTAACTTGCAACAGAACTGTCTGGGAAGTCTGTACGATACTGCCAGTGAGAGTTGCTGAGCTGGCAAGAAAAAAGTTAAAAATAATTGCTTTAAGGCTGAAGAACACAGATCAGAGCACAAAGCTTTGAACAGACTAAACAAGAATGGAGACCCAAGGGCCAAATACAGGTTCAGTTCCTCATCTGAAAGAGAATAACAGTACGAAAAGTGGAATGACAGTGGCCAGGCTCCCTGGCAGGCGCGGGTCCCTGTGATTTCACAGAGTGAAAAAATAACAACGTCGTGGCTGAGGTTCCCTGACCGCATGGCTGGAAGTGCCGTGAAGTAACTTCTGCCAGTCTCTGTGGCTCAGCAGAAGTGTTCGCACCACAGGACAGCGGAAAGTGGAGAACGGAGGCAAGAGCATAGATCCCAGCAAGAGAATCCCATTCAGTGACTGGCAGAAGTAGAAATACTATCACAAAAAACTGATCATGAATATTTTAAGATGCCAGGCATATAATGTTTTCTTTGACTCACTTCTTGAGAACTTTATATTGCACCTAGCATGACCTTCTTTGGATGACAGAAGCAAATACAGTAATTCCGAAGCATCTTACTAAATTCATCACAGATTTGCACAGGAAAGAAAACTAATAAAAGCCAACTTCTGGGTTACATTGGCCAAGATGAGGTAAGTGTATTTAAAAATTGGCTTTTAAACAGCTTAGAGAAAAAGAGACTGTCTTAGAAGCAGGGAGGGAGGAGGCATCTAACAGCAGACATCTCTCATGATCTGAGATAGGCTGAGGACAAAATACTCCTGCTGCCTGTACCACTGAAAATTAAAGTCTTAAAAAAACCCACCTGCTACAGAATGTGGAATCCCTAAATATGGCAAAACCAAAATATGTGTACCCAAATCTGTGAGCTGTTCCATGCAGATACAGCCCTACAGTTCAGCACAGCCCTTCTACTGGTGAAGGTCTTTCTTTTGTTACTGTAAGTCACTCTGTTAAATGAAATATACATTTATAACTGTTGTTGATACTAATTTCTTAGACACTTATAACTAAATTATCCACTACAGAGCATAGCAACATTTTCAAACACATTCTGCTTATGTCTGCAAGTGCTAAACAAGGTCTTTGTGGCGCTCGATGCCACTCTTCTGTGCAAGAAATATGCTAAACAATCTGTCATGCAAAACAGAGATTAGAAATGTACTTCATACAATGCTTTAAGGCAAAAAGGTCAACAGACGATGAACTTTTAATGAACAAATTTCAACAGTTTACAGCCTGGTATGCAGTTCTCAGACATTCTTGTTAAAAAAAAAACAAAAAAACAACAACTTCTTCTGCATTATATACCTTTGTGTGTGTATCTATATCAAAAATATCACAAGAATGGAAAATACATTCTTCATTCCTACAGCAGAAAACCACAGGAGCACCACTTAGCAGTGTGCTGGGCAAAAGCTGTTTTGCTTCCTCTTCTGCAATATATTCTGGTGATGTCATGACGTTTTTACTTCCCATTAAAGAAAACCTTTTATCAATTATTATTTCACATGCAATAGCATCCTGTAAAATTCATCTTTCCTTTAAAAAACATAAATAACTTTTGTTTTGCCTTATTTTTCAGTTGCTTTGAACAGAAGGAGTATAATACATATAAAGTACTCTGGAATCTCTCCTTTAAAATACTTGTTTAAAATTGTTACATTCCCACAGGACTCCATCCATACATTGATAATGGTATCCACAGATCTGAACAGCATGCCTCAGTGCCACAGGCAGATGAATTAACTCTGCCTCAGATCTCTGCTACGTATGTTTTTCTTCTTTTTCTAACAAACCATTCAATAACCATTGCAGCAAAAAGACTAATAGCACAGGGCATCTTGTATTATCAGGAAAACATAGAACTGAGCATATCTAGCCAAAGCCATCCTTTGCCTAATGCAGAAACGGCTAGCTTCAGAGGCTGAATAAGAAAGTCTGTTAAACTCTATATCTGAAATAAGCCATGTGTAAGAAAAATCTTGTTCTAAACATTATTAGTTATGGATTTATAAACTGGAGAAGAGGGGGTTTACAGACATTTCTCATTTATCTTAGCATCACGATGAAAATAAATGAAATCACAAAGCTGACACCTAGTACAGAATACAAAGAGCAAGTGCTAGGAGAGCATTTACCATCCGTGGGAGCTGTAAGCAGCACAGGCAGCTGTGAGGACAGCACATCACTTGACAACCGTAACTGCAAACAGAGAGGAATGAATAGCAAGGTGGAGAAAATCCACATTCAGCAAAAAGGGACACATACATAGCATGACAAAGTTGCTTCATGAGTATAAAAGCTAAAATGGATTTCCACATCTCAAATTAACGGGGCATTAAAATATCATATTGTACAGATTACATAAGTGCCAAATGCAATATAAGCACTTCAGTGCCATTTCTTTGGGGTTTATTTTTCAACATTAGGTAGTATAATTTAATATGTCTGATTTTCAGAAGTTTTAATGATAATATTCACATAACCTTAGAATCACACTCAAGTACTATACTAAGTAAAACCCTTAAATGAAAAAGATTGTTATGTAGATGGCACAACGTTTCAAAGATAAGCTATTCTGCTAAAAGGGATCACTATGCTAATTTATTCATAAAGTCACATATACTACAAAGTAGTTTCCATTTTCTGAAAACTTCTCAGTTTAAAATCACCATCACTGCAGTTTTAATTTTAGGTAGTAGTATATACTCATTCAGCTGGGGGCGGGGGGCGGGGAACCCAAACAACAATGCAGAGAAGTACTAGCAAGTCATATGTATGATGAGGTTTCATCAGTATAATCTACCATTATTAATAACTCACAACACAAACAGGTTAACCAGTTCACCAAACTCCTCTGCACTGAGAAATATCTTTTAGATAAACTTGACTTCCTTTTTCTGTCTTTCAAAACACACTAATGGAACCTCCGGAGTCAGAGAGGAAGGGTATAAGGGTGGCTCTGAAACACACTGCAAATAAACCTAGACAAGAGCAGCAGTGGCCAGAGCCTACATTGTGAGCAGGTTTGCGATGCAGCCAGGATCCATGTCCGCTTCATTGAAAAAGTTGTAGCTTCTGCTGATTTCTCATCACTAGGTAAAAAAGTTCTTTGCATCATAAAGTGTCCAGGTCTCAGGGGCAAAGCCTCTTGGAAGGGGGGAAGATTTACAGGTTGGAGACCAAGTGCTGAGCCGCAGTTGTTACAGCTGTGGCTCGGCAAGAGCTGAGGAGCAGTTTAACATCCTGCTGGGAAAATAATAGGTTCTATATCCATGTGTGGATTGTTCTAATTCATCTAGGGAAGAAAACCATCCACATGTGCAAAGACTTAATATATATACTTTAAATCAAGCATTTTGGGGCAAAAAGAATGATACTGACTTTCCATCTCAGTTAAGGATAGGCTCATGCTGGAAAAATTTGTTCTTATGCAAAGAAAGTTGAAGCTGATGGGCCTAAGGCTTATGCGTATACTGTATGGGACATTTTAAATATTTTCATATATATGTATATATATTCAGGGCATGAAAATACCCATGTAATAAAATGTTGCAGAATAAGCTCCTTCCTCCCCCCCAAAGTCATTAAAAACAAAATATGTATTCGGTTACCATTATTGTCTTTACTTTTGTCTCATACATACAGAATATAAGCATTAGAATGTAAAATTTTCTTATGCCTAGTTGTGAACATTTAATTACTATTTTTAAAAAATCAGATTAATGATGCAGTGCCATCAGCAAATGAATTGTGATGTGTCAGTGAGGTTTTGGGTTTGCTTCTTTTAAACTAAAGGATTATCTTTGATCATTCTTGAAACAAGGCAAAGTTCAATGTCCCCATCACTGGTCATTTAATGTAATAAATAAAGTTCTGTATTTTCAGTGGCCACTAGTTTAGATTTTATGTACTTTTTTTATACTCACAGTCTCACTAAGACCAAAATGGATGTGGATGTTAAGATAGTTTACTACATGCTGAAGTTCAGTTCTAGCAAGCAGCTAACATAACTACTTGTTGAGGAGTCGCTTATTATTTGGCTGGAAGACAAAAAGCAAAAGTGGATGTGTCCTTTTACAAGATATTTTGCTTTTGTTTAAATTACTGATTTTAAATTTGCAAGACACTCAAAAGACTATAATCTTTAGATGGTCTTACCACAACAAAAATTAAAGTCAACCTGGACTAAAGCAGGAATTGTATTACTGAGAAAAATTTCGTGCCTCTGGATCATGGCAAGGAGTGGTTCAGCCATATCACCCCAGAACAGGAGCAGGGTGAAGCTGCACACATGGCACAGCAGCCCCAACAGGCACGCTGACGAGGCTCTATTAATTAAGCAGGTAAAATGTATTTTTCTATTACCACGGCGCAGCGGTACGTTGATCCCAGCAGTGTAGACTCAACCAGAAGCTGGATAAAAAGCTGTAACAGTCACTCTTTTAAACTCCACCTTTCTGCGGCTTGCCAGGTGGCTTTTGCTCCTGTGGGGCCAGCAGTGCTGAAAGGGGCTGCACGTCCACATCTGTTCAAAATAAACTACCCGAGACGTACAAACCAACGCTTACATCAGTGTGCGGCTTGGGGCCACTCTGCACACACTGATGCTGGTCGGACCCAGCACCGAAGCTGCACACACCACAGAGCTTGCATTGCAAAGAAACATTTAAAAATACACAACTCAGAAGTAAACATTTTTAGTTCTTTTGAACAATTACGTATAGTAAGAATCAGTAGATGAACATAAGCCTGTTTCTGACGCAAAATGTGAGCAGGTGACAGAGAACTGCTTTACACCAGGTTGGTGGCTCTGTGCCACGTGGCTGCTCTGCAAGGGAGAGCACCTCCCCTGCCAGACACGCACAGCAAAGCGGCACCCAGCAATAGGGTGTGCAGTGGCTCTAGTTCTGAACCTCTGTGCTGAGGATCCCAGGTACTAGAATTTATTAAAAAAAAAAATCCGATTCTTGGAAAAACAAAGAAGCCATCATCATCACACCATTACATTTTTAAATACGAAAACTCAGCTCATTGATATACAAAAATATTGGGAAGAATTAATATTAATGAGAACCTTCGCAAGCTCCAGATTATCCGTCTTGGTTTTCTGAAATGGAAACAGAAGTCTCATTTCGCTGAAGAATCTAGAGCTGGGTTTTATCTTAAGCTTTCCACAAATACTAGTTTTGTGTAAACTGAGAAAATCATATGTACAACAACATTTAGCAACATTATCAGAATAATTTTTATACTGATGACACTGAAAGAAAATCAAAATATACATAGCACTAAAGCTCTTGGGTTTTGTTGTTTGTTTTTTTTTAAATAATTTTTCTGTCTAGGCACCCAATACAATGATTCTTCACATCTATTTCATATAAAGCTTGACACAAAATTAAGGTGATATATATTTATATATCTATATTACATATAGATATAAAAATATAGATATATTTCATAGTTTACATGTTTGTGATGAAGCCCTTGGAAGAATTGAACTGTATGCTTTTCAACATCATACCAGCAATTTTCAAAGCAGGAAAAAAATAGTGTAAAACCAACAGGATAACCTGGCCAGCCCATACAAGCAGCCACATAGCCCAAGACATGTTGGCTATTTATTGTAATAGTAAGACAGTATTTTGCAAAAGAGAGCAGAGAATGATACACTAGAAAGCTTAACTTTACTACTGCTTCTTAAATTATGGCCTAACACAGTGTTTCAACCAGCAGTACAAGAACGTAACCTTGTCACAAATTGTCACCTTCCTTCAAAGTGCTGAAAGGCGAGGTGGGAAAAGGAGGGGAAAAGAAGGAGAGAGAGAGGAAAAAAAAAAAAGAGAGAGAGAGAGAGAGGGAAAAAAACCCAGACATATATCTTGTGGATAAAAGCACCTAATCCCAGTTTAGCTCTGGTACAATAACTCTTCTCAAAGAGCGATGTAAGGGGAAGTAATTTCATAGCTGGGTCTTACTAGGTGACTGAATATATGGATTCCATTAACTGAATACATAGCTATAGACTCCATTAATTTGTGCTGGCGATCCAATGTTTGGCAGGGGCGATGCTGGTATTTCTTAAGCTAACAGGCCATCAACTGAACAGCACACTGGGGAGTATTGGTTCCCCAGGATTATTATGAGCAGCTAATGGAAATGCTGATAATGTTTATTGGGATGGTTAGTGGTGTATGCAAAGTTACCTGAAGTGTGCTTAGAGACAGGAAAATATTATTACCAATGTTTTGAGCTGAAATGCTATTATCAAATGCCGCAAATAGGACTGGGGACCTGTGCTACGTTGAGTTCATCACTTGAACCTGTCGTTGTCCTGCGTTACATCTTCTTGGATGCAGCCCAGAATGGGACGCAGAAGGAAGGCAAGGCTGCCACACACCTGCCTGCTCAGCAGCTGCCACAGCGGCCCTACGGAACTGGGCACAAAGCCACGGGCACGTGCTGGCCCACAGCTCAGTGAGCTGCAAGGGAATCCAGCTGATCTGCAGGCCATGGCGACAGCGCTGACAAATGCAGAAGAGTCACGTAGTATCTGTGCTCCTGGCACCTATGGAATGGTCCCAAACCTGCGTGAAGCTCTGTGCTTTTGTGAACCTCTTTGTTTCTCGCCCCGATTTAAAAATGACCCAAAGAACACTGCAACATACTATACCTATGTCACTTCGCTTTTATGACCTAACCTTGTTTTCTTTGGTACCTCTTTTTCCCTTAATATTGCATTGTCCTTTTCTTAAAAGGCTCACCAATTAATTTGTACTGCTAACGACTGTCAGACAAAAAAATCTGGAAAAAGTAACAGAATACTGGATTTATTTCTTTGTTTGCCAAACAGCACTGCTTGTGAATGCGCCGTGTTTAAGACTATTGAATTGAGCGGGGAAAGATACTTCAGTAGTTTATATTACTAAAGTAATTGAATGTTGACAGACAATTAAAAAAATAATTGTGCATGTGTTTTGCAGCAATGAGAATCTATGTGTCTTCTTCACATTGCTAGAAAAGGGTGTAATTCATACTTTGGTACAACAAATGAGATACCAGCTCATCAGCTTTACTAAAGGTTGAAAACCCGGTCCCTGGCCATGAAAATACATCATTTAAAGGGCTTAATTTATTTTCTTTATTCAGTGTTATTAGTTTTTGGTGCTTTTCTGCAGCATATCAAGTCTCTACAAACCCCAGTATCACTATGGATAATCTATAATAACGTAACTATCTGGAGTTCATTCCATCTTTTGCATGAAGTCGTGAAACTCAATTACTAAGTGAGAAAAATATTGAAAAGCCAAAACAATGATGTAGAGCTGGTGTCAGCAGAGCTGCCACATTATTGCTGTGTGAAGCTGAAGCACTTTAGAAATGTAGGACACAGAAAGCAGCCCCTTACCAGCCCACGCACAGCAGCACAGGACCAGCACAGACTGCAGCAAGGTAAGAGGCCCCAGGTCTGACCTCTCTTCCCCCACTACCTTATTTTTTATCTTAAATACTGATGTTGATGTAATTCTAATGTGCACACATGGGGGGGGGGGTGTGGTTCCTCTCTCAAAATAAGCACTCTTCTATTCTGGTCTTTAAAATATCGGCATGTCAGAAATCATTACAGGACCAACCAAAAAAAAAAAGCAACACATGCACATAATAAAGAAATAAACTGCAGAAAGAAACAGGTTTCAGTATTTAATGGCATGAATAATGAATTAAAAATTATGTTTAAATTATGTTGAAGGTCATAGAAAAAGCCTCAAAGAAAGAAAGTTAAACAGACATTAAAAGGAAGATTTAAATAGGTGATCTTTTAGTATTCTAGCAAAACAGTCTGTCTTTCACTCTTTATTTAAATTAAAATACCACTGAGTGACTGACCTTTTTAACATGGCCTGAGGGAGCAGGGTATGATCTTGTTAGAAAAGAAGTGATATTAAAAGAGCAATACTATTAAAAAGCAGAAGAAGATGGAACCTGCAGATTAAAATTTGTTTGCTTAGGAGATGAAATTTTATGAAAAGGCTGTCCTTCCCGTCACAAGCAGGGAAACTAATGCTCCTACCTATTCGTTCAACAGTTTATGGGCCGTGTTAATACAGTGTTCAAAGAGTCCTTAAAACCAAACAAAAGGGAAAAGGCAAATCACAGGTTTTCTGGGGTTTCACCAAAATGTCCTTTCTTTTCAGCACCTTACTGGGAGGCCAGCTGCAGCAGAGGGACCTCCCTGACTGCATTTTCCCGATCCTTGCCTCAAGTTTTGTGCCTCATCTTCACACCCTGACTCCTATATAGTTATGAGAAGAGGTCGAAGATCCTGCCAAGAAATAAAAGCCAAGGGCAAGGCTTGGGCATTCTTGAAAGTTCACAGAAAGATACCTGAGACTGTAGGACGGTGCTTATGTTGCTCTAAAGACCTCGGCATTGTGACAAGTGAACGCAGGTAACTGCTCTTTAGAAACCTTCGCCTGACTTGGGGTCTCTGGTATTAGAACACTGAGTCACTCTCCAAAAATCCTACTGCTCTTGACTGAATAGTGTGTATCTCTAGAGACAGACAGACAGACATGGAGATTGCTAATGGCTAACCCCCCACCCCCCAAGTATTAAACAGCTAAATCTAATTACTAATTTATTCTTTTATAGAACTTGCAACCGCGGGTGTGTGCTTACACCTATATAAAGCAGAGAGCTACGAGCAGGGTGTGCTACAGCTCCCTTCAGCGTTTTGCCACTGACCTCAAAAGGAGCTCAGCTGGTCCCACACTCACCATCACCGCTCACTGCCACCGCGGCAGACACGATACATTGCCACATAATTAAGCCACTGTTATTTGAAAGTACTTTGCTGCTTGAAAATTAAACATGGTCTTTTGTCCCTAAATTTCCAAGTGGATTTTAATGGATTAAAGCATCACTATTACGATTTATAGGAAATTCATATAAATTAGATGCCTGGCAAAACCTATGGGAGATTGTGTCCTTGACTTCACCGAGTTTGATGGTGTATCAGTTAGTCCATTACTAATTAAACATAAAACACTAGAAGAATTAACTGCATTCAATGAAGCAACCAAAACCTCATGTCACGAATAATGTGTTATTAAAGAGAGCACATCACAATAAAGGCGCACAGGAGATCACACGTTATTGCTTTTCTACAAGAAACCCCAAATGAAAATTGTCCATCCACAGGTTTTATGTTAAAATACTAAACATGCAAAGATTTAAAAACTGAACCAAAGCTACAGCTTTTTAAAATCCTTTGAGCCCCAATATTCAACTGTTGCCAGAAGGGCACAACCATGTATGTGGATGTATGATGTTCTAGACTGTTTTGAGCAACAGAGATGCTGTTTGAAATCTGTTGTCTCGTCTACTAATGATATTGAATTTGCTAAATGTGCTTGAAGATGAGGGCTATTACACTAAAAAAAAAGAAGAAGAAACTGGAAGTCCTCTGGTTCTTTTCCTGCATAGACTGAAGTAACCACCACTGAAATCAGGCACAGCCTTCTCAAGTCACATTTGTATTTATGCATTTCAGCTCCCTCATGAGTTACAAACCCCCAAAGTTACCAGCCAGGCTAGGAAGTGTATACCATTCACGTGGTATACAGTAGATGCACTGTAAATAATTTTGCTATTTTAATTTGTGGCTGGAAAGGGATTAAATCATAAGCTATTTTTAAAGCTGTTTCTGTTCTGAGCTCTAAAATTAAGTCAGTGCTGAGAGTTGGATGGATTTCTACAAACAAGCATTTCTAGGAATTTATACATGTTGTCTCATTTAACTTGCTGGATTTTTTCCCTATCTTTACTGACATTTTGGAAAAAAATACTCTGGTGATGGGAAACACATACAAATATAAGCTTTTTCTTTTCAGATCTCAATAGAATTCTGCAGAGCAATTAGCCTATTTAAAAAAAATAAAACAACAAACTATATGTGGTTATCTCACCTTAAAGTATATCAGAATTAATTGAAATTCTAACCCTGCTCCATTGCCAAGTATACCTGGGTTTTTTTGGTGTACAGAATGGAGCTGACTGTCTTTCTCCAACCAATTCTTTGAGATTCACTAATACTGAAAACCTGTCCTACAGCTCTTTAGGACCTCTACATGCAGAAGTAACTGGAATCACAAAATCATCACAAAATTAGAGAATCAAGTTGTATTTTTGAAGAATTAGAAAACAGATACAGGATTATTTAATTTTTTTAATTTAGAATCTATTTGCTTAAGTTTATGTCTGATCAATAATTTTTTTTCCCAGATTTTCATGGAATATTCACCAAAATTAACTCTCCATCAGTATTTTTATATCAGAGTTTTAAAAAAAAAGAGTATCCCAAGTTTAGCTAAAGATGTTATCAAATCCATGGTGAGGTGGTACTTTCTTGTTTTTTAATTGAAATTATTATACATTTTCGGATTGCTAGAAATTCCAGTTCTATTCATTTTCATTTGCAGGTAAAACTAACCTTTTTAATTCTCAATTAAAATACTCATATTGTGATTTTCTCATAAAGGATGGAAAAGCCTGTACTTACGAGAAAACCAAAGCTATTCCCCAACTGTGTGAATAGCACTTTACACTGAGTATGTTGGAGATGCTCCCAGAGATCTTAGAAATCAAACGTTGCACAAATTAATCCCAAAGCAGGAGCTATAGGGGTGGAAAGAAAGGAGCAGAGGTGAGTACAAGCCAGCATAATTTGCAGGTATCTAAGAGGACGTTGTAACAATGACATGAATAAGGATAACAAAATGTTAACGAAAAAGCACTGTCAGTAATGATACATTTAGATAAATGGCAAACGGACTTGCATGAACTCTATCATTACTACTTCAATCACAGTCATACTTAAACTTTGGGGAGATAATTTCATTTATAAATTCTGCTGCTGCACATCAATTATGAGTAGCATTACTAACAGTTAGGCGTCGAACTGCTGCTCTAGGGTGACTGATTGTCTGGCATTAGCTCTAATAAGAGAAGAGTTGCAAACCACTTTAAATGTCAAAATACTGGAACAATAATGGGCATAAGCACCAGTTATGTTTCTCTAACTTCCTTGACTTCCTGATAATTCATTATTCCATCTTTCCACTGCTCCATCGCCTGACTTATAAATATCAATGCCAAAGAGTATCCACCTTCCTTACAGCGAATTTCCAGTCTTTATTGTGAGAATTATCTGATTCAAACCCAGAGTTCATTCCCTGAGCACAATACTTGCAGTTAGTCTATGATTTCAAGATCAGCAACAAGTTTTGATTGAAAGGAATTAAAATCAAGCCTTTAAACAGAGTGCTTCAATTTAAGGAAAAGAGAAAACCCCAGCATCAGCATTTCTACAGACATTTTACAGTGCAGCTCCAGTAAAGAGGGAAGAAGGTTAGAAAGACTTACCTACAGATGCTATAAGCATGGCTGGTGTTACCATTCAATCACACGGTGCCCTGAGCAAATAACAGCGAGGGATCCCATAACTGCCTCCTGGATGTGCAGATGGAATGCTAAGTGCCTGCGACATTGACTTGTTTCAAGCCTCTTGTAGTGCTGCTACTATCAGTGTTATATTTGTATAGTAGAATAACATGAAATATTGATTCTAGAGTGCTTATCAACTGGACCTGTTCAAAATACTCTTCCTAGAAAGTTCAGCACTATTTCTCATGCAGAACCGATGCTGTATATTTGTGCAGAGAGCTGCTTGTTCTCACAGTGTTTTTAATGCTTTCCTTGAGACATAAGCAGCAACTTCTCAAAATCTAGGAACAGTGAAAAAAGACGCAAGCAGTATTTTCTGACATTGTATGAACTGCACTTTATACTGAATTGAAAGATACTGACTGTGACAGAATTACTTAAAAAGACAACATCTCTTCCACCGTGGCTTCAATCACTAGCCTGAAATCTATACTAGAGCTAGGCAATCATCAACAATTTCTAATTGAAAATTAAAAATTACTAAATATTCTTGGCCCTTATGAAGTATGAAGCATTTTGGCCACTTTCTGCATGGCAATATTATAAAAATAAAAGCTGAGCTAATACACATGGGTAACCTTTGCCTCCTGCTATGGAAGTAGGGTGTGTAGGGTGGCAGCTCTAGGGGACGCATGTCTCTCTGAAATGTATGTACCAGGGCTGTAACCCATATCTCTGGAGGAGCACATCAGTGAAGAGTTAACACTGAGATCTGGGCATAACCTGTACTAAATGCCAGGCTGAAAGCATCTATCTACACAAATCATAACTGTTACACATAACTTCGGGAATACCACTGTGGATTTCTAATATAATCTGCTGATATTTTGGTATTATCACAATAATTACCGCTAAAACAAACAAAAATCAATGGAACATACTCCATGACAAAGACACCTTCTTCCCCTCTGCCTTTACTTGTAATTTTAATGAAACACAGGATTTTTATTCATAAGTTATCTAATTTAAAATAGAGCTAATCACTCAGTCTCTGCTGTCACAGAATTGGCATGTATGCAGCTAACAGAACACTTATGAGTGTGGATTACCTTGCAGTTAGCTCTAGACCTCATAATTCCAAAGCAGACAAATTAACAGGTATAGCACTTGTTAAAATTAAAAACTGAATTTGTTTACTGTTCTCAGCATGTAAAAAAATTCATTATATTGAGGTACTTATAAAATCCAACAATTAACTTGCAAACTTAACTTCTAAAAGATAAAAGATGCCCTGCCAATTCAAGGTTTTTAAAATTAATGGTATTCAACTCATCCATTAATCGCTGTTTATGACTTGACCAGGGTAAACATACGGTTCAACAGAGTTGCCTAAACCTTTCTGTCCAAAACAATCATGAGGAAGTGAAAGGAACTGCATGCAACAATAGGAAAAAAACCCTGAGTATTCAGATGAGTTCGTATGTGGAAGCTCAACAGCAAACACAAAGTCCCGTAAAATTAGAATGCTCATGTATTTTTTTTTAAAATACGAAATCCAAACCAAATCATTCAACACCAAAATGAAAGGTATCAGTTTTATCTCAGAAATTACCTTACTACAATGCTGATGTGTTACCAGGAGCCTTTCAGAATATCTGGGTACATTGGAGAGTTCAGAGAAGGCACAAATGTTCATTTTACTGTGGTTCCACAGATGTCCTTGTGGATATCCACACACTTGTTTCTACAGTTTTTAAACCAAAATCATTAAAAACTTCCAAAAATCTGACCAAAGGCCAAGTAAACATTTCACTCTTAGTTATCATGAATACTAAAAGCAATAGGCTAAGCTAAATGGAATTTGTGTGATGCGTTGGTTTTTTTTGATTATATTTATTTGCATTTTGTTTAGGCTAAACCCTCGTAATGCTGAGAGGTCACTCAATAAGAAAAACTTTGTTTCAAAACGGCCACTTATTTTTCTGAGATTTAATGTAATAACAATGCATTTCTTCAACATTTTGTAGTGTGAGGTCTCAGGAGGTAGCCACACATGCCCAAACTAGACAAAGGCTTGTACTTGAAAAACCTCCAAAAAACCCTTAAGTTCGAGCTGGTAGAGCCTCCCATAGAAGTTTATCATGAGCTGTAAAACAGACAAAAAATAGCATTCTGCAAATCTTGAAAAGTAAATGAGAAAGAATGTCTCAATGGGTTCACACATTTAAGTGTTTAAGGACCTGCTCAAATAAAAGAATATTTTTTTCCATGACAGTGACACTTTCTCCTCGATACTATGAAGAAAGATCAACCCACATCTGTACAATTGTACATACTGATCTACTTGATTATTACAGGTTTAGGGCTTCCTTCCCTAATGAAAATAACCCTACTACAAACATAGATAATCAGATGTATGAAGTACTACTGCAGCTCTGATTAGCTGATACTACATTCATCACCTGTAGCATCTCTGGTTTACGTATTCTTTCCACCAAAACACAGTAGCAACCTCTCACTGAAACCAGCTCTCCGAAAAGCCCAAAATGACACCAGAAAGGCCCCCGAGAAGGAAAAACTTGAACTGCAATGACAGGAGCTCCACACAACAGCTTGCTGATCACCAAACAAGTCAAATGGAAATTCCTCCAAACCTTCAACAGCATCCAGAAATTATAACTGAACTTCCAAACCTCAACAGCAAAATGCGAACATTCCTCCATTCCCCACCCCACTCAAAAAAAACCCCAACAACAAACAAGCATCAGTGCAGTTGACAGCAGAGCCCGGCCCCACTCCGTAAGCCCTCAAGCAGCACTCTGCCCAAGAAGACAAAGTTTTGGACAGAAATGTTTTATTCTTTTATCAGAGTCTCCTGACTATTGAGTTATTAGAAAATATTCATCTGCTCCGATCCTTCGACGACTACACAAATGTAGTCACGCACAGCGAACTGCCATCGCTCGGGTATTACAGACATTTCCAGCTGTATTTCTCCAGAGCAACAGGAATTTTTTTAGCAAGCGTGTATTGATTATCTGTAAGGCACCAAAGACAGATGGACAGTATAAATAACTTAAGATTTAGATTTTAATTCACCTCTGGGTGTTTTTTTCCTCCTAGCATCAGTTTTGTAAAATCAACATCTTTGAGAGATGAGTTATGGGGCTGAATTCAGATTTATAGCTATAATAGTACTAACACTAAAGTGAAAGTGCATGCTTTACGTCTTAGATTTTTCTCTTTAAAAATTTCTCTTTCCTTCAGACCTCCTGGTATTTAGGATAGCTCTTTCCCTAGTAAGCAAAACTTTACTTCTACCAAGCAGAATTCTACGAAGTCCAGTTGATAGTAGCAAAAGTGTAATGATAATAAAACCAAGAGCTTTGCCAGCAGGGCATAAAATCCAGCAATGCTTTGTGAAGGTTTTAATGGAGGAAGAAATGCCCTATTCCTGTCTCCCCTATCCTCCTGCCTCCTTTTTTTCAGTTACAAACACCAACACCGCAGAAGCCTTTTCCATGCAAGAACCAATGTGATAACACCTTAACGTGCACACATTGCCTTAACCTAAATCAGTGTCAACCCATCATTCTTCGGTCACGTAGGGTGTGACATCTACGCCACACTGTGGAGTTCACAAACTGCCTTCAGCCCCGCCGGCTGGGAGGTCTCACTTCCAACGCTACGTAAAGGTGATGGGTGTGCTGGCGGTGAGCCACCATCCGGCTGGCCAGCTCACCACTGGCAGCCACTGGGTCTCTAACTGTATTTGTTTACATGCTTCCAGCAATTAAACTTCAACAATATCTTGGCAGAGGCTCAAGCATCACCAATCTGCATTCAAACCTTAACATTTAATAGGTGTTACCTCCTTTCACATCGCAGGTGATAGATGTTTTACCACTTACAATCTATTTGCTTATATATTTTCCCCCTCTGAACTAAAATATTGACAAGTCTTTTAAAAACAATGCATGAGACTACATATATACTAAACATCTTAAAACGGGTCTGAAACACTGTACTGCAGCTTGAGGTTGCTACATACACGCTCCCTTTTCACAGTGTCCACTTCAATGGCATTTCATTTCTGTCTCTGCTTACTCTGCAGCCTGATGTCAGCACAGTTTCCCTCACTGCTTGGTAATAACATGCTTCCCCTTTCCCCAAGATCAGCACAGGTATCTAGGTCATCAGAAGGGGATAAACCCCTAGTAAAAATAGTTCTGTCTTCCCCTTAAGATTTCTCATTTTTCTGAATTTTGTCTGGGCTATGACCCTGGCTTGGCTTTAGTTGCTGTGAACTTGTTTCAGCCACTTCCATCTCCTCTACAGACACACTAGGACCAAAATGACTAATGAGAATTTATTAAAAGTTAAGCTGAGAATTTAGGTAATTTAAAAGGCAAAACATGACAAGGAGGATCAAGAAGGCTAATTGTGTTAAATCTGGTGTCCTGGAGTGGCTTATGTGAACAACACATGATCTGGAAATGCTGCTGGCCATTAGGAGATGCAGGGTGTGCTCCCGGTGCTGCCCCCACCTGCAGTTCCAGGGCTCTGATCTGAACTTGTAGACCAGTATCCACATGCATTGGTGACTTTGAGAACACGTAAGCTCTCGACATCCAGACAGGTGAAGACATCATCTGGAAACTAAGGCCATAACATCAATGAAAACATAAAAAAAGGGGTAGCACAAATAAAGGGGAACTTCCCCGGGGCTGGCCAACACTGGTCACACCTTCCTATAGAAAACCTCCTCTATGCACATGTGACATTGAACAGGTATCTTAATAAAGTTCAGAATTAACTTCTAGTGTTGCATTTATTAGAAAAAATGCATGACTATTCTATGAAAATTGCTTAGTGCTTAGGGAAAACCAGGTTGACTAATGTTTGGGGTGAAAACCACTAGTGTGGTATTTCTGAATAGACAATTATTTCTTTTTCACTATACAAACATTTAAACCTGTCAGGCAAATTACATTACCATTTTAAAAATAAAGGACCCCACATATATACCTAGGACATTTGTTGGCCTTGCACATAAATAAAGCAGAAATGGACTGTGCAGTGTTTTGGGGTGGGGGTGGGGAGAAAAGACGAGTTTGTTTCTACGTAGTTATACACAGAGAGACAGGGGAAAAGAGAGCAAAACCTTAATCTCCCCAGAAGTATGACAGCAACTGGACTCAAATCTTTTTTTTTTTTTTTTTTTTTTTGCAGTAAGGTAATGTCCAGCATTTCCAAAACCTTAAGATACACATCTTAAGGCCATGAAAAGCCATTTCAGCATAAGAAGCTGGTTAACCTTGAACAGTTAAGATTAATGATCCAGCACACTTTCAACCTTAGCATCAGTGAATAAACAAATCTTACCAGAGCAAAGCAAAACCAATCAGGAGATGAACTGCAATGAAACAGTCGCCATGATCATTTCAGTGAGCAAGTAAAACAGCAATGAACTTACTGAATAGAGTATGCAAGAAATAATTTCTCCAGAGCCTCAGTGCAGTCAAATAGCTTTTGGTTCAAATGTGAAGATTTTCCTCCAAATTACTTGTTCTTTGACAAACAGCTAGGAATCTGACGATTTGATACACTTGATGTGTTACTGCTATTTTTTAAATGGCTTCAATACTGCTCAAGTCTTCTGTAATACTTTGTAACCTATCCAAATTCAGGAAATAGACAGAGATGATGAAAATGAAAGTGTAGCACAGTGCCCTTCAGATCCTCTATCGTTTGGAATCTAAAGTATGTAATTAATGACAAGGGCATCTAGGGAACATAAAACGCAGAATGTGCAGAAACTAAGGTGTGTTCTGTTCTTTAATTGCTAGTACAATAAAATATCTCACATTTCATATTTATCCTTACCATGATAATATGAAAATTATTTTAAACAGTAAGCAAACCAACAGCATTATAATCCACTTAATGATAGAATTTGGTAAATATAAGCCTGCTACTACTATAAGGCACAGAATTTGCTCACTGTGTGTATAAATTGTTTCTTTACAAAGGATGTACGTTTAGACATTCTAATCTCTTGATCTCTCCAAAGTCAAGATTAGGATTAACACTCCTCTCACGCCTGGTACCATGTTCTGCATTGCCCCCTGTGACTGGCCAGCCAAGACAAACCCGGAGAACTTCTTCCTACTGGTCCCACAGGAAAAGAACGCTTCGTAAGGCAGATCCTGTGATTAGTATGACTGTAGCGGTAGACGCGGTTGCAGTGTCACCACTGAGCTGTACCGAACCATGAGCCAAAAGTACGAGTGGTCTGATGCTGTTGGGACTAATCTGTTCATCACTAAGCACTTCCATATCAATCATATCAAGCCAGACAGGAAAACAATTCTGGCAAATGTGCCCCGGTCTGCTGCAGCTGGAGCTCAGTCACTGCGAGCAGCTGCAGCCCTGCTCAGCAGCTGTGCCCCTGGCAGACGCCATGGCTGCCGGCCATGGCACCCCACACCGTGGCACTAATGAGGGCCAGCAGCGTCCGCAAGCGAGTGGGGAAAATGAAATACAAATTACTTACTCAGCAGCAACTAAAGAGTAATCTGCAATTGATTCAGCATCACACTGGCGAAACGTCCTGCTACCCAGTCAAGTCACTTTTATTAAGCCTTGTGAAGGAGAGAAACATTAGGCTGGAAGAAAGCCTTCCCCTTCTGAACATAGACACTGTGTCAGGATTGCCATCCGGTAATGCATAGGATAGGTAGGAATAAAGGTCCTTAGGGAGGATTTGGTGCACAAGCATATCTCAAAGTATAGTTTAAAAGTACATCACCACTATACAGATTCAAATAAGTTGGAGCATTCAGGAAACTATGGTGCTCATCGAATGATATTGGCGAGGACGCTTCCCTGCGTCGCGCAGTCGGCTGAGCAGTGCATCATCCTGGTATTTGTGGCCTACCACTCCGTTACTGCTTCAATATAAAATTACATTTCTGATAAAAATTTTAGTGTCAAACATTTTTATGATTACAGATCAAAAGTCAAAATTTGCATTTAAATAGATGTATTAAAAACTCAGCAGCACAGGTAGAAGAGGGAAATGCTGTTTTAAGGAACATTTAAGTAGGGAGAATGAGCACAGAAGGGATTTTTCTTCTCAAAAGATTTGAACAATTTTGGGTTTATTACTGTTCTTGGGTCCAATTCAAAGTCAAGTTTTGAACTGCAGTATCCTGCACCCCAGACTCATCTCAGACTGAGCCGTTAGAAACTACTTCTCTTCTCATCTTACCACTGGGAACAGCCTCAGTTATTATAAGTATTTTTTTATCCATAGTCCATTCCCACAGTTTTCACCAGCCTGCAGCCCAAGTTGTATCATACTGCTTTTCCTCTCAAGCTGTTGACTCATTTTTGTTTGCATCAGTCACCATAGGCTAAGCTTCCAGCATTATATTTCTCCTCAGACAGCACAGCCATTTTAGAGAGATGAATTTTCAATGTATAACTTAAAAATTCACAAGTAATTCTCCCATATGAATGCCAGTCATCAGCTACCTCCTTGGACTTAATCATATTTTATTTTGTCCCTTTTTAATCTATAAAGCATTTCTGATGTTAAATTTTGTGTGACCTCTCTCCTGTATCTTTCTATCTTCTCACTACATAACTTTTATTAGCTATTTTTATTTTTATTATTAGTTATTTATTTTTACTTTAAACCTTGGCTTAAAATATGATTCTATACTTTTGAAAGACACCTAAGTCTTGCGAACACGTTACGCTGGGTCAGGTCCATAGCTCCTCACCACTGATATGGAATGCTAGTACCCTTCACAGTCCAGCTGGGATCAGCAACACCTTGGCCATATACAAATAATATAAATCAATGCTGCTTCTTTTTATTATTATTATCTTTTTGGTCTTTCTTGATGGGTAGGCATACCAATCACAATGATGAGTAGGCATACCAATCACAATGATTAGAAAATGTGGATAAATTATTGTTAAAGTAATCAGTTTTAGATCTTCTATGAGTTAATGCCTTCATAAACATGCTGTTTCCTTCTATGAGGAGAGAATGACCAGGTGTACAGGGACTCGCTTTCAGATTCTCTAGCGAGACTCTGGACCAACACAAGATTTAGGACTTGAAAGTCAACAGACCTTTTCAGTTGCTAACTCCTTAACTGAGTAATTAAACTCTCTGCCAGTTTAAACACCTATGAAATGGTTACAGAATCAACTCTTGGAAGCATGACTGTAAGCACAACACAATAATATTTTAACTAAATGACCATTTTAGGTGTATTGCTTTCTTCTCCGGAGGTTTTTTCCTACAGAATAATTGCTTTAACACAGGGAAATTGTGGGATTATTGTGTGGGAATACAAAATTCAAATATAAACAGAGACTAATCACAACTGGATTTCCTGATAAATTCATAATGAAATTTTCTTCTACCCAGGCAATCCCTAAATTTCTTCAAGAAATGATTCTCAAAGCGTTTAGAAGTCAAAAATATAAAGAATATCACATAAGCAAATGTATGGTCATATACTGACTTATTCTGGAATTCCAGACAATACTTACTCGCACCATAATTTTTCAGTTCTCTCTCCAGAGTATAGATATGTTTACCAGCCACTTCCCAGTAGTTTTAAGTAGAAATAGTGTACAAGACATCAGCAACATCAATACTACTCTTAGATGACCAACAGAAAAACTAAAGGTGAACAGTTAAATTCTTTATAGCAACTTTTCTTCCAACTGCCTGTCAGCTGGCTTACTGTCTGTGTGGTTTTGGCTGGGATAGGGTTAATTTTCTTCCTAGTAGCTGGTGCAGCACTGTGTTTTGGATTTAGGATGTAAGTAATGTTGATATCACACTGATGTTTTCATTGTTAAGTAGTGTTTATTCTCTAAGTCAGGGACTTTTCAAGTTTCCTGTGCTCTGCCAGTGAGGAGGGGCACAAGAAGCCGGGCAGGAGCAGGGCCAGGCCAGCTGACCTGAACTGGTCCATACCATGGACTATCATGCCCAGTATATAAACTGGGGGAGTTGGCCGGGGGCTGCCGATCGCTGCCTGGGGACTGGCCAGGCATAGGTCAGTGGGTGGTGAGCAGCTGCACTGTGCATCCCTTGTCTGTCTGTCTGTCTGTCTTGGGGTTTATTCCTCTCCCTCTCCTTTTCATTACAATTGTTGTTGTTGCCATTATATTTTACTTTATTTCAATTATTCCATTGTTCTTATCTCAACCTGCAAGTTTAACCTTTTCCCGATTGTCCTCCCCTTCCCTCTGGTGGGGAGCCGGTGGGACTGAGCAAGCGGCCACCTGCTGCTTAGTAGCTGCCTGAGTTTAAACCATGACACTGACAGAACCAGGATATTCCTAATTTTAATTAAGCTTATTTCAGATTCTCTATACATTATAAAACATTTACCTACATTTTTCTATACACATAAACCAAGGCGATTTTATAAAATACCACAAAATATTGCAAATATATTTTTATAATATAATAGGACTAGCTTCAGGCATCAGCAAAGTACGTAATTTTTTTAAGGTGACAAACCAATACCAGACACCCATGGACCTGCTGCCCGCTTTCCTTTTTCTTAAACCAGCGTTGCCAGCCAGCAGCAATGGGGTGTGAGGGACAGGTGTAAAACCGCAGGTGAGGTTAAGCCCCAGTCTGTATCCCAGACTCACCAGGGCAGGTGCAGAGAACACCGCTCCAGAGCAGAATTAGCCCCAGGCAGCAAGAGACAACAACCCGATAAGACTACACAACAGCCCATATCCTCTACACTTTTACCCTGCATGTATGGTTTCCGTTCACTCTGGTTCCCCTGAACTGCTGACAAGCACTGAGGTGGCTCAGAAAACACAACAGCAACCACCTCTTGTTTTGCTGGGTACTGTAGAATAATTTCATGCTATATCCCAAACTGTATCTTTCCTCAGTTTTACACCTGCTTTCACCCAATTTAACTGAAAGACATTTTGTTAGCGTTCTACAGCAGAATAAGAATACTTTCTAAATTGATTTCATAACATATTATATCTTCAGAACCGCTTTCTGTCCTGGTTTGTTCCATTTTTTCCAGTGGTTTGCCTGCTTCCTTGTCAGCTGTTGCACTCACAGCAGCGCTTTCCTTAAATTGTCCATTGTAAACATCATTTTGCAAGATTTTCCCACAAAGATATTTAAATATCTAATTTCTCTCAATTTTAATGGGTTTGAGGAACTTCAATAAAATCATGGATCTCAGCTGTAATTGCTATATATATATAAATGAAAACTTGCATTTTAATTTTACTGTCACAGGATAGAGTTAATTTAGAAGTCATTTAGAGCTTGGGAGTTTCTAATGGACACTAACTTAAAAGTAAATTCCCCAGAAAATTTCACCTCTCCTCAGTGACCCTTGCAAAGATTTTGTGAAGTTTCCATTTTCTTGGCCAGCTGAAAAACACTCTTCTACATTGTTTTAATACTATTTCCAAAAGCAATTGACTGTGTGTCTGGATGTAGCTTTCTCTGAAAATACATTAATAAAGTTTAACTATTCTTACTCAAGAAACCAGACAGAAAGAAGTTTTTAATTTGTATGGTCTATCTACTGATCTCACCATTCAATGGTTTGTCACCCTTTGTTTGTTCTCTTGTCTATCCTACATATTTTCTTTGTTTTGCAGAAAGGACTTAATAACACATGGGGTTTGGACTATGGCAACATTTACACTGTAGCATAAGGCACTGGACAAAGTCTATCACTTACTTGGTACCTTATATTCTTTGTGTACAGAGTAACAAATTACAGTTGCATTATTGCCCCCCGTGAGATGCTGCAATGCCGTTGGTTACAGCTGACCGTCTACGGTGTGTGATGGTCAGAACTGAGCAAACTGCACAGTAGGTGCCACCTTGTGCTGCTGAGCATCGCCATCCAGTGCGGGCAGCGGCAGCCAGGACGCTGATGGGTGCACTGGCATTCTCTACCCACTGCAGTGTTGACTGTAAAATCATAATCTGGTCTTGAAAAATGCCCAGCTGTCCAAATAATAACAGCTACAAAAGAGTATAGGCATGTAAACATACACCCATAGCTACAGAGGCCGTTCCTGTGATTGAGTCAGGAGTGCTTCAATAGAAAACTGTTTACCCTCTTTCCATACTGACCTCACTGTAAAATGGGCTGCTGAAAATGAGACCCCTTCACCAAAGTTTCTTTTCTGAATGAAAACCAAATTTGACATAAAATTTGCATCTTGCTTGTTTTCTCCTTTTTAAGGGACTTTTTTCTGGCAGGGCATTTGAAGGAAGTATAATCCCCACTTGCTCCCACGGGCTAGATCAGGGAAATTTCACGCTTGCCGAAGCAGCTCCTCAGATGGCACACAAACCTCTCCTGAAGGATTGTCCTCTGGTATTCCCACCAGCTTGTTTGTCCTGCCTTTTACTGACACAGTAAATGACAGTCAGCAGAAATGTGCAAAACTGGCTGGAGAGAACTCCCCAGCCAGAGGAACAGCAAGGCCACAGCCTAGATCCCACCATATTTCTGTCATTCCCATTGCAAGGTGTTGGGCTGGGATGCCCAGGGCTGCCCTGTGCCGCACAGGGCCGGTGCCCCGCGCAGAGCCCAGCCCAGCCCTGTGGAGCTGTGCTGCACCTTCCACTGAAAAGGATGTACATGCTGAGCCAGGCAGCATGAAAACATATGTAGAACCAGAAAGGTTAAGACCAGCTTTAAGAAATAACGTTAAGAATCCAACAAGTTCAGTAACTCATTAGTTCAGAGGTGTTTCTCCATGCAACTGCCTCCCTCTATAAATACAAGAGCAACAGGCAGTGTTGAATATGAATATGAATATATATGAATATGAAAAGTGGATGAATCAAGGCCCCTCAAGAATGGGCCAAGGTCCAGAACTGAATTGTTTCCCAAGAACTGTCATGTAATAACAGTTCTTTTCCATGAAGGAATCTGGATTGATCTGGCCTGCAAAAATCCTGTGCCGGATGTATTCAACAAACAACAAGGTTTTCCCCAGTATCACAGCCTCCAAACACAGATTTTCCTTCTTTTTTCCTTCCCCAATTCTCCTGATGTCCTCTCCTTTTGATAGCAGGGCATTAGTATTCACTCAATGTGTCTTTGAAAAGGTTTAATCTCCTAGCAATTACCGCTATGAGAGTTTCATTATATGTACAGTATGATAAATATTGCAGAGGTCCCCCAGCCGTTGCGATGAGTTTTAATCCGGGCGGGCAGCAGGGTGGGAGGGGGCCCGGGGGCCAGCGCCTGCCTCCCTGCAAGCACTGCTGCAGCGCCCACCCAAGCCCTGAGGGCAGAAGGACCCTTCTGAACCCATGCCACGGAGCCAGAGCCATGCGCAGACATCCCCGTGACTGCTACAGTTTCTGATCAAACTGATGGTGTGTTAGTACGGGCAACATCCTGACTCCGCACTGCCAGCGCCTCGAAATCCTCAGTCCTGACTGGAAAGTGGAAGCCCTCCCCAGGTACTGAAAGAATGAAGGCACAGAGATCCCACGCACTTCATTGGGACAGGAAAAAGATCTCGCTTTGTCTCTGCACCTAAGTTTTCGTTATACCTGCAAATGCTACCAGTTCAAGGAGAAACAGTAAGTTCTCATTACCACACCTTACGGAAAAGTCAGGCTGAAAAGCAGCACAGCAAACCCACGGCGGAACACGCAGCTCACGCTTTGCAGAAACGTGGTACCGCCTCACACGAGCAGGAAAATCTGATGCAAAGTGGTTCACATCTCACAGCACGCTGCACTATTTACAGTCATTTTTAATTATACCTTTCGTAACTGGGTTTGTTTCAGCAAGTGCTTTAAATTTGTGGGTGTCTAAGCCATAATTGCTTCTTTCTCAAACATTGGCCACCACTTAAAATTATAGTAAAAAGACATAGGTCACCTTTGTAGCTGGTGTTAATGGTATGGCAGTACATGAGGACTCCTTTTCAACAAAAAACTTATTTTCCAGGGCCTGGAGAGGACAATTACACTATTACATGCATATTTTGAAACAAGAGCAGGCAGCACATTCCCAAGACATTTCTGAGCGTACCACCTCTAAGCAATCCCTCTGCAAACCGTATTGTCTGCACTGGGCACGAGGGCTCTTCCCTGCTGTGTGACCTGACAACTCGGGGTACCAATTCCTGCGGCAATGAGAGCCTGGGCATTAGGCTCGATTCCTCTGCTCCCTCTTTGAATTCACTATTTCTGGCAACCAGGAGTAACATTCAGCATGACAAGGAATTTAATGAACTACTAATTCAGAGCTGACCTTCAATGAAAGTACTGTTTAATTACCCAGTTTTTCTCAAGGCAGGCGTAAGAATGCTAAACCATTCCTGAACAGGTGCAGGATGCACATATTAATTTTAATAGCAAAGGTCATTACATACATATTTGTGCACTTTTTCTTGGCATCCCTCCTGTCAGATTACTTCTGGATGTCTATGAAGACAAAGAAAAGGAAAAACTGTGTTCTTTCAGCTTCAGCTTAGCAAAGTCCTGTCTCCTATCCCCTTTTTCCTTTATACTCATCTCAAAAATAAGTCTATATCCAACACTGAGAGGTAATACATTATCTTGCAAATTAAAGTGATAAGATTAGATTAGTGCCTACATAGCTGAAAAGCACGTGTAGTGTATTGTTACATACTACTGTAGAGTAAGTGATCTTTGGGGAAAAAGACTTCACAGCAGAATTAAGGAATATTTTAGTATAAATCTGGGAAAAAAAACCAAAAACAAAACACAACACCACTCATTGAGTTGGGTAAAGAGCTAAGTAAATTTACCCATGCTTGACAATCAGAACTGTAAAAATTATTCCTCTGAAAGCAAAGATCAATTTCTACTTTAATCTATGAGCACGAGATGTAAACCAATACCTTTGCAGAGAAATAAAGATTTCTTGGCCTGTCTAGATTTATCTTATCAGACTGAAAAAAAGCAGGCTTCATGTTAGAGACTTTTTTTTTTTCATCTTATTGCCTGAGGAAGTGTGAAAACAGCCTCCAGAAAAAAATCAGCTCTAACAATATTGAGCTTATTCTCTCCCTCTCCCTTTGTTTCATCCTTCAGGCTTTGATGCGTTTTCAGAAGTAGTATTAAAAGTAGCCAACCCCAGTGAGAACAAGAAGAAGGCATCAGAAACAGCTCCTTATGACATTTTCGTACGTTACCAAATGTACATCTCTTATTTCAAATTATACTTCACTTGTTTCTGTAGTGGTAGAAGGAGGAAAATGGGAGGGAGGTATCACATTTTCCAGTTTAACAAAAATTCTGCAACTGTACACTTTATTTTATGGTTGAGAAATGTAGCAGGGGTTTGATATACAAGGACAGAGATGTTTGTAGTTGCAGTGGATCAGCTTGTCAGGCTGTGGCAGGGTTGGTCTTTTTTATTTTAATTTGTTTTTTAAAAACAGAAATTAGCTAGGAAATGGCAAGTTTGGAGCATCCCCAAAGAACAGGCTGAGCACACCTACAGCTGCTGCTGATGGCTCCATGAGTGAAAGAAATGGAAGGGGTTTTTTTTCCTCTTTTTCTTTTCCCAAAATAATACACACCAACTTTTATTATCCACAACCTACATTCTGAGAGAAATAGTTCTCCAGGGAGTGTTACAATAGCTTGCTAGTCCCTCAGCTTTACACACTGGAGTAGCACAAGTCAGCATCCCATCCTCGTTGACACAGGATTACATCACTAAGAGTAAGGTGCTGTTTTTTTTTTTCTTTTCCTACACAGGGCAGGGGCAGGATCAAAAAAACAAACAAACAAACAAAAAACCACTAGAGTTAAGAGTAGCAGAGTGCTCCTAGAAGATATAAAGTAGACAAGACAACTTAAATTTGTGGAAAATCACTTTGTATTATTTAACAGGCTGCCTCCCTACCAAACTGAGTAAACACAGCCAGGATGCCAGGCTGGAGGTAAATTTCATGCCTTGTTGTCACAGAAAGGCTTCTGGCACCTGGAACAAAAAATTATGCCAGATAAATGACTATTCTCATGAAGACTCTTAAAGAAAGCCCTTCGTGCCGTTGGGCTGTGCATGCGATTCTTTCTGGCAGGCTGCTTTTGAAACCTTGGCTAGCTTGCTAACTAGTCCTTCGATGAGCTGCTGTAAATGATTTTAAAAGTAAACTTAGGTTGACCATCAATTTCCGAATCTCTGGCTGGCTGTGTGAAATCATGATTTCAAGGTTGTCTTTGTTGGTAGCAGCTTTTTTTAAAAAATGGAGAAGACTCTAGGAACGGGGAGAGAGGATGCACCAGCTTTTTCCTGACGTTCCCAACACTGTGCTGAGATTCACACACTGTGTCCTGGACAGTGTTTCCCAGTCTGCAGGGCTGCCCCTGCCAGCGCTCTCCTCAGCACTAGTTTTGCATTCCCATACCTTGGCGTCAGTGGTCCCACAGCTGCAGTCAGCTCCACTAGGGCAAGTTGATGCAAATAAAATCTAACTTTATAAAAAATGATTAATTTTCAGTTAGATAAGGGGCCTGATCCAGCCAACAGTGAAAAGGATATTATTTTCATGTCCAGATGTATTCCAGAATTTTATTAACAAAAGTGTTATTTAAGGTCCAATAGAAAATACCAGGAAATTCTGGATGCTTTAAATATGCGGACTCTCCGCAGTGAGGGAATGCTTTTGTTGAAGCTGTGGTATTACTGTTCTGAATCATGTAATGGCTCAGTCCTCTCAAAGATAATTTTGTTTTAATGTGCAGACATTCAACTATTAGCAAGGACAACATTTTGATTCAAGTCATCCCTAAGTCATGGAAATTAATAAACACATTCTGTTCTACTATACTAAATTTGCAAAAAAAAATATGCATTTCAGTAAAGCAGGTTATTTCAAATCATGTTTGCACTGAGACAAACAGGAGATAATGGGAAAAATAATTGAGCGTACTTTTTCCTAAGCAGGCCAAGATTATTAGTAGTTATGTTAAATATAGACATTCACATCCAAGCCATTAATGCATGCCTAAAGTACATCAATAATTCAGTAATTTTTAAGTTCAACTTGGGAAATCTCCTTTAACAGATAATATATAGTGCAGCACTGTCAGATCATAAGCCACCAAGCATCAAAAGGGTAGAAATACAGCCAACTACGTCTTCTGTTCACATCACCATACCTCAGTGTATTTCAGCCCTCAGATTGCCCATGAAGTTCTGATAAGTTCTTATGCCAGACCACCACCTACTTGCAAGGCTTTGACCTCCCATTTAGAGTATGTGATACCCTAAGTGAGGACATGAGAAACTGGTGAAATTGGGAGTATAGAAACGCTACATGTTTTGGTACAAAAAACATGTACTACCTAAAATCAAGGAGCAGCAAGCATTTTGTGATCCTTGCATTTCCATTGTGCATCTCTGTGCTACGTGACAAAGGAAAAAAAAATAGAAGGCAAAGCACTCCCTGCATCTCTCACACATAAGGACACTAATAGCTCAATCTCACCATGGTGCCAAGGTTCCTATAGTTTTATCATTAAAGATTTTGGTCAGTCAACTGTGGTGGTAATTATCACATAAATTAACTGAGAGACAGGCAAACCAGAACGCAAGACAAAATCTCACCTCCAGCCACAAAGTATAGGACTTCATCTTTCAGTAATATTTTCAAACCTAACACCAATGATGAACCAATTTTTTTCTGGACTACAGCTTAGGTTACAGAAAGAAAGCCTATTAGTCAGTGCCATTTACCCCCCTGGTATCCAGCTTTTATCTGCTGACCTGTCACAATAAAACAATTCTGAAGATGTATTTTCAGATACAGGTGATTAGCACAGCAAGGAAAGCAGCAGAGTGAAAATTCTTTTTCAGATAAGTGTTGCTTGCAAGGAGTGTAGGTAGAAGGAAGAGCAAAGAACTAATCAGTTTAGCTACACTGGACTACAGTGTTCAAGCTTTCATTTGGGTTGTGGCGTTGGGGTTTTTGGGTTGTTTTGGGGTTTTTTTGGATAAGGGTATTTTGCTTTAAAATAGTTTGGAGCCCACCCAGTTCTGCACAGGTGCAGTGTTCTTTCTAATGCATTCAGCTGAAACTGTAAATTTCCAGCAGAAGCCCAAACCTTGTCTTTAGAGAAATGTTTAAATAAGGGCAGATGGCACCTTGAGATGTCACTTCTCCACTCTAGTGTTCCAAGACAGGTTCAAATTCTATTCTACCATCCTTGATAGAGCTGAGGTTTTCTTTTTTTTCTTTTTTTTTTTTTTTTAATAAATCTCCACCAATGGAGCTCTGTCCACGGAACTGAATGGTGCTTATGATCAGGGAGTTTGCACTGCATTTCTTGTCTAGTTTAAGGTACATTTTTCCCATTTAAAATCAAAGTTCATCCTTCACACAAGGGAAAGATTAGATTTTGCAGAGGCCTCAGACCTTAAAAATGTGGGTTACACACACCCACCGCACATTCCCCTGTAACACTGCTGCTTTTCCATCGGCACATCACAGAATCACAGCCTGGCTGAGCATGGAAGGACCTCCTCTGGGGGTCGCCTGGTCCCAGCTGCATGCTCAAGCAGGGCCACCTCCAGCTGGCTGCCCAGGACCACGTGCAGCTAACTTGTGTGTAGCTCCAAGGTGGGAGACCGCAGAACTGCCCTGGGCAACCTGTGCCAGTGCTCAGTCACTCTCACAGTGAAAAGGTGTTTCCTGATGTTCAGAGGGAACCTCTGGCATTTTGGTTTGTGCCTGCTGCCTCTGGTCCTGCCACTGGGCACTACTGAAAAAAGCCTATATTATATTATATGTATTTGTGGCTGTCTGTTGGGCTCTTTACAGCAGCTCCACATCCCTCTTGTACTGGGGAGACCAGAACTGGATACGGCACTCCAGGTGTGGCCTCATCAGTGCTGAGCAGAGGGAGGTATCACCTGCTGGCCACCCTGTTCCTCACACAGCCTAGGATACCGCTAAGTTGCTGTGCCACAAGGACACACTGCTAGCTTTGTGTTCAACTGAGTGTCTACCTTTTACATTCTAATATACAGGTTTTCTTTTATTTTTTTCAGTAACAGTAATGCATTTCCACTACATTTGTGGTCCCTCCAAAACTCCACCACCCTTAGCTGCACTTTCTTATTAGTATCACAGAAAACACCATTCCATTTATTTGAAATCATTACTCTAATAACATGATCCGAGCTCAGATCTAAAGCCTGCTCTTCCTTAAAAACACAGGCAAGTAACTGCTTAACCAGTGCCCTCACCGAACCATTGCACAAGCAGAGGTGGAGGTCTATCACAGCAGAACTGGGAAATGCAGGATTCTGTGGTGGGCCCCCTCGTCTACTCTCTGCATGCACACACATGCAAAACCATATACTGCTGCTATCGGAGGTCTCTGAAACTTAATGAAAACACAAAACACAGGTTTGGATATTATACACTAAAATAAAGTAATTTGTCACTGTCCCTATATCATGACAGAATGAAAGCCAGACACTTTGAAATGTCATATTATAGAATTCTACATACCAAGAAGAAAATGGGTTGCTGACATACCATTGCTCATTCTGCCATTCCTCTTCTATGCAATGGAACTCTTAAACAACATTCAAATGACAAGAAACAATTAATGCATTTTTCTTT
Source organism: Falco cherrug (assembly GCF_023634085.1). NCBI lineage: Eukaryota > Metazoa > Chordata > Aves > Falconiformes > Falconidae > Falco > Falco cherrug. The sequence continues at coordinate 40,307,568 of NC_073700.1, read as the reverse complement.
CAGTTTTTGCTTGCCTCATGCCCACAGCAGCATAAAAATATGCAGTGACATACAGGTTGGCTGAGTAAGGGAGGTTGGCCGTAATGTGAAAGAAACTAGTGACATTTGGGAAAACATGGCAGACAAAGACAAAAAAAAAACCCCAAAAACCCCCAAACCCCAGCCACAAATCAGACCCCCTAAACCTTTAACAGCAGCATCTAACCAGCTGAGGGTGGGTGAATTAATCCAAGGTTGCATCTAAGCTGACATTAAGAATTTTTCTAAGGTTGTCTTCTGTTCTACTGGTCTCTTGTCCTAACATCAATATGCCAATGGTTTGAGCAGATCATGAGGTGGTATCAAGTTGTTAGGAAATATTTTTCTCTCTTACATACAATAATGATGATTTGTGAATAATGTGCATGTGTTACAATACTTGTTTCCACAAGCGGCTGTAATGATTACATGTCATTAACAACAAAAAATCTGAGATTAAAAAAATGGAAGAGTCTGAAAAAGCCCAATAAATTCTATCTTAAGTTATATTTCAGCTATCACCAGTTGAGTTTACTGCCTTTGCAGGGGATTTTGTTGCAAGTTGCCTTTGCAGCCTCCCTGCATGAACACCACCCCCAACAGAACCAGACAAACCAGGAGCCAAGTTTAAATCAAGAAAATAAAGTCAAAGGAAGTAATGAAAAGCACAGACAAAATTAGTGTTCTTCTGTCTGGATGCCTGCTCTTTCTGCTTCAGAATGCCTCCCACTTAGTAGCAGGAAGCATGAGAGAATGTCAATTTAGACAGAAAAATTAAACAAAGATACTGTATTTTGGAATAACCAGGG